>NC_047110.1:115593218-115960718 GCF_902500255.1 Thalassophryne amazonica | reverse complement strand
AGAAAGCTCAGAACTACACAGGAGGACCTTAGTAACACATGATGCTGTCATGGTTTAAAATCCTGCAGGGCAGCAAGGTCCCCCTGCTGAAGCCAGCACATGTCCAGGCCCGTTTGAAGTTCACCAGTGACCATCTGGATGATCCAGAGGAGGCATGGGAGAAGGTCATGTGGTCAGATAAGACCAGAATAGAGCTTTTTGGAATCAACTCCACTTGCCGTGTTTAGAGAATAACAACAAGCCAGGGGTCGAAATACTTTTTTTTTTTAACCTACTTGCACTGGTGCTAGTAACAAAAAAGTTACTTGCACCAAAAAAGTTACTTGCACAACCAAATGTCAGCCTTATATCAACCTTAAAACCCCTCCTCTGATGTGTCACACTGTTCCTCTCTGGGGAGAGTTTGAGGGGAGAGCAGTAGCAGCAGCGGCAGACAGTTTTTTTTTTCACGTGCGCATGAACGAATCGTCCGTGAAGATTATTTTATTTATTAGCTACACATATGTATAATAAAACAAATGGTGACTGGTTTATAACACATTTATGACAGTTTGAAGGGAGAGACAGCGAGGAACTGCAGCGGCAGACTTTTTTTTTTTTTTTTCATGTGCGCGCGCGAACGAATCGTCCGTGAAGATTATTTTATTTAACTACAAAGATGTATAATAAAACAAATGGTGACTGGTTTATAACACAATTATGACAGAGTTTGAGGGGAGAGACAGCGAGGAACCGCAGTGGCAGCCATTTTGTTTTTTTTTTCTTTGTTTACATGCGCGCGCGAACAGTACAGGAGGTCCTCAAACTGGAGCTCCTGCAGCAAATAATGAAACTCCCCGAATTGGGAACGTCTCATGAGGATGTTGTGAACCCAGGGACGGCGCCACTGGTGATGTTTGTCAGCTTTCCACAACAAATAGAGCACAGCAACTCACTCCTTGTGTGAGAGTCATAAAACGCAGGGAAAATGAAGACAACACGCTGGAAATTGTTTTGTCCTTATTTATTCCTTGATTGGTTCATTCTACTGGTGCTTATAGTTGATAAAACTTGGATAAAGTTACTTGCACCAGTGCAAGTGCAGTATAAAATTCCGTGCAGTGCCCGAATAATACGTGCACAAACTACACATGCACATACTAATTCGACCCCTGCAAGCCCAAGAACACCGTCCCAACCGTGAAGCATGGGGGTGGAAACATCATACTCTGGGGGTGCTCTTCTGCGAAGGGGACAGGACGACTGCACCGTATTGAAGGGATGGATGGATGGGGTCATGTATTGCGAGATTTTGGGAAACAGCCTCCTTCCCTCAGTAAGAGCATTGAAGATGGCTCATGGCTGGGTCTTCAGCATGACAGTGACCCCAAACACACAGCCAGGACAACTAAGGAGGGGCTCCGTAAGAAGCATTTCAAGGTCCTGGAGTGGCCTGGCCAGTCTCCAGACCTGAACTCAATAGAAAATCTTTGGAGGGAGCTGAAACTCCAAACCTGAAAGAT
This sequence comes from Thalassophryne amazonica, assembly GCF_902500255.1. Classification (NCBI taxonomy): domain Eukaryota; kingdom Metazoa; phylum Chordata; class Actinopteri; order Batrachoidiformes; family Batrachoididae; genus Thalassophryne; species Thalassophryne amazonica. The sequence goes on along the minus strand of NC_047110.1, from coordinate 115,959,216 downwards.
CTGGAGAAGATCTGTATGGAGGAGTGGACCAAAATCCCTGCTGCAGTGTGTGAAAACCTGGTGAAAAACTACAGGAAACGTCTGACCTCTGTACCAAATATTAAGGTCTGTTTTTCTATTGGATCACATACTTATTTCATGTAATAAAATGCAAATTAATTATTTAAAAATCATACAATGTGATTTTCTGATTTTTTTTTTTTTTTTTTTTTTTTTTTTTTTTTTAAGATTCTGTCTCTTACAGTTGAGGTGAACCTACGATAAAAAAAATTACAGACCTCAACATTCTTTGTATGTGGGAAAACGTACAAAATCAACAGCAGATCAAATACTTATTTGCCTCACTGTGTGTTATAAGCCAAGTGGCCTCCGTATGCGTGTGTGCGTGCGTGTGTAACTTCGATCACGGAAAAACTGGGGAGAGGTGACATTCGCCCTTTGGTATGTTTATGTATTTTGGGTCAATCTAGAGTCTGTGGACCCTGACAGGCAGCACAGTAGGTTATTTTTTAAAAGCTGTGATGCAGATAAGTGGGTCGGAGGGCTGAGGTCGGGGCGGAGTTCAGGAAGCGCCAGTTTCCACCATCAGAACCTCTTAAAACCTCCATTGGAAAGGATAAACAAAATGCTTGTGTTGAGCAAAGCAGCAGGTGTACAACCCTCATCATGGTCCTCAGATCTGGCTCATGACCCTGTTCTTTCCTGGAAATGTCCTGTTGTCATATATGTCCCTTGTTGGATTTCATCCATAGATTTATGATTGATGGATTTCTCAGGCAGTGAAGGCTGTTGTGGTTTGTCTGTTTCAGATCCTCACTTGGTGGACTGCCACACAGGTATGAAACACTGAAGAGCTGGTTCAGGTTCCAGAGGACTCATGTCCTCCTGAGCCGTCTTTGGAATGTGGAGTTTGATCGTGTGGTGCCTGGTGTCTGCAGAGCGGTGCTGCCGTCATGCTGTGCCTGCAGTGACGCTGGACGAGCTGAAGAAGGCCAAAGCCGGTGGAACGCACCACCTCAAGGTCCAGCTGAGGTCCTATGAGCCGCGCAGACTCCACCAGGCCCTGAAGCTCTATTGCAGCAAGTGCACGTCCCTGTATGTCAAGTCATAGCTTCAGAAAAGTTGCGGTCCACTTCTGACCCACATAATGTACCAAAGATAAAGAACAGGACCAGCTGACAGTCCTTCAGATCGTCTTTGATTAGTCCTCAGTACTGTCAGTGTTTGAGCTCAACATGTTCTGTCAGGCTCAGACCCAAACTCTGAAGGTGCAACGTCGCCATTTTGGGAAATGCCTCTGTCTGGTGATTGAAGTGACTAGTTTTTGAAAATTACATAAATATTTGCAATGTTGTGACACACTGTGATCCACAAAAGGTAATAATCAGTACCAATGATGGGGGCCGATTAATAATTAGATGTAATTTACAGGCAGCTTTGATTTTCATTTCATTGCTGAATCTTGAAATCAATAGTCAATCAATCAATTTCAATCAATTTTATTTATATAACGCCAAATCACAACAAACAGTTACCCCAAGGCGCTTTATATTGTAAGGCAAAAGCCATACAATAATTACGTAAAAACCCCAACGGTCAAAACGACCCCCTGTGAGCAAGCACTTGGCGACAGTGGGAAGGAAAAACTCCCTTTTAACAGGAAGAAACCTCCAGCAGAACCAGGCTCAGGGAGGGGCAGTCTTCTGCTGGGACTGGTTGGGGCTGAGAGAGAGAACCAGGAAAAAGACATGCTGTGGAGGGGAGCAGAGATCGATCACTAATGATTAAATGCAGAGTGGTGCATACAGAGCAAAAAGAGAAAGAAACACTCAGTGCATCATGGGAACCCCCCAGCAGTCTAAGTCTATAGCAGCATAACTAAGGGATGGTTCAGGGTCACCTGATCCAGCCCTAACTATAAGCTTTAGCAAAAAGGAAAGTTTTAAGCCTAATCTTAAAAGTAGAGAGGGTGTCTGTCTCCCTGATCTGAATTGGGAGCTGGTTCCACAGGAGAGGAGCCTGAAAGCTGAAGGCTCTGCCTCCCATTCTACTCTTACAAACCCTAGGAACTACAAGTAAGCCTGCAGTCTGAGAGCGAAGCGCTCTATTGGGGTGATATGGTACTATGAGGTCCCTAAGATAAGATGGGACCTGATTATTCAAAACCTTATAAGTAAGAAGAAGAATTTTAAATTCTATTCTAGAATTAACAGGAAGCCAATGAAGAGAGGCCAATATGGGTGAGATATGCTCTCTCCTTCTAGTCCCCGTTAGTACTCTAGCTGCAGCATTTTGAATCAACTGAAGGCTTTTCAGGGAACTTTTAGGACAACCTGATAATAATGAATTACAATAGTCCAGCCTAGAGGAAATAAATGCATGAATTAGTTTTTCAGCATCACTCTGAGACAAGACCTTTCTAATTTTAGAGATATTGCGTAAATGCAAAAAAGCAGTCCTACATATTTGTTTAATATGCGCATTGAATGACATATCCTGATCAAAAATGACTCCAAGATTTCTCACAGTATTACTAGAGGTCAGGGTAATGCCATCCAGAGTAAGGATCTGGTTAGACACCATGTTTCTAAGATTTGTGGGGCCAAGTACAATAACTTCAGTTTTATCTGAGTTTAAAAGCAGGAAATTAGAGGTCATCCATGTCTTTATGTCTGTAAGACAATCCTGCAGTTTAGCTAATTGGTGTGTGTCCTCTGGCTTCATGGATAGATAAAGCTGGGTATCATCTGCGTAACAATGAAAATTTAAGCAATGCCGTCTAATAATACTGCCTAAGGGAAGCATGTATAAAGTGAATAAAATTGGTCCTAGCACAGAACCTTGTGGAACTCCATAATTAACTTTAGTCTGTGAAGAAGATTCCCCATTTACATGAACAAATTGTAATGTATTAGATAAATATGATTCAAACCACCGCAGCGCAGTGCCTTTAATACCTATGGCATGCTCTAATCTCTGTAATAAAATTTTATGGTCAACAGTATCAAAAACAGCACTGAGGTCTAACAGAACAAGCACAGAGATGAGTCCACTGTCTGAGGCCATAAGAAGATCATTTGTAACCTTCACTAATGCTGTTTCTGTACTATGATGAATTCTAAAACCTGACTGAAACTCTTCAAATAGACCATTCCTCTGCAGATGATCAGTTAGCTGTTTTACAACTACCCTTTCAAGAATTTTTGAGAGAAAAGGAAGGTTGGAGATTGGCCTATAATTAGCTAAGATAGCTGGGTCAAGTGATGGCTTTTTAAGTAATGGTTTAATTACTGCCACCTTAAAAGCCTGTGGTACATAGCCAACTAATAAAGATAGATTGATCATATTTAAGATCGAAGCATTAAATAATGGTAGGGCTTCCTAGAGCAGCCTGGTAGGAATGGGGTCTAATAGACATGTTGATGGTTTGGATGAAGTAACTAATGAAAATAACTCAGAACAATCTGAGAGAAAGAGTCTAACCAAATACCGGCATCACTGAAAGCAGCCAAAGGTAACGATATGTCTTTGGGATGGTTATGAGTAATTTTTTCTCTAATAGTTAAAATTTTATTAGCAAAGAAAGTCATGAAGTCATTACTAGTTAAAGTTAAAGGAATACTCGGCTCAATAGAGCTCTGACTCTTTGTCAGCCTGGCTACAGTGCTGAAAAGAAACCTGGGGTTGTTCTTATTTTCTTCAATTAGTGATGAGTAGTAAGATGTCCTAGCTTTATGGAGGGCTTTTTTGTAGAGCAACAGACTCTTTTTCCAGGCTAAGTGAAGATCTTCTAAATTAGTGAGACGCCATTTCCTCTCCAACTTACGGGTTATCTGCTTTAAGCTGCAAGTTTGTGAGTTATACCACGGGCCCAGAGAAAACTACAGAGTCCGACATTGTTTTTGCCAAGTTACACACCGATTCAATGTTAATTTTAGTGACCTCCGATTGGCGTAACCGGGTGTCATTACTGCTGACGTGAATTACAATCTTACCAAATTTATGCTTAGCCTTAGCCAGCAGTTTCAAATTTCCTTCAATGTCGCCTGCCCTGGCCCCCGGAAGACAATTGACTATGGTTGCTGGTGTCGCTAACTTAACATTTCTCAAAACAGTCGCCAATAACCAGAGTTTGATCCTCGGCGGGTGTGTCGCCGAGTGGGGAAAAACGGTTAGAAATGTGAACGGGTTGGTGGTGTACACGGGGCTTCTGTTTAGGGCTACACTTCCTCCTCACAGTCACCCAGTCGGCCTGCTTTCCCGGCTGCTCGGGATCTGCCAGAGGAAAACTAACGGCGGCTAAGCTACCTTGGTCCGCACCGACTACAGGGGCCTGGCTAGCTGTAGAATTTTCCACGGTGCAGAGCCAAGTCTCCAATTCGCCCAGCCTGGCCTCCAAAGCTACGAATAAGCTACACTTATTACAAGTACCATTACTGCTAAAGGAGGCCGAGGAATAACTAAACATTTCACACCCAGAGCAGAAAAGTGCAGGAGAGACAGGAGAAGCCGCCATGCTAAACCGGCTAAGAGCTAGTAGCTGCGTTAAGCTAGCTGATTCCTAAAAACACACAGTGAATAATGTGTAAATAATTTAGAGGTGATTCAGCAGACGGAGTGCTTTAGTTAAGGCACGTGAAGATTACACTGTGAAACAAATCGTTATCTAGGTAACTAGATCAATCTAACTGCGCAGATTAAACAGCTAACAGATACAGCAAAACACCGCTGTGCTCCGGAACAGGAACTGATACAATACCGCAGTGAGAGCCAACCACCAGTAGAGGCAAGCAGGACGCAGGTACACAGCTCAGTGGAGTTAAAGTGTTTACTTGGTTCGTTAGCTGTGGTCGGTATGCAGACAGGCAGTCCAAAAGAAGCAACAGTAACAAAATCATCAGGCGTAGGCGTGGTCAAGGTACACGGGCAGGCAATCAAAATACACGATGAAGCAATCAGGGCAAGGCAAAAAACACAAGGAACTGAGCTGGAAAGAGGTACAAGGTTCATCAATCTGGCAAAGGACACAGACAAACTGTGAGGCTTATAAAGCACCCAGGTGATGAACTGCAAATCAAGAACAGGTGTGTGGAGAAGCCCCCAGAACCAGGGTGTGGCCAGACAGAGAGAAACGCCCACCACCAAGAGCCAAGAGAGAGACAAGAAAGAGCAGGATAGAGAAAACCCAAGCAGAAAGACAGATCACAAAGGCAAACCAGGCAAGACGGTAAAACAGAACACAACCTAAACATATACAGCACCGAATTCATAACAGTTTAGATTTAGGCTGTTAGTGACCACCCAATGATCCACCAGGATTACTTTGTGCACTCCCGTGACCGGTTTCAAAGTATACAGTATTCGCAGCAAACATAGTGAAAACTGTTCATTTTGATGCGATCACGGTAAAAGCTGCAGCTCTGTGAAGGTTTCTGTGCACCTGCACGGCCATGAGTCATAAACACAGCCTGTCAGGAACCATCTCTGCTCCAGGTTCAGTTTTGTGCACCATCAGTTACGAGTGTTATCAGTAAAATCTAAAAAAATACATCTGCTGCCGGGGAAAAGATGTGGAGATGTTCACAGTGGCAGGAGCCTCTCATCAGCTGCACAGTGCGCACACACACACACACACACACACACACATTACAGCTCCAAATTCACACTCAAAGAAAAAAAAAAAAAAAAAAAAGCCACAAAACACAAAAGTGGTAAAATCCTGAACATACCAGAGTCACCCAGAGGTAGATTTATTTCCAAATATAAACTCCACACGATCAAAGCCCCACACACGTGCGCACGATCATCAGCTGGTGCACTGCCTTTAGTTCTGCCACGATTGTGGCATGTTAAATAACGTCCATTAACTCCTGGAAATAATATATTCTGACTTTTTCCCCCAATGTAACAAATCCATCTCTGTGTCCAGGCAGTCTGTTAAAAACAGTGTCAGATGTCCCCACATCCATGTCCACAGCTTCAATAAACCAGCATCCGTCGAAACAGCACCAAAAAGTTTCAGGATGAAGTGCATGTCTCCTGTCTGTAAATCCAAGCCATCAATTTCAAACGAAAGCTCAGTAGTTTTGTTTTCGGACGGAACAGGTTCCTTTCCCTCTGTCTGTCAGTCATCAGGATGTTTCTGCTCATTCCAAAATGGGTGTCACACTGAAAAATGCAGAGAATTGTCGAGTGAGTCGTTTTCCTGAAATGCACTTGCTAACGCTCAGAGTGAGAGGAATAAAATACATCATGGACCACTAATTTTTAGTACGTGTGTGGAAACACAATCATGAGTACGTTTATGTTGTCTTGCTAACTGGGACGTCATCAAAAAACTTTAAAGGCCTAAATTTAAAGGCTAAATTTAAAATACAATGCAGATTTTCTGTTTTGGAGCACAGGGATTTTCATTGATGGGAGCAGCCAGTGGAGGGTGTGTGTGTGTGTGTGTGTGTGTGTGTGTGTGTGTGTGTGTGTGTGTGTGTGTGTGTGTGTGTGTGTGTGTGTAATTGGCACTAACCTGCTGTATAATACTATCACACAAAACGTCAGACAGCTGTTGAGGTAGATTGCACCCAGATTCCTCATTTTTGAAATTGGGAAAACCGTGTCTCCAGCTGCTGTAGATAGTGTGCGACCAGTCCAGAGTAGCAGGAGTCTAAGTTTCTGTGCTTTCCCTCTGTCCTCAGGCAGAATGTGCCAGATGAGGATCTCATTGCAGATCTCTTCTCAGAGGCTTGCAGAGACTTGGGGCCCTACAGCATGCCGCCGTGGGCAGTTTGTGGCCAAGTTGCATGCCCCGGATCACCCAGCCGAGCCCTCAGCCTTCATTTTTCCAGTCAGCTGATATCTGAGGGCAGAACTAAGGAGCTCTTCTTCCTCATGGGTACAAATGCTCATGGTCCAGCTCATTCTTTGAAAGCTTTCTTTTCAACCAACGTCTGCTCTCTTTTCACTTCAGGTTCCACGCTGGAAGAAACGTGTCAGCTGGCGAGCGGGTATCAGAACATTGTCCCTGTCAGGGCGTTGGGAGGTCGCCTTGTTCCACTCGACCTCACCGCACCTTTCCTCTTCCGGGGCAGGAGGCGATACTACGGGTCAGAGCCGGCTCAGAAACATGCCGCTGTCCTGTGTCCAGTGTTATTCACAGCTGATGAACTGAATTCATGATCAAACAGAACTGATCAGTGACTGTTTTTAGAATTTTAAACGATACAAGGGGTTTATGCTCTGACCCAGGTCCTCCCCAGTAAAATCAGTCTGGCCTGCTGGTCTACAAACACTGGAGAGCCTTGCTCAAGGACGCCGTAGTGGTGGCAGTGGTTTGATGCTCGCTACCTTACCTGTGTGAAGCGCCTTGAGGCAACTCTGTTGTGATTTGGCGCTGTATAAAGGAAATAAATTGAAATTAACGTCAGTTTGGTTTTTGGCGGTATCAACGCCACGTCTTATCCGGGTTTGGTAGACTAACCCTGTGATGGTAGACCTTAAATCATTGTGACTGTTTGAATTTTGGTTGAAAAGGTAACTTTACTGGATAAACTGACACAGTCACACATTCATGATCATAGAAATAATAAAATAAATGAATAAAAGCAAAAATTAATGCAGTTAAAAATATAAAAGGCATCAAGTGACATTTGAACTGCTTCCTGTTTATCCTCAGGAACAGGTAAAATATTAAATTCAGTTTAAAATATGTGATTCACATGTTGTATATGTTGTGAAAGTGTAGTGACACGGACCCACAACAGGGGGCGCAAATGAACGGTCAATAGATGAGCCAAAAAAGTAACAATTTAATGTTGTGAAGGTGCACAACGAATATACAGACAATCTCAGAATCTGATAACAGTCAATCCACAAAGGTGACGTGTGGGCAGGCTCGAGGATAGAAGACGTCTGTCCTGAGAAGAGCCGGAACCACACGATTTCCGCCGCCACCGAACCTGGTGAATACTGGAGCCGCCAAGTCCCGAATTCCCAGGTGATCACCGTCCCCGACTGTCGGATCTGATACTGCTGGCGAAGAGCAAAGACAGTCAAGTGTGGGTGTGTGTACACCCAGTAACAACAACGGTGGGAATGCCACCTCCACCTCTAACACACACTCGTGCAGCATCTGTGTAACCACTTATCTGACGGGAAGTAGGACGAAACAGTCGCGACCCACGCCGGTCCTCTGGTTAGACAGCTGCAACACAATAGCTCTTGGAATCAATCAATACAGGCAGAGAAAGTTACCTCCATAGAAGTACGATATCTCGGCGATGAGGTGGAGATGACGTCTGGGTTTTATGGAGTGAGATGATGAAGAATGAGTGACAGCTGTCAGGAAATAATGAGTGACAGCTGTCACTCCCGGCTGTGTCCGTGGCGGCAGCGCCCTCTCGTGCCTGAAGCCCGCACTTCAGGCAGGGCGCCCTCTGGTGGTGGGCCAGCAGTACCTCCTCTTCTGGCGGCCCACACAACAGTATATGTGAGAAGATAACACTGCTTTGACATTACAGATAATGTAACTCCCTTCGGCTGCTCAATTGTTTTGTACTCGGGGTCGCCACAGCAAATCCAAGGTGGATCTGCATGTTGAATTGGCACAGGTTTTACGCCGGATGCCCTTCCTGACGCAACTCCACATTACATGGAGAAATGTGGCAGGGGTGGGATTTGAACCCGGAACCTTCTGCAGTGAAACGAAGCGCATTAACCACTTGGCCACCACCCCTGCACATTACAGATAATACAACATATTGAAATTATTTCACCATTTACTTAAAGAGCCTTTATTGTCATTGTACATACATACAACAAAATGTGTCCTCTGCTTTTAACCATCCTAATTACACTTAGAAACAATCCAACCACTAGGGGCAGTGTGCAGCCACAGTCCGGCACCCAGGGACCAACTCCAGATGACACGCTGCCTTGCTCAGGGGCAGAGAAAGGAGCAGACCCTAAATAAGCAAGTTTTTGACTGTGGGAGGAAACCAGAGGAAACCCTCACAGACATGGGGAGAACATGCAAACTACACACAGAAAGGCCGGGAATCGATCCCACGACCATCAAAGCCTCAACCGTTATTCCCATCCCCAAAAAACAAAGAACTTCAGGCTTTAATGACTGCAGACCTGTCACCCTGACCTATGTGGTGATGAAGACCTTCGAGTGCCTTGTCCTGACACACCTCAAGGCCATCTGTGACCCTCAGCTGGATCCCCTGCAGTTCGCCTACAGAGCCAACAGGTCTGTAGGCGATGGTATCAACACAGCCCCCCACCTTATCCTCCAGCATCTGAACTCCCCAGGAACCTATGCAAGGACTCTGTTTGTGGACTTCAGCTCTGCTTTCAACACAATCATCCCGGCCCTGCTGCAGGACATGCTCACTCAGCTTGGCGTTCCCGACTCCACCTGCAGGTGGATTACTGACTTCCTGTCCAACAGAAGGCAGCATGTGAAGCTGGGGGAGCACGTCTCCAACACATGGTCCATCAGTTCCAGATCACCCCAAGGCTGTGTTCTTTCTCCTCTACTCTTCTCTCTGTGCACCAACAGCTGCACCTCTAGTCACCAGTCTGTAAAGCTCCTGAAGTTTGCAGATCATACGACTCTCATCAGACTCATCTCTGATGGGGACGAGTCTGCCTACAGATGAGAGATCGATCACCTGGTGTCCTGGTGCAGACAGAACAACCTGGAGCTCAACAGCCTCAAGACAGTGGAGATGGTTGTTGACTTCAGAAAGAACCCAGTCCCGGCCAACCCCATCACCCTGTGTGACTCCTCAGTTGCCACTGTGAAGTCCTTCTATTACCTGGGGATCACCATCACCCAGGACCTCAAGTAGGAGCTGAACATCAGCTCTCTCACCAAGAGAGCACAACAGAGGATGTGCTTTCTGTGGCAGCTGAGGAAGTTCAAGCTGCCGAAAACAGTGAGGGTGAACTTCTGCACTGCCATCATTGAGTCCATCATCTCCTCCTCCATCACCATCTGGTACGGTGCTGCCACTGCTAAGAACAGGAGCAGATTGCAGCAAATCATCCACGCAGCAGAGAAAGTGATCGACTGCAATCTGCCATCCCTACAGGACCTGTACACCTCCAGGGCCCTGAGACGAGCAAGGAAGATAGTGGTCGATCCCTCTCACCCAGGACACAATCTTTTTGTCACCCTCCCTTCTGGCAGACGGCTGAGATCCATCAGGACTAAAACCTTAAAACACAAAAACAGCTTCTTTCCACTCGCAGCTAGACTAATAAAATAATGCCAGAGACCCCCCCCCACACACACACACACACACACAAAGTACAGACTGATCATCTCTGTACTATTCATCTGCAGGCCTGCACAGCCCCATTCCCCTATACCTATTTGACAGTAAACTTAGTTTTGCCCATTTGTCTATTTGACTCTTTTACTTCTTACAGAAGTATTTTCTTTTATTGTTGTTTATGCACCAGTGACACCAGATTAAATTTCTTGTTTGTGAGAAGTTAATTGGCAATAAAATTGATTCTGATTCTTGCTGTTAGGCACCAGTGCCAACCACTAATCCACCATGCCACCCGGTGATTATTTAAACTCTGTTCCTGTGACCTTTAGTGGATGATTTATTATATTAGTCAGACCTGAGATCAGCTGACTGACTGACTGAAGATATGTGATCATTGTCACCCCCCCCCCCCCCCGATATTTTTTAGAAATCAGTGTGTTGATTATTTATTTGTTTCTCCTCGTGTCATGTTTAAGGTGTCGACGGTGCTCTGAAGCTGATCTAAAGGAGCCCAGTGTCGACGGAGTCGAGGTGATCGATGAAAAGATTGTCGCTGAAGGTGAGCTTTGGGTTTTTGTGTCTGTACTGCTGTTTGTTCCCTCACAGTGTCAGTGATCCTCCTCATCCAAGTCTCACAAAGTAACTGTTCATTGGATACAAAGTCATTCCAGCAGGACCCAAAGATCCTCCACAGACACCTGGGACCAAATACATCCAGTCCTCACCTTAGGTCACTGTTTAGAGTCCATGTATGACAACCGGACAGTAAGATGGGAAGCACCAGGACCCTAAACTCTTGGACCTTCAGCATCAGCAAACACTTCTAACCTTTGACTTCATGACTCCATCAGATCCTCTCGGTGTCTCTGTATCTCAAATGTGATGGACCCAGAAACATGAACAATGGGGACATATGGAAAATTAAGAAGAAAAAAGCATTCTTTTTATCCCCCTGGTATGAAGCGATCAGCATGTCTGTCCAACCGTCCATTTTCACTTGTTAGCGTGATGGCTCAAGATCCAGTTGACCAGTTTCATTCATATTCAGCATAAATGTGCACTTGGGTGATCCCTCGACACATATTCCTGATTTGTGGAGATCAGGGGGACATGTCTTCTCGTGATGACTCTTGTTTATTTTGACTGTTATTTCATTTATTCCTGTATTTAAGGCTTTTAACACATCAGAAAAAAATGTTGGGACATTAAAACATTTACCACTTTGTAATGTTGTCATTCCTGAAACACTTGTCGTTTTGGGGTTGAGGACATCAAGCGATGATTGTTTCAGGTGTTATTTTGTCCTGTTCTTCTTGCAAACACGTTGAGGTGTCCAACAGGACGGGGTCATCATCATATTTATTGTTTCAAAATCCTCCACACATTCTCTATTGGGGATAGGTCAAGACTGTAGGCAGGCCAGTCCAATACCTGTGTACTCCAATACTCCGGTCCAGTCTCTGGATGACCAGATAGCACTATATGAAGTAGGCGGTATGTTCACATTCTTAACATCACATCAGACCTGTTCCCGGTGGTTTTAGACTCTGCCAAGGCTGTCCTTTCTCAAAAATCCTGTTCCTGATGTTCATGGACGGGATTTCAAGGCGCAGTCAGGGACCGGAGGGAGTTTGGTGACCTTAATCTCTGCTTTTTGCAAATGATGTGGTTCTGTTGGCTTCATCAGGCAGTGACCTCCAATGTGTATTGAGCAGGTTTAAGGATGAGTGCGAAGTGACTGGGTTGAGAATCAGCACTTCCAAATCTGAGACCATGATCCTCTGCCGGAAAATGGTGGATTGTCCACTCTGGGTCAGGGGAGAGTTACCGCCCCAAGTGGAGGAGTTTAAGTATCTCTGGGACTTGTTCACGAATGGGTGTAAGTTGGAGTGTGAGCTTGATAGACAGATTGGGGCGGAGTCTGATGTTTTACATACGCTGTACTCAACCGTTGTGGTGAAGAAGGAGATGATCCAGAAGGTGACTCAATTTACCAGTCGATTTATCCTCACCTATGGTCATGAGCTTTAGGTCATGACTGAAGGAATAAGATCACAGATAAAAGCGGCAAAAAATGAGATTCCTCCATCTGGTATTTGGACTTGCACTCCTGGACAGGGTGAGAAGCTCAACTGTTCGGAGGGACTTGGAGTAGAACTGCTTCTTCACATTAGAAGGAGCCAGCTGAAGTGGTTTTGTTATCTGGGGAGGACGCCCCTCGACGTCTCCCTCAGGAGGTCTTCCAGGCACGTGCAACTGTGAGGAGACCCTGGTTAAGACCCAGGACACGCTGGAGGGATTATATTTCCCAGTTGGCTTTGGAATGCCTTGGGATACCCCAAGGAAGAGTTACAGGACTTGGCTGAGGATCGGGAAATGTTGGATGAGCTGCTTGGTCTGCTGCGGACCTGGATAAGTTGCAGAAAATGAATAAATGAAATTAAGTTGATCAGAAAAACCATGACATACGAGATCTGTTAGAAAAGTTTCCGACCTTTTTATTTTTTTCAAAAACTATATGGATTTGAATCATGTGTGCTTGCATCAGCTAAGCTTGAACCTTCGTGCGAATGCGTGAGTTTTTTCACGCCTGTCGGTTGCATCATTCACCTGTGGGCAGGCTTTGAGTGAGCACTGGTCCAGCCCCCCCGTCGGATTTTCATTGTCAGGGAAATGGCTGAGCGACTGCCGCTTTGCTCCATGAAAATTTTTTCAGAAACTGTGAGACAGCCAGGTGGAAACCATTCGGAAAATTCAGATGGCTTTCGGTGAAGATTCTGTTGGCGTCACACAGATTAAGGAGGATTACAACCGGATTAACGACAGCCCACAGCAGCTGAGGGCGCGCCGCGCTTCGAGCGGCCATCGACAGGCTGAAACGACCAGATCATTTCCAAAATGAAGGCTGTGTTGATCCGGGACGACGTTTGACTACCAGAGAAATTGCAGAAAATATGGACATCAGCACTTTTGCAGCACATTCCACGGGACGGAGCCGCTCATGGCGCACAACAAAAAACACCTCTGTGTTAGAAACCATTCGGAAGATTCAGATGGCTTTCGGTGGCTTTTCAGTCGAGTGAGTATCCGAGAAATTGTGTAACAGCTGGGCATGTCACAACTTGTCCTGTGAGACTTCCAACACGGACGTGCTTTTTGTTGCGCGCCATTGCGGCTCCGTCCCGACGCGCGAATTCCTCCGCACGTCTTTCATTACAAAATCTCCTGTAACAGTGGAATGTGCCGCAAAAGTGCTGATGTCCACATTTTCTGCGATTTCTCTGGTAGTCACACGAAGTCCCAGATCAACACAACCTTCACTTTGGAAATGATCTGGTCGTTTCAGCCTGTCGATGGCCGTTCGAAGCGCTGCTCGCTCTCCCCCGCTGTGGGCCGTCTTTAATCCAGTTGTAATCCTCCTTAATCTGTGTGACGCCGATAGAATCTTCACCGAAAGCCAGGGGGGCTGGACCAGTGCTCACTCAAAGCCTGCCCACAGGCGAATGACGCAACTGACAGGCGTGAAAAAACTCACACATGCGCACGAAGGTTCAAGCTTGGCTGATGCAAGTGCACATGATTCAAATCCCTATAGTTCTTGAAAAAAATAAAAAGGTCGGATATTTTTCTAACAGACCTTGTATCTTGAGTTCATAGTGTCTGCAGTGAAATAACCGTCAAAATAAATATAAGGATCACTGCAAGTTTTGTTTCTTGCATTTTCCAAACCATCCCAACTTTTTCTGTTTTGGTGCTGTACAATTTGAGCACTTTCACCACAGAGAGACTTATGATGACCGAGTCCAGAAATCCCCCCATGTATAACCACAGAACAGACCAGCTGCAGTGTTTAGACAATAAATCACAGACTGTTCAACAATAATCGACATTTTGCATTCAGATGTGAACAGTGTTTTCTTCTTATACTTTTAGCTGCTCTCATTAGGGGGCGCCACAGCAAGTCTAGTGTTTCCACCCTGTCCTCTGTATCTACCTCCATTTTGCCAACCACCTTCATGTCCTCCATCTTCTCCGACTCTGATGTATGACATTTGGGACCCTGGGATCTGACGTTGGAGACTCTGGGCTGTGATATTGGGGACTCTGGGCTCTGACGTTTGGGACTCTGGGCTCTGACGTTGGAGACTCTGGGCTGTGATATTGGGGACTCTGGGCTCTGACGTTTGGGACTCTGGGCTCTGACGTTTGGGACTCTGGGCTCTGACGTTTGAGACTCTGGGCGCTGACGTTTGGGACTCTGGTCGCTGACGTTGGAGACTCTGGGCTCTGACGTTCTTTACATCAGATAATGCGTAATAATACGGTAATGCCATCCTTACTCTGGATGGCATTACCCTGACCTCTAGTAATACTGTGAAAAATCATTTTTGATCAGGATATGTCATTCAATGCGCATATTAAACAAATATGTAGGACTGCTTTTTTGCATTTGCGCAATATCTCTAAAATTAGAAAGGTCTTGTGTCAGAGTGATGCTGAAAAACTAATTCATGCATTTATTTCCTCTAGGCTGGACTATTGTAATTCATTATTATCAGGTTGTCCTAAAAGTTCCCTAAAAAGCCTTCAGTTAATTCAAAATGCTGCAGCTAGAGTACTGACGGGGACTAGAAGGAGAGAGCATATCTCACCCATATTGGCCTCTCTTCATTGGCTTCCTGTTAATTCTAGAATAGAATTTAAAATTCTTCTTCTTACTTATAAGGTTTTGAATAATCAGGTCCCATCTTATCTTAGGGACCTCATAGTACCATATCACCCCAATAGAGCGCTTCGCTCTCAGACTGCAGGCTTACTTGTAGTTCCTAGGGTTTGTAAGAGTAGAATGGGAGGCAGAGCCTTCAGCTTTCAGGCTCCTCTCCTGTGGAACCAGCTCCCAATTCGGATCAGGGCGATAGACACCCTCTCTACTTTTAAGATTAGGCTTAAAACTTTCCTTTTTGCTAAAGCTTATAGTTAGGGCTGGATCAGGTGACCCTGAACCATCCCTTAGTTATGCTGCTATAGACTTAGACTGCTGGGGGGTTCCCATGATGCACTGAGTGTTTCTTTCTCTTTTTGCTCTGTATGCACCACTCTGCATTTAATCATTAGTGATTGATGTCTGCTCTCTTCCACAGCATGTCTTTTTCCTGGTTCTCTCCCTCAGCCCCAACCAGTCCCAGCAGAAGACTGCCCCTCCCTGAGCCTGGTTCTGCTGGAGGTTTCTTCCTGTTAAAATGGAGTTTTTCCTTCCCACTGTTGCCAAGTGCTTGCTCACAGGGGGTCGTTTTGACCGTTGGGGTTTTTCCGTAATTATCGTATGGCCTTGCCTTACAATATAAGGCGCCTTGGGGCAACTGTTTGTTGTGATTTGGCGCTATATAAATAAAATTGATTTGATTTGATTTGATTTTACGTTGGAGACTCTGGGCTCTGACGTTGGAGACTCTGGGCTGTGACGTTTGGGACTCTGGGCTCGGACGTTTGGGACTCTGGGCTCGGACGTTGGGGACCCTGGTCTTGGATGTTGGGGACCCTGGGCTCTGACGCTGGGGACTATCAGTCACGTGCTGCCTTTGTCGTCCTCAGCTCTCTGCGTTCAGTTGCTGCAGTTTGTGCTGGTGATGAAGCTGCAGCTGCAGGATGCCACGGACACGCTGGACGTCTTCCTGTGGAGAGATGCTGTGAGTTCACACACTGACATGGACAGGTTTCCCTTGGTCTTGTATGTTGTGACAGATGTTCACAAACAACACACTGATTAAAGTAACAGTCAAAGACTTTTTTTTTTAAAATAATACCTGTGATTTTCTTCAGGAGTTGTTCTTCGGGGTGTCGGCAGAGGACGTAGCAGGCAATCAGGAGGCACAGGACTCTGTCCGTCAAACTGTGAACGCCCTGTGTCCAGCAGGGGGCAGTGCAGGTACGTTTACCTTACTGCAGACTTTATCAGGTGACCATCACACACCTGCAGGAGTTTAATTAAGAAAAGAACATGAATAAAAAAGTACCAGCTGTGACTTTGAGCAGCTGTAAGAAGAAAAAAATAAATTTCTATGTTTCTGCAGATAACCTCTGGTGTGTCTTCAGAACCAAAACCAGAGTGAATATGTTGTTATATTTCACTCAGACACCTGTGGTCTGAAGTTTATAGACACTGATCGTGGAACTTTGGTCTTTTAATGGTGTCTTTGAACTGTTCTGTTGTCAGGGTTTAATGATTGAACAGAAAAAAACAAGATTATTTTGGATCTTCTCTAATCCACAATCCAGACGTCGTTAATGATGTTTCCTGTTCATTCATTATGATGAGTGTCTGTAAACGTCAGACCACAGCTGTGATGGTTCTCCCCAGACATTTTTAGTAAAGCGGTGCTGTTGGTATTATTATGAGTCATTTTGACTGGTTTTAGATGCACTGAAAGCAAGAATAATAGATGAAAAATGACACTTATGTTGTAATATTAAAGTTTGTTTTTGCATGTTTCTGTCTAAGTTAATAAAATAAATAACATTGAAAAGTTTAAAAACACATTAATATTTGATGGACATAACATTTGCTCTCCTCTTGTTTAAAAATGACACTACCATTAATCCAGTCAGACAGGCAGAATTTTTCTGTCATGGTGACAGTTTAGTTTTTTCAACATTTTTGAGTGGAATTGCGTACTTATTTAAAAAAAAAAAACAATATAACCCCTAATTGTCTTGTTTGAACAAGAGCTAAATCTGGACTGATTTGATTGTCAAATCAGAATCAAATTTATTGCAAAGTAAGTTCTCACATACAAGTAATTTGATCTCGTGTCATTGGTGCATAAACAACAATAATAAAAAGAAAATGAAAAAAAAAATACTTCCATAAGAAGTAAAGAAGTAAATCTGCTCTTTTAATGATGAAACCCTGGATGGAAAAACTTTCTGAATCAGTTTTTACACTTTATTGTTTCATTGAGGCTGTGTGGTGAAGATGATCGTTGATTAAAATTGCTCCGCTGCTTTTTTACAGCGTGTAGCGTTTGATGTTCACACTTTTTCCTTATCTATCTCTTTCTCTGTGAGGGAACGAGAGACTCGTCACTCTCACACCGTCTTTGCGGGTAATTTCAGCAAACTTTGGAAAGATGAAGGCTTTCATCTGTAAAATAAAGCCTTAGTGTGTCACTAGCTACACAGGCAGAAGGAGCTCTTTTTATTGGAAGACTTTGACTGAGTTTTTGCTCTTTCACTGAGAGACTCAGAGCTCTTTCACTCTCTGGGCTGCGGCGCTGTGACTCTGCTCGGCTCAGCTGGCTACTGGCATGGGAGGGGTGAGCAGGCAGCAATCTGTTGAGCACAAACAGCCTGACTGGATTAAAAAAAATATAACGGTGCTGTGATAACAGTATAATGGTGCTACGCCGTTGTTCCATTGTCTGGGGAGAACTCTGCAGTAATATTGAGCCTCAGACAGGAAGCAGCTCAGTAGATGTTTGTCCAGTTACTTTTGGTCCTTTTGAGAATATCAGCGACCTCACAGTATTGGTGGTTAGAGATCAGGTTAGGAGTTAGAGATCGAGTTAAGGATTAGGTTAGGGGTTAGGAATCAGGTTAGGGATCTGGTTAGGGGTTAGGGATCAGGATAGGGGTTAGGGATCAGGTTAGGGATCGGGTTAGTGGTTAGGTTTCAGGATATGGATTAGAGATCAGATTAGGGGTTAGGGATCGGGTTAGGGATCAGGTTAGGGGTTAGAGATCAGGTTAGGGCTTAGGGATCAGGTTAGGGGTTAGGGATCAGGTTAGGTCTTAGGGATCAGGTTAGGGATCAGGTTAGGGGTTAGGGATCAGGTTAGGGCTTAGGGATCAGGTTAGGGGTTAGGGATCAGGTTAGGGCTTAGGGATCCAGTTAAGGGTTATGGATCAGGTTAGGGATCAGATTAGGGCTTAGGGATCAGGTTAGGGCTTAGGGATCAAGTTAGGGATCAGGTTAGGGTTTAGGGATCAGGTTAGGGATCGGATTATGGGTTAGGGATCAGGTTAGGGCTTAGGGATCCAGTTAGGGGTTAGGGATCAGGTTAGGGGTTATGGATCAAGTTAGGGGTTATTGATCAGGTTAGGGATCACATTAGGGGTTAGGGATCAGGTTAGGGGTTAGGGATCAGGTTAGGGATCAGATTAGGGGTTAGGGATCAGGTTAGGGCTTAGGGATCAGATGTTATGGATCAGGTTAGGGCTTAGGGATCACATTTAGGGTTAGGGGTTAGGGATCAGGTTAGGGCTTAGTGATCACGTTATGGGTTAGGGATCAAGTTATGGGTTAGGGATCACGTTATGGGTTAGGGATCTGGTTAGGGCTTATGGATCAGGTTAGGTCTTAGGGTTCAAGTTAGGAGTTAGGGATCAGGTTAGGGATCAGATTAGGGTTTATGGATCAGGTTAGGGCTTAGGGATCAAGTTAGGGATCAGGTTAGGGCTTAGGGATCAGGTTAGGGCTTAGGGATCAAAGTAGGGGTTAGGGATCAGATTAGGGGTTAAGGATCAGGTTAGGGCTTAGGGATCCAGTTAGGGTTAGGGATCAGGTTAGGGGTTAGGGATCAAGTTAGGGGTTAGTGATCAGGTTAGGGATCAGATTAGGGGTTAGGGAACAGGTTAGGGGTTAGGGATCAGGTTAGGGGTTAGGGATCAGATTAGGGGTTAGGGATCAGGTTAGGGCTTAGGGGTCAAGTTAGGGGTTAGGGATCAGATGTTATGGATCAGGTTAGGGCTTAGGGATCAGCTTAGTGATCACGTTAGGGGTTAGGGATCTGGTTAGGGGTTAGAGATCAGGTTAGGGCTTAGTGATCACATTATGGGTTAGGGATCAGGTTAGGGGTTAGGGATCTGGTTAGGGCTTAGGGATCAGGTTAGGGCTTAGGGTTCAAGTTAGGAGTTAGGGATCAGGTTAGGGATCAGATTAGGGGTTAGGGATTAGGTTAGGGCTTAGGGATGGGTCTAGGGTTGTGGTTTGGGATGAATCCTATTTGTTTTTAAGTGTTTTTACACAAATTCAGTGCTCGTTGCACAGCGGAGCAGCAGATTAACCAATGCTGAAGCGGGTCTGGTGACTCCTGCTCTCTCATTAGGTGTTTGTTTCCCCTCAGCCGAGCGTCCATGGTTGGACGTTTGCCTGACTGCATACCAAGTGGAGGATGGTGGCCAGTATCAAACCTGCTACCAGATCTGTCAAACCAGAGTTACCTCAACGCCCTGCACATGATCCAAGTCCACCTGAAGGTCACCGATAAAACGTTTTATTTTTCTACTTGTTTTAAGGTGTTGATGTCCCAGTCTGAGTCCCTGCTCTGACTCAGGGTCACATCCAGAATTTAAAATTCATTGAGAAATAAATAAGTACGAAGACTTAATAAAATGTCCAAAGTTCTTCACTCACCTGGACACGGCGTCCAGCTCTACAGATGAGATAATTTAGTTTAGTCCATCTCAGCCTTGTGTCTCCCGTCTGGATTTAAAATAGAGAATATAATAAAAACTGACTCTGAGTTTTGGGCATTTTATTAATTCTTCAAATTGTGTCAATTTGGTTTGTTTGTGTTTATTTCTGAACAGATTTTAAATTTGAGGATGTCAAGAATTTTGAGCAGAACTGTGAAATAAATGTGCAAATAAAATGTTCTTTTTATCTGCTGTGTAGAATGTAACATTTTACTCTGAACCTTGCACCTTTTCAAAATAAAAGCCTTTGTGGAAACAAAATCGCAGCCAGGCAGGGTACGGTGGCCTCCCACTGCGCACGGAGACGAGCCCTGCAGATTCACTCTGAGATACTGATGGACCACTTTTCCAGGAGAGCAAAGGAGTGAGTGTGATCCTGAAGAGTATGAACATCCTGGGATCCAGAGGCTCCATTTGCTTTCTCCACCAGGTCAGGTGTCTGCATCGTGACCATGTGACAGCCTGTCCTTGGACACAAATCAGTAAGAGGATCAGGAAAGCAGCAACAGAATTCACCCCTTTCACCGAATGTCCCATGTTATAGGCACAAAATGTTTCTCCTCATCTAATAAATTTCAAGACAGCAGAGAGCGACCCGACACAGGTGGGTCCCAGACCAAACCTAGACCTGACCACTGCTTTGGTGACCCGTCAGAGGGCGACGTGAGTTACTCTGGTGTTTGGGACACCTCTAGCTGAATTTAAGGACCTGTCTGAAGAACCAGCACCACCAGGAACATACTTCTGGAGCAAATTTTTCACTGCAAGTCACTTTCCTCCTTAGGAACCATATAAAAAATTAGTGTAGTTCCTGAGGAAAAAAAAAACTGATAAAATCTACTCTTCATCATCCATGTACCTTCTACCAAACTGTAGATGACATTTATGTATTTTATGGGAATATGAAGCTGTGACTGGAGAAGAAAAAGACAAGTTTCTCCAGTCACAGCCAAAGAAACCAACAGTTCCTTCAGGTGGCTTCCTTCACCAGAACGGCCTCCTCGGACAGACTGACCCTCCAGTACCTCACTGTTGGTATTTCTGAATGATTGATGGAGATCAAGTCCAAGAAAATGTTCATGTGTTTATCTCTTGACCATCTTGAAACTCTAAAAGTAAAAAATAATCCAGTTAGTTATAGGCTGTGCAAATACAGATTCAGGATAAAGGTGCCTGAATTAAAGCTAAACGTCATCACAAGAACATCTGCCTTATTTCGTTTTAGCTCCACCCTGTTGGACAAACTGTGTCCACATACTTCTGGACCTGACTCCATTATTTCAGCTGGAACATTTGCAGCCTTTTTTTTTTTTTTTTAGTAGGACGGTTTTTTGTGAAATGCAGGTGGATCCGTTTTTCACTTTTAAATCACAGAAACACCAAAGTTCTGAAAATCAACACAAGTGGAACTATAACGGTCTGATAATCAGGAGGAGGAAAGACAGGGTGAGACGTCTCCTCCTCCCCCTCCGCGCTCCCGCGCGGCCCCTGCGCGCTCCGGGGCGAGTCTGTTGTTCGGTTCTTAGCGGGTTGGATCTGAAGGGTGGGCTTCGGTTTGTGGTCTAACCGGGGACACCCCGGGACCGGATCGGTTCTGACTAGTGGCCGCGGCTGTCTTTTTGCGTTCCGACGTGAAGATCGCTTTAAAGGTGGCATTTTGCGCCGTGGGCGCAGCCATGGCGCAGATTTGGGGTTAATCCGGCGGATTAAAGATGCTGGTTGGGGTTCTGTGTTTGTGGCTTTGCAGCGACGCCGTCTCCTCTCTGCTCCAGGAAACAAAGGACACTTTGAGTCCTGATTCCGCCGCCGTTCACGGAAATGCGCACAGCCTCAGATGGCGCACAGTGAGCGAGGAGACGGGCACGGGGACGCACGGTGCGTGGGCACAGTCCTGCCTGGACTCGGAACCCCCGGAGGTCCCGAGGACAGCGGGGCTGCAGGGCAGTGTGCGTAAAGACGCTCGGCTTGTCGTTTTACGCACGCATGGAACCGCGCGTAAAGCGTACAGAAAGGGCGAAGAAAACCAGCGCGGGTCCGTCCGGAGGAAGGCAGAACCCGGGAGGAAAAAGCGAAGCGAGCCGATACTGGAGCCCGTGGCGCAGGAACAAGAACCGTTCGGGCTCAATGGCACCTTTTACGAGGACGCATTCACTCCGCCGGACTTTCCCGACAGTACGCCTTTGGCTCCCGGGGACACACGGACCAGACGGAGACAGGTGAAGAACCCGTTCTACCCGGTGAGCGCCGAGTCGTGCGCGGCCTACGTGGTTCTGATCGTGTCAGTGGCGGTTTTCAGCGTCGGTATTGTCGGGAACGTGTCGGTCATGTGCATCGTGTGCCATAATTACTACATGAGGAGCATCTCCAACTCTCTGCTGGCCAACCTGGCGCTCTGGGACTTCATCGTCCTCTTCTTCTGCCTGCCGCTGGTCCTCTTCCACCAACTTACCAAAGACTGGCTGCTGGGGGCGCTGTCGTGCAGTATCATCCCCTACCTGGAGGTGAGCGCGTCGGTTTTGTTTGTTGTTGTTTTTTATGAATTAATTAATTCTTTTGTTTATTAGAAAGTATGGGTACGTGGGTTCTGAAGATGAACTCCCATATTTGGGAAATGATAGATTTAGTTTTTATTTATTTTTTCTGAGGATAATTCCATCCAGATAAACGGTGATCCAAGAAGTTCAGATCCAGGGTTTCAGTGACATCCTGCACCAGTCCATCAGAAATGTCTCTGAACTTGCAGAGACATTAATGATCTCTGCAGACAGGTTCATGTCTCTAGGTCTTCATGAGTTCAAAGGTCAGAGGTGTTTGGTGATGTTGATATCTTTGCAGGAGAATGAAGGTCCAGGTCTTTAGGGTCCTGGTGCTTCCTGTCTTACTGTCTGGTTGTCATACTTGGACTCTAACCAGTATCCTAAGGTGGTGACTGGATGTCTTTGGTCCCAGGTCTCTGTGGAGGATCTTTTCTGTCCCGCTGGAATGACTTTGTGTCCAATGAATGGTTACTTATAGATGAGGAGGATCACTGACACTGTGGAGGAACATTTAGTCCATGTGGTGAGTTTCTCTGGACATGATGTCTCAGGTGTCTCAGTGTTGAGGACTGAGTGCTGGAAAAGATCAAGGACATGCCCACAGTTAACCTGGCTGCAGCAGATACTTTAGAGAGGTGGGGATGGACTGGTTTTCTGTCTGGGTGGTTGCCATCCATGACTCAGGGCAGTTGTATGGCGTCATTGATGCAGCACCGTGTTCCACCAGCAGGTGGTTCTAGACTGGATCTGTCAATACAAGTCCATGCGCGAGAAGAGTTCTGGTCCGACTTTGTCACACAGAGATAATTGGACTTTTGTTCTTTTATAAAAAAAAAATGATTGATATTCACGAGTGTTTTGTTGAGTGATTGATTATTGACTGGTTAGATAAGATAAGACTTTATTGATCTCACAGTGGAGAAATTCACGTTACTTCAGCTCTTAAAAAAAGTCAATAAGCAACCAATAATCAGTCAATAATAAATCACTCAGCAATCAGACAAGAAGCAATCAATAATCAGTCACTCAACAATCAGCCAGTCAATAAACAATCAATAATCAGTCACTCAACAATCAGCCAGTCAATAAACGATCAGTAATCAGTCACTCAATCAGCTCGCTCACACATACACTTTACAACAAAGAAAAGAAGACATCTCTCATTAAACAAAAGAAAACTCAGCCATTTTCATTTTCCAGTTTTGTGCGGCTGAAAGGCTGCAGGCTGAAGCAAAAACTTAGAAACACCCCACCCCCCGTTACCATTTGCTATATACATATATATCATCAGTTGATTTCAAAATACTCTGTCAAATAAATTTTCAACTAATAATAATAGTAATACTAATAACAATAGTCACGATAATTATCAACCACAATAATATAATAATAATAATAACAACAATAACAGCAACAATAATACAAACAATTTACATACACAATGTAGCAGCACAAATTCATCTTACTTAATCAGTCACATATCTAGAGAACATCATTTCTTTATATTGATATTTAAACTGATTAATATTTGGACATTACTTGAGTTCCTCTGTCAGTTTATTCCATATTTTAGGGTCACACATGGAGACACAGAAACTTTTCCTGGTCGTCCGAACCCCTGCAATTTTAAAATAATACAAGCCCTTTAGGTTATATTTTCTCTCTCTCCGTGAAAAATTGTTCAATTCTAAAGGCCAGTTGCTTATTTTTCACTTTATACATTTAATTGAATGGTCTTAAATGCAGTCATATCGTGGAGTTTTAATATTTGAGATTAATTCAATCAATTTTATTTATATAGCGCCAAATCACAACAAACAGTTGCCCCAAGGCGCTTTATATTGTAAGGCAAAGCCATACAATAATTACGTAAAAACCCCAACGGTCAAAACGACCCCCTGTGAGCAAGCACTTGGCGACAGTGGGAAGGAAAAACTCCCTTTTAACAGGAAGAAACCTCCAGCAGAACCAGGCTCAGGGAGGGGCAGTCTTCTGCTGGGACTGGTTGGGGCTGAGGGAGAGAACCAGGAAAAAGACATGCTGTGGAGAGAAGCAGAGATCAATCACTAATGATTAAATACAGAGTGGTGCATACAGAGCAAAAAGAGAAAGAAACACTCAGTGCATCATGGGAACCTCCCAGCAGTCTAAGTCTATAGCAGCATAACTAAGGGATGGTTCAGGGTCACCTGATCCAGCCCTAACTATAAGCTTTAGCAAAAAGGAAAGTTTTAAGCCTAATCTTAAAAGTAGAGAGGGTGTGTGTCTCCCTGATCTGAATTGGGAGCTGGTTCCACAGGAGAGGAGCCTGAAAGCTGAAGGCTCTGCCTCCCATTCTACTCTTACAAACCCTAGGAACTACAAGTAAGCCTGCAGTCTCAGAACGAAGCGCTCTATTGGGGTGATATGGTACTACGAGGTCCCTAAGATAAGATGGGACCTGATTATTCAAAACCTTATAAGTAAGAAGAAGAATTTTAAATTCTATTCTAGAATTAACAGGAAGCCAATGAAGAGAGGCCAATATGGGTGAGATATGCTCTCTCCTTCTAGTCCCTGTCAGTACTCTAGCTGCAGCATTTTGAATTAACTGAAGGCTTTTCAGGGAACTTTAAGGACAACCTGATAATAATGAATTACAATAGTCCAGCCTAGAGGAAATAAATGCATGAATTAGTTTTTCAGCATCACTCTGAGACAAGACCTTTCTAAATTTAGAGATATTGCGTAAATGCAAAAAAGCAGTCCTACATATTTGTTTAATATGCGCATTGAATGACATATCCTGATCAAAAATGACTCCAAGATTTCTCACAGTATTACTAGAGGTCAGGGTAATGCCATCCAGAGTAAGGATCTGGTTAGACACCATGTTTCTAAGATTTATGGGGCCAAGTACAATAACTTCAGTTTTATCTGAGTTTAAAAGCAGGAAATTAGAGGTCATCCATGTCTTTATGTCTGTAAGACAATCCTGCAGTTTAGCTAATTGGTGTGTGTCCTCTGGCTTCATGGATAGATAAAGCTGGGTATCATCTGCATAACAATGAAAATTTAAGCAGTGCCGTCTAATAATACTGCCTAAGGGAAGCATGTATAAAGTGAATAAAATTGGTCCTAGCACAGAACCTTGTGGAACTCCATAATTAACCTTAGTCTGTGAAGAAGATTCCCCATTTACATGAACAAATTGTAATCTATTAGATAAATATGATTCAAACCACCGCAGTGCAGTGCCTTTAATACCTATGGCATGCTCTAATCTCTGTAATAAAATTTTATGGTCAACAGTATCAAAAGCAGCACTGAGGTCTAACAGAACAAGCACAGAGATGAGTCCACTGTCTGAGGCCATAAGAAGAACATTTGTAACCTTCACTAATGCTGTTTCTGTACTATGATGAATTCTAAAACCTGACTGAAACTCTTCAAATAGACCATTCCTCTGCAGATGATCAGTTAGCTGTTTTACAACTACCCTTTCAAGAATTTTTGAGAGAAAAGGAAGGTTGGAGATTGGCCTATAATTAGCTAAGATAGCTGGGTCAAGTGATGGCTTTTTAAGTAATGGTTTAATTACTGCCACCTTAAAAGCCTGTGGTACATAGCCAACTAATAAAGATAGATTGATCATATTTAAGATCGAAGCATTAATTAATGGTAGGGCTTCCTTGAGCAGCCTGGTAGGAATGGGGTCTAATAGACATGTTGATGGTTTGGATGAAGTAACTAATGAAAATAACTCAGACAGAACAATCGGAGAGAAAGAGTCTAACCAAATACCGGCATCACTGAAAGCAGCCAAAGATAACGATATGTCTTTGGGATGGTTATGAGTAATTTTTTTCTCTAATAGTTAAAATTTTATTAGCAAAGAGTCATAAAGTCATTACTAGTTAAAGTTAAAGGAATACTTGGCTCAATAGAGCTCTGACTCTTTGTCAGCCTGGCTACAGTGCTGAAAAGAAACCTGGGGTTGTTCTTATTTTCTTCAAATAGTGATGAATAGTAAGATGTCCTAGCTTTATGGAGGGCTTTTTTATAGAGCAACAGACTCTTTTTCCAGGCTAAGTGAAGATCTTCTAAATTAGTGAGACGCCATTTCCTCTCCAACTTACGGGTTATCTGCTTTAAGCTGCGAGTTTGTGGGTTATACCACAGAGTCAGGCACTTCTGATTTAAAGCTCTCTTTTTCAGAGGAGCTACAGCATCCAAAGTTGTCCTCAATGAGGATGTAAAACTAATGACGAGATACTCTATCTCACTTACAGAGTTTAGGTAGCTACTCTGCACTGTGTTGGTATATGGCATTAGAGAACATAAAGAAGGAAACATATCCTTAAACCTAGTTACAGTGCTTTCTGAAAGACGTCTAGTGTAATGAAACTTATTCCCCACTGCTGGGTAGTCCATCAAAGTAAATGTAAATGTTATTAAGAAATGATCAGACAGAAGGGAGTTTTCAGGGAATACTGTTAAGTCTTCAATTTCCATACCATAAGTCAGAACAAGATCTAAGATATGATTAAAGTGGTGGGTGGACTCATTTACATTTTGAGCAAAGCCAATTGAGTCTAATAATATATTAAATGCAGTGTTGAGGCTGTCATTCTCAGCATCTATGTGGATGTTAAAATCGGCCACTATAATTATCTTATCTGAGCTAAGCACTAAGTCAGACAAAAGGTCTGAAAATTCACAGAGAAACTCACAGTAACGACCAGGAGGACGATAGATAACAACAAATAAAACTGGTTTTTGGGACTTCCAATTTGGATGGACAAGACTAAGAGTCAAGCTTTCAAATGAATTAAAGCTCTGTCTGGGTTTTTGATTAATTAATAAGCTGGAATGGAAGATTGCTGCTAATCCTCCGCCTCGGCCCGTGCTACGAGTGTTCTGGCAGTTAGTGTGACTCGGGGGTGTTGACTCATTTAAACTAACATATTCATCTTGTTGTAACCAGGTTTCTGTAAGGCAGAATAAATCAATATGTTGATCAATTATTATATCATTTACTAACAGGGCCTTAGAAGAGAGAGACCTAATGTTTAATAGACCACATTTAACTGTTTTAGTCTTTGGTGCAGTTGAAGGTGCTATATTATTTTTTCTTTTTGAATTTTTATGCTTAAATAGATTTTTGCTGGTTATTGGTGGTCTGGGAGCAGACACCGTCTCTACGGGGATGGGGTAATGAGGGGATGACAGGGGGAGAGAAGCTGCAGAGAGGTGTGTAAGACTACAACTCTGCTTCCTGGTCCCAACCCTGGATAGTCACGGTTTGGAGGATTTAAGAAAATTGGCCAGATTTCTAGAAATGAGAGCTGCTCCATCCAAAGTGGGATGGATGCCGTCTCTCCTAACAAGACCAGGTTTTCCCCAGAAGCTTTGCCAATTATCTATGAAGCCCACCTCATTTTTTGGACACCACTCAGACAGCCAGCAATTCAAGGAGAACATGCGGCTAAACATGTCACTCCCGGTCTGATTGGGGAGGGGCCCAGAGAAAACTACAGAGTCCGACATTGTTTTTGCAAAGTTACACACCGATTCAATGTTAATTTTAGTGACCTCCGATTGGCGTAACCGGGTGTCATTACTGCCGACGTGAATTACAATCTTACCAAATTTACGCTTAGCCTTAGCCAGCAGTTTCAAATTTCCTTCAGTGTCGCCTGCTCTGGCCACCGGAAGACAATTGACTATGGTTGCTGGTGTCGCTAACTTCACATTTCTCAAAACAGAGTCGCCAATAACCAGAGTTTGATCCTCGGCGGCTGTGTCGCCGAGTGGGGAAAAACGGTTATAAATGTGAACGGGTTGGCGGTGTACACGGGGCTTCTGTTTAGGACTACGCTTCCTCCTCACAGTCACCCAGTCGGCCTGCTTTCCCGGCTGCTCGGGATCTGCCAGAGGGAAACTAACGGCGGCTAAGCTACCTTGGTCCGCACTGACTACAGGGGCCTGGCTAGCTGTAGAATTTTCCACGGTGCGGAACGAGTCTCCAATTCGCCCAGCCTGGCCTCCAAAGCTACGAATAAGCTACACTTATTACAAGTACCATTACTGCTAAAGGAGGCCGAGGAATAACTAAACATTTCACACCCAGAGCAGAAAAGTGCGGGAGAGACAGGAGAAGTCACCATGCTAAATCGGCTAAGAGCTAGTAGCTGCGCTAAGCTAGCGGATTCCTAAAAACACACAAAGTGAATAATGTGTAAATAATTTAGAGGTGAATCAGCAGAGGGAGTGCTTTAGTTAAGGCACGTGAAGATTACACTGTGAAACAAATCGTTATCTAGTTAACTAGATCAATCTAACTGCGCAGATTAAACAGCTAACAGATACAGCAAAACACCGCTGTGCTCCGGAACAGGAAGTGATACAATACCGCAGTGAGAGCCAACCACCAGTAGAGGCCAATTGTTCATTTAATGAACAATGGGTTGGTGTGGTCTTGATAACCTGCATTGTGAAATGTTCTTAATGCTCTTTTTTGAAGAATGAATAATGGTTGCAATATAGTTTTATAATTGTTGCCCCAAACTTCAGCACAGTAAGTCAGGTCGGGTGAAACCAATGAACAGTACAGAGTATGTAGTGCTCTGCAATCAAGTACATGCTTTGTTTTATTTAATACTGCAGTACTTCTTGAGACTTTCTTTTGAATCTGTTGAATATGAGCTTCCTAATTAATTATTTGACACCTAAAAACTTATTCTCTTTGACACATTCTATGTTTAGCCCTTGAATATTTAACTGAATTTGTATGTCTTTTTTATATTTCCAAATAACTTTATTTTAGGTTTAGGCAAATTTAGTGGTAATTTGTTAATATCAAACTGTCTCTTTAACTTTATCATTTCAGTTCCTAAATCCGATAATAATTGTTGCACATTTTCTCCTGAACAAAACAGGTTTGTGTCATCTGCAAAGAGAAGTACTTTAAACAGATCTGAAACTTTACATAACTCTATGTATAAAATAAATAATTTGGTCCCAACACAGAACCCTGGGGAAGCCCACAAATGATGTCAAACATGAAGAACAGAAGTCCCCGAGTTTAACAAACTGCTTCCAGTTTTGTAAGTAGCTTTTAATCCAACTCGGTGCCACCCCTCTGATCCCATACAGTTACAACTTTTGAAATATGTTGTTATCAATTGTGTCAAAAGCCTTTCTTAGGTCAATAAATAAACTTCTTACTATTTCCCTCTGGTGCACGTATTTATTGATCTCTTCTATTGTATCGAGCAGTGCCAGTGTCGTGGACCTTTTTGCTCTAAAACCATATTGACTTTCATCAAGCAAGTTGTGTCGTTCTGTAAATTTATCCAATCTGCTGTTGTAAAGTTTTTCCAATATCTTTGAAAATTATGACAATAGAGACACAGGCTTCTAATTAGTAAAAAGATGTTTGCTACCAGATTTAAATAAAGGTATCACTTTTGCCACTTTCATACCATTTGGAACAGTTCCACTTTGAATTGATTTATTGAAAATATATGATAATGGTTTTGCGATTTCAGTAATTATTTGCTTTACTAAGGACATATGTACCTCATTATGATCTGTTGACTAATTTCCATTTAATCTACTGGGCTGAGAAACATTGTGTGCTGATTCCTGGTGAAGCGGCCGAGATGAGTTTCCTCCGCAGGGTGGCTGGGCGCTCCCTTAGAGATAGGGTGAGGAGCTCGGTCACTCGGGAGGAGATCGGAGTCGAGCCGCTGCTCCTCCACGTTGAAAGGAGTCAGTTGAGGTGGCTCGGGCATCTTTTCCGGATGCCCCCTGGACGCCTCCCTGGAGAGGTGTTCCGGGCACGTCCCACTGGGAGGAGGCCCCGGGGAAGACCCAGGACACGCTGGAGGGACTACATCTCTCGGCTGGCTTGGGAACACCTTGGGGTTCCCTCGGAGGAGCTGGAGGAGGTGTGTGTGGATCGGGAGGTCTGGGCGGCTTTGCTTGAGCTGCTGCCCCCGCGACCCGACTCCGGATAAAGAGGAAGAAAATGGATGGATGGATAATTGTGATCTTCCCGTTGGGCTGTGTGGAATTTCAGCTGCCAGATCTGGCCCAACATTAGCAAAAAAATTATTGAAACTATTTACTACTTGGCTCATGTTATATTCATCTTTATTGTTATAAGCAAAGTATGTCGGGTAGTTATTTGACTTGGGTTTATTTGCTATAATACTGTTCAGTATTTTCTATGTTCCCTTTATGTTGTTTTTATTATTGTTTAGTATTTTTTCAAACTCAAATTTTTTTTACAGTTCTGCATAATAGTTGTCATATTGTTTTTATAGTTCTTATATTTAATCTCTGCCTCTCTTGTTTTACTTTTAATGAATTCTCTGTATAGTATATTTTT
Organism: Thalassophryne amazonica; assembly: GCF_902500255.1. Classification (NCBI taxonomy): domain Eukaryota; kingdom Metazoa; phylum Chordata; class Actinopteri; order Batrachoidiformes; family Batrachoididae; genus Thalassophryne; species Thalassophryne amazonica. The sequence goes on along the minus strand of NC_047110.1, from coordinate 115,928,548 downwards.
TTCTTACAAGTCTTTTGAAGACCTTTAGTTATCCATGGATGAGCTTTATATTTATTATGTTAACTATACTCTATAATTGGACAATTTTTGTTATATATATTGAGAAATATGTTTTCAAATTCGGAATATGCTAAATTAGCATCTTGCTTTTCATAAATGGGATTCCAATCCTGTAAAAGTAAATCGTTTTTTAACATAGTTGTTAGATAATATCTGTGCTAATTCTTTATTTTATGTTAGCTATCAAGTATTTGTGTTATTTGTTTGGAGGTTCTGAGAAATATGTTAACTTTTCCTTCATCGTGTCCAAGTGTCAGACACAGGGAGAGCTCCCCCTGTTGGTGAGAGTCAGTAACATTAGAAATGTGAGACTAAACCACACCTATTGTTAACACCCACAAGGTATAAAAAGTGTTGTGACTCATTTTAGGGTTTTTTTCACAAGATGGACACTGTCTGTGAGGGTCCCAGGACTGGTTTCGAACACGTGACCTTTAATAAACTCAAAATGAGGACTTCAGTGTTTTGGTTTTTGGTAAGGGGCAAAATCTTACATAAAAGAACCGCAGAGAAATAACAGTGTGATAGCTTCTTCAGATTGCAGGTGCTTACAGTATTGTATTTTCTTAGTACATTTTTTAATTTAGTTTTAGATCAGTTACTATAAAAATTAGTAAATGGTTGGTTGCTTATTGTCTGGCTGATTGTTGAGTGACTGATTATTGGTTGCTTATTGTCTGGCTGATTGTTGAGTGACTGATTATTGTTTTCCTGATTGTTGAGTGACTGTTTATTGACTGATTATTGGTTGCTTATTGTCTGGCTGATTGTTGAGTGACTGATTATTGGTTGCTTATTGACTGAGTGACTGATTATTGGTTGCTTATTGTCTGGCTGATTGTTGAGTGACTGATTATTGGTTGCTTATTGACTGAGTGACTGATTATTGGTTGCTTATTGACTGAGTGACTGATTATTGGTTGCTTATTGACTGAGTGACTGATTATTGGTTGCTTATTGTCTGGCTGATTGTTGAGTGACTGATTATTGGTTGCTTATTGACTGAGTGACTGATTATTGGTTGCTTATTGTCTGGCTGATTGTTGAGTGACTGATTATTGGTTGCTTATTGACTGAGTGACTGATTATTGGTTGCTTATTGACTGACTGCTTGTTGAGTAACTGACTATTGACTGATTATTGATTGCTTATTGACTGACTGACTGATATTTGAGTGATTGATTATTGGTTGCTTATTGTCTGGCTGATTGTTGAGTGATTGATTATTGGTTGCTTATTGTCTGGCTGATTGTTGAGTGACTGATTATTGGTTGCTTATTGACTGGCTGATTGAGTGATTTATTATTGACTGATTATTGACTGACTGATTTTTGAGTGATTTATTATTGACTGATTATTGGTTGGTTATTGACTGACTGCTTGTTGAGTAACTGACTATTGACTGATTATTGGATCCGTATTGACTGGCTGATTGCTAAGATTTATTATTGGCTGATTATTGGTTGCTTATTGAGTGGCTGATTATTGGTTGCTTATTGTCTGGCTGATTGTTGAGTGGCTGATTATTGGTTGCTTATTGTCTGGCTGATTGTTGAGTGGCTGATTATTGGTTGCTTATTGACTGGCTGATTGAGTGATTTATTATTGACTGATTATTGACTGACTGATTTTTGAGTGATTTATTATTGACTGATTATTGGTTGGTTATTGACTGACTGCTTGTTGAGTAACTGACTATTGACTGATTATTGGATCCGTATTGACTGGCTGATTGCTAAGATTTATTATTGGCTGATTATTGGTTGCTTATTGAGTGGCTGATTATTGGTTGCTTATTGTCTGGCTGATTGTTGAGTGGCTGATTATTGGTTGCTTATTGTCTGGCTGATTGTTGAGTGGCTGATTATTGGTTGCTTATTGTCTGATTACTGAGTGATTTATTATTGGCTGATTTATTGGTTCTCCCCCTCGAACTGCCACCTTATCGTGGTGGGGGAGTTTGCGTACCCGGATGATCCTAGGAGCTACGTTGTCGGGGGCTTTGTGCCCCTGGTAGGGTCTCCCAAGGCAAACAGGTCCTAGGTGACGGGTCAGACTAAGGGCAGTTCAGAAGCTCCCATGACCAGTACAAAATCAAGGACCGAGATGTCGCCTGGTATGGCGGAGCCGGGGCCCCACCCTGGAGCCAGGCCTGGGCTTGGGGCTCGCGCCCGAGCGCCTGGTGGTCGGGCCTTAGCCCACGGGGCCGGCCGGGCTCAGCCCAAAAGAGCAACGTGGGCCTGCCCTCCTGTGGGTTTACCACTTGCGGAGGGGGCCATGGGGGTCGGGTGCAGAGAGGATTGGGTGGCAGTCGAGGGCGGGTGGCCCAGCGGCCTGGTCTGCAGTCACAGCCCCTGGCTGTTGGGACATGGAATGTCACCTCTCTGGAGGGGATGGAGCCTGAGCTTGTGCGCAAGGTTGAGAGATACCGACTAGAGATAATCGGGCTCACCTCCACGCACAGCTTTGGCTCTGGTACCCAACTCCTGGAGAGGGGCTGGATGCTCCACTTTTCTGGCATTGCCCACGGAGAGAGGCCGAGAGCTGGGGTAGTATTGCTTATTGCTCCCCAGCTCAGTCGCCATGTGTTGGAGTTCACTCCAGTGAACGAGAGGTCGCGTCCCTATGCCTTCGGGTCGGGGACAGGTCTCTCACTGTTGTCTCGGCCTATGGGCCGAGCGACAGTCCAGAGTACCCGACCTTCTTGGAGTCCCTGGGACGGGTACTAGCTAGTGCTCCAACTGGGGACTCCATTGTTCTCCTGGGGTATTTCAACGCCCACGTGGGCAGCAACAGTGAGACCTGGAGGGGGGTGATCGGGAAGCACGGCCTCCCCAATCTGAACCTGAGTGGTGTTCAGTTGTTGGACTTCTGTGCTAGTCAGAGTTTGTCCATCACGAATACCGTGTTCGAGCACAAGGGTGTCCATAAGTGCACGTGGCAACAGGACACCCTGAGCCGGAGGTCGATGATTGACTTTGTTGTCGTATCATTTGACCTTCGGCCAAGTGTCTCAGACACTCGGCTGAAGAGACGGGCTGAGCTGTTGACCGATCACCACTTGGTGGTGAGTTGGATCCGCTGGGAGGGGAGGAAGCCGGTCAGAACTGGCAGGCCCAAAAGTATCATGAGGGTCTGCTGGGAATGACTGGCGGAACCCTGTGTCAGCGAGGTCTTCAACTCCCACCTCCAGGAGAGCTTCTCCCAGATCCTGGGGAGGATGGTGACATGGAGTCCGAGTGGACTATGTTCTCCACCTCCATTGTCGATGCGGCCGCTCGTAGCTGTGGTCATAAGGTCTCTGGTGCCTGTTGCAGCAGCAGTCCCCGAACCTGGTGGTGGACGCCAGAAGTAAGGGATGCCGTCAAGCTGAAGAAGGAGTCCTACTTGTCTTTGTTGGTAAGTGGGACTCTGGAGGCAGCTAACAGGTACCGGCAGGCCAAGCGTGCTGCAGCCTGTGCGGTCGCAGAGGCAAAAACTCAGGTCTGGGAGGAGTTTGGGGAGGCCATGAAGGAGGACTATCGGTCGGCCTCGAAGAAATTCTGGCAAACCGTCCGACGCCTCAGGAGGTGGAAGCAGCTCTCCACCGGCACTGTCTACGGTGCGGGTGGGGAGCTGTTGACCCTGACTGGGGATGTTGTCGGGTGGTGGAAGGAATACTTCAAGGATCTCCTCAATCCCATTGTCAAGTCTTCTGAAGAGGAAGCAGAGACTGGGGACTCAGAGGCGGACTCATCCATCACCCATGCCGAAGTCACTGAGGTGGTTAGAAAGCTCCTCGGTGGCAAGGCTCCTGGGGTGTATGAAATCCGTCCTGAGTACCTTAAGTCTCTGGATGTTGTGGGACTGTCTTGGTTGACACGCCTCTGCAATATCGCATGGCGAATGGGGACAGTGACTCTGGATTGGCAGACCAGGGTGGTGGTCCCTCTGTTTAAGAAGGGGGACCGGAGGGTGTGTTCCAACTACAGGGGGATCACGCTCCTCAGTCTCCCTGGTAAAGTCTATTCCAGAGTACTGGAGAGGAGAATTCGACCGATAGTCGAACTTCGAATTCAGGAGCAGTAGTGTGCTTTTCGTCCTGGTCGCTGCACACTGGACCAGCTCTTCAAACTCCATCGGGTGCTCGAGGGTTCAATGGAGTTCACCCAACCAGTCCACATGTGCTTTGTGGATCTGGAGAAGGCGTTTGACCTTGTCCCTCAGGGCACTCTGTGGGGGGTGCTCCGGGAGTACAGTGTCCGGGGTCCTTTGTTAAGGGCTATCTGGCCCCTGTACGACCTCAGCAGGAGCTTGGTTCGCATTGCCGGTAGTAAGTCAAACCTGTTTCCAGTGCACGTTGGCTTCTGCCAGGGCTGCCCTTTGTCACCGGTTCTGTTCTTTAGCTTTATCAACAGAATTTCTAGGCGCAGCCAGGGTGTGGAGGGGGTCCGGTTTGGGAACCACAGAATCTCATCTCTGCTGTTTGAGGACGATGTGGTTCTGTTGGCTTCTTCAAATCCAGAACTTCAGCGTGCACTGGGGCGGTTTGCAGCCGAGTGTGCAGTGTCCGGGATGAAAATCGGCACCTCCAAATCCGAGGCCATGGTTCTCGACTGGAAAAAGGTGCCTTGCCCTCTTCAGGTGGAGTGTCCTTGCCTCAAGTGGAGGAGTTTATGTATCTCGGTGTCTTGTTCACGATTGAGGGACGGGTGGAGCGTGAGATCGACAGACGGATCAGTGTAGCGTCTGCAGTGATGTGGTCGCTGTATCGGACCGTCGTGTGAAGAGATTGCTGAGCAGGGGGGCAAAGCTCTCGATTTACCGATCGATCTATGTTCCGAACCTCATGGTCATGAGATTTGGCTCATGCCCGAAAGAATGAGATCCCAGGTAGAAGCGGCTGAGATGAGTTTCCTCCGCAGGGTGGCTGGGTCCTCCCTTAGAGATAGGGTGAGGAGCTCGGTCACTCAGGAGAAGCTTGGAGTTGAGCCGCTGCTCCTCTACGTCGAAAGGAGCCAGCTGAGGTGGCTCGGGGATCTTTTCTGGATGCCCCCTGTATGCGTTGCTGGAGAGGTGTTCCGGGCCCGTCCCATTGGAGGCCCCAGGGAAGACCCAGGACACGCTGGAGGGACTACGTCTCTCGGCTGACTTGGGAACGCCTTGCGGTTCCCTCGGAGGAGCTGGGGGAGGTGTGTGTGGATCGGGAGATCTGGGCGGCTTTGCTTGAGCTGCTGCCCCCGCGACCTGACTCCGGATAAAGCGGAAGAAGATGGATGGATGGATGGATGATTATTGGTTGCTTATTGACTGCCTGATTGTTGAGTGACTGATTATTGGTTGCTTACTGACTGGCTGATTGTTGAGTGACTGATTATTGGTTGCTTACTGACTGGCTGATTGTTGAGTGACTGATTGGCGTTCATTTCGGGGAGGGGCTGGTCAAGTCTAATCTGCTGTGATTGACTGTCCTTTGACTTCTTGCCGTTTCAGGTGGCATCTCTCGGGGTCACGACCTTCACACTTTGTGCCCTGTGCATCGACCGTTTCCGGGCCGCCAGCAACGTGCAGACGTACTACGAGATGGTGGAGAACTGGGTCTCCACAACCGCCAAACTTGCTGTCATTTGGGCGGGCGCTCTGCTGCTGGCGCTGCCTGAGCTTCTGATTCGACAGCTGGTCCCTGAGGACAGGGACCTGTCCGACACGGCGCCTTGTGAGCGCTGTGTCATCCGCATCTCCACAGAGCTTCCAGATACGCTGTACGTCCTGGGCCTCACCTACAGCAGCGCCCGCCTCTGGTGGTATTTTGGCTGCTACTTCTGCCTGCCGACGCTCTTCACCATCTGCAGCTCATTGGTCACTGCTCGCAAGATTCGCCAAGCTGAGAGGACCTGCGTCCGCGGCAACAAAACCCAGATCCAGCTGGAGAGCCAAATGAACTGCGTGGTGGTGGCGCTGGCCATCCTCTACGGCTTCTGCATCATCCCGGAGAACATCTGCAATGTTCTGGGTGCCTACATGGCGGCGAGCGTTCCCAGAAGAACCCTGGACATTCTGCATCTGATCAGCCAGCTGCTGCTCTTCTGTAAGTCAGCGGTGACACCGCTGCTGCTGTTCTGCTTGTGCGAGCCGTTCACCAGAACCTTCCTGGACTGCTGCTGCTGCTGCTGTCAGGAGTGCGGCCCGCCCAGGTCTCCCGCCACCGCCAGCGATTCCGAGAACGAGTGCGCTGCCACGGAGCTGGAGCTGGAGCCCTTCACTAGGGTCTGCAGGGAAGCGACCACACCCACCTACGCCACGGCGGTGACTCACTGCTGAACCAGCCACAGGGGGCGGGGCAATCAGGTTGACTGACACGGTGGATTTACTGAGCATGTTGACATATCAGTTGACTGGCAAATCACAAAAACTGCTGACTGATTACTGACTGACTGATTGTTGACTGATTAGTGATTCATTGACTGATTATTGACCAACTGATTACAGATTCAGTGTTGACCGACTGATTATTGACTGGTTGCCTGATTATTGACCGACTGATTGACTGGTTAGTGCCTGACTGATTACAGACTGATTGAGTGGTTATTGAGTAACTGATTACTGACCACTTGTTGACCAACTGATTACTGACTGATTATTGACTGACTAATTATTGATTGGTTATTGATCAAGTGATTATTGAGTGACTGATTACTGTCTCAGAGCACAGATTCATTCCAGACTGGTTTATACTTTGTGCTGACTGTTGAAGAACTGAAGCCATTAATGTTTGTTTGTTTGTTTGTTTGTTTTTGGTCGAGTCAGTAGAAATGCTGAGTTGTGGTTTTCGGTTCTTTTGTGTTTGGTGGCAGAAAGCTGCTCACTGAAATGTGATTTTTATCCACAAAATAATGAATTTCACTTGAATAAAAACATTCTCAGACACATTCTCAGCATTTGGAATATTTTTAGATTTTTTTTAGAAGATTCATGTTATTTCAGATGTTAGCTGTTAGCATTCTAACTTTTCTCAAAGGATTCTCACTGAATGAGTTTTGTTTTAGTATATTTAAGAAATATGAGCACATTTGCTTCATTTTACCGCAAAGAAAATTGAGTTCATTTTGCTTATTTGAATCAACTTTATATAATCGCAGACTTTAAATGAGCTTTTTTATTTTATTATGTTTTCAGCCTGGAACCCACAATTTTTCATATGTCATGTTTTTTTTGCTTGCTTGTTTTTTTTTTGTTGTTGTTGTTTTTTACTGAAGATTCATATCCTGACAGGCAAGAGCGGATTCAGTTTTCAAGGTCAAAGGTCAAGGTCAGGAAAATCACTGTCCTTTAACATTGAATGAATTTTCAAAAATTAATAATTGTCAAAAAAGATTTTCAAATTTCTTTCATATTTGAGAGTGTTGTATAGGATGGTTTCCTTTATCCACTGACAGAGTTTGATCTGGATCTGATCCAGATTGTGGATTTAGCAGATATTTGATTTTAACATTGAAAAGTCCTTTGATCTATATTCTGTATTATATTTTTGCTTATGAAAAGTCACTTCTAACAGGACTTTGACCTTGAACATTTTTTCCCAGGTAAAAATGTGTGGAACTGTAAACTTGTGTTGGCGAAGGTTTGTGCTCTACAATTGCGGCGCTCTAGTTTTAAAACTATCATTCATTCATCTTTTTTTGCAGGCATTTTAATTATTTTCATTTTTAACTTAAGGAATTTTCATAAAGCAGAAGAAATAAATCTGAGAAAATTAAACATTAAATTAGATGACGGCAAATCAGTGAAAAGTGGACGTTTGTCCATGTTTATTCCTCAAAATCCTAAAAAAACAAAAAAGTTTTTATTTGTAATTGCAAAAAGAAAATTAAAACGGCTCCAACGTGTTGATCTTTAGGAAGAGCTCATGAGTGCAGCTCAGAGGGTTTGTGAAGGTTCTGCTTTGTTGCTGTGTCACTTCGAGCAGAACTTTGCCGATGACACTGACCGTCATTGTCCCGTTGTCATGACGACGGAGCGAGCACAGAGGCCCTTTGATTGTGACGTTTAGAGCGACGCTTCGTCACCGCGTCTGTAAAACTCACAACCTGCTGGATGACAGAAAACAAAAAAGAAGCAACTGTGAACACAGCACACACCGGCCGGTACCCCCACCCAGGAACCACCCGATACCCCAGAGTGGGTTCACTGTTTGCATAATTCGTGCAAATTCAGCTTCAGTTTGGTCACAAAGAAGCTTCTGTGTGTAAGCGACATTCTTTCCTAATCACTGCAGGAACTCTCCCAGTAATTAGACAGGCCCATTCAGCCAGAAACAATGCAGCAGTGACCTTTGATGAATATTCTGCACAGATTGAACCAGCACATTGATTCTGTTCCGTCAGAGGACACAAAAGCTCTCAGAGACATGAAGGTCCCTGGCCAGGAAACAACTTGATCTTATGAAAAGATCCCAGAAACATTTTGATTTAGTTAGTAAAACATTTTGGGGAAACTTCTTGAAAACATTAAAGTGTCGACTCTCAGAAACATTTTCAAAATATTTTGTGGCAACGTGTTTTTTTAAACCTTTGTTGTGATTTGGTGCTATATACATGTGCTCAGATGTCACTGTTTATCTCCATAGAAACTACCCAAACAATCTTTCATACAAACTGTTTAAAGGGACATTACAGTGTTGTGGTGGAAATTACGGCAATAGTGTGGGACAACTACATTTTGTTTAAAAAAAATCACAACAGTTGTATGACATTGAATACCCCAATTATGTATTGATTATTTTACTGATATTTTATTCAGAGATATTTAAAAAAAAAAAGTTTCTTTACCATTCATTTTTATCATTGAAGATCAAAAGTCTGGGTGTGGGACAAGCACAAAACGGCAATATTTGCATATAATGATGCTGAAAAAAGGTGAAAAAGTCATCATAGACTACTAGAACAAATTTCTTAAAACACTTTCATTGTAAAGATAACTATAAAAGTGTGAAATTTCCCCTTTTTTCTGTTTTTCATACAATATGATCAAAGGACATAAGTGCCCGTAGTCTAAGAATCACCTAAATACACTTTATACCACGGTCAGTGAGAATCCCATGTCTAACTGGCGTGCATTATTTTCGTGTATACGCACACGTAGTTTGGCGAGTTAAGTCACTAATATCACTCCGCTCTGGTCGTCACCAAAGCAACAAGCAAATCAATTGGCGCAGATCAGCTGTGTTTTGACAGGTGAATGACAGAAACACGATAAAACATGGATTTCCAAGTGAATTTTAATATTTTTGGCCAAAATAAAACATTTGAAGAATGGGAAGAGGAGGAGAGCAAACAAGAAGAACAGCAAAAGCAATGGCATAAAGATTTAACATCGGATGAACTGGACAAGATTGAAGATGGGAAAGAAGAGAACACGAAAAAAGTTAAATATTTGTGTGTTAGCTCACTGTGTGGGACCATGGTATAAACCACTCGAAGCCGCGTATTATATGGTTTGAATGCACTTCGCGTTGTGTTTTAAGACTCCACGTCATGCATTCAAATCGTATAATGCTTCAAGTTGTTTAATCCTTACATAATCAAAGGGGCAATTAATGGTTAAAGGACATGTTGCACCGAAATCATAATAGTTTAGATTTAGTCTGTTATTGACCATCCGATGATTCACTGGGATTACTTTGTGCACTTCCGTGACTGGTTTCAAAGTGTACGGCATTCGCAGCAAACAGTTACGGAGACGTCCAAAGACAAAGTACATGTGAGAACTCGGGTGTTTCCGACAGGTGACATAGCAACTAAAAGCGTCCCAGTGTGCACTTCAATGGAATGTAGCTGCTAACGTTAAGAACTGAGGCACAGATTAATTCCAAAGTTGACATAAGTGTGATGTCGTGTTATGACGACTCGTTTTTAAGTGATAATTTTGATGCAGTCACAGTAAAAGCTGTAGGCCTGAGAAGGTTTAATGAACAAAACACAAGTGTTATTATGTATAACTGAAAAAATCTAAAAAGATTTATATATATGGCTGCAATGCTATGCGCGGTCTGATATTTTCCCATATCTGACCGGTTTCCTTGACAAACCAGAAAGCTAAAAATGCAATTGCAAAAAGCAAGTCAGATACAAACGTACTCCATAAATATCTAAACAGCATCTGAAAAATCACGCAGATTGAACGTTTACCAGCCAACGACTGCCCATCTATTACCAAGTTCTTCATGGAGGTGAAGCTAAGAAATCAGACTACGAGCCGTCAGCAGCTTTCATATTTGGGCGATACTGCAAGTTTGCTTGTTTTTTATATATATATATATATATATATATATATATATATATATATATATATATATACGAGGCCTGTTAGAAAAGTATCCGACCTTTTTATTTTTTTCAAAAACCATATGGATTTGAATCACGTGTGATTGCATCAGCCAAGCTTGAACCTTTGTGCGCATGCGTGAGTTTTTTTCACACCTGTCGGTTGCGTCATTCGCCTGTGAGCAGGCTTTGTGTGAGCACTGGTCCACCCCTCTCGTCGTTTTTTTTTATTGCGAATAAATGTCTGAACAATTTGGAGCTTTGCTGAAACAGTTTTTTTCCAGAAACTGTGAGAGACCTCCAGGTGGACACCGTTCGGAAAATTAATATGGCTTTCAGGGACGATTTTATGGGAATTACACAGATTAAGGAGTGATCCAGACGGTTTAAAGACCGCCCACAACTGCTGAGAGCCCGCCGCACTCCGAGCGCCGATCAACAGGCTCAAACCCCGCTGAAACAACCAGATCATTTCCAACGTGAAGGCTTTGTTGATCCAGGACATCGTCTGACTTTCACAAAAAGGCAGGAGACGTGGACATCAGCACTTTTTTGGCACATTCCACCGTTAGAGTTTTTTTTCATGGAAAGAAAAGCGGAGGGACGCGCCATGGAGCCGTTCATTACACTGCACAGAACCACCTCTGTGTTGGTCTCACAGGACGGCTTTCAGGTGGATTTGAGATGGCTGTCGGTTGCTTTTCAGTCGTGTGATTATCCGAGAAATTGAGCATGAGCTGGACATGCCCCAACATGTCCTGTGAGGCTTCATCACGGCGTTGCTTTATGCCATGAGGCTTCACCGCGACGCGCGGAATTCCGCTCCTCTTTCCATGACAAAAACTCCTGGAATGTGCTGTTCATTTCTAAACTGGACACTGTCTTGATCCGGTATGTCGTCTGACTAGCACAGGAATTGTGAAAAGACGTGGACATCAGGACTTTATCGGCACATTGAGACAGACGTGCGGAGGAGCCGCATGGCGCAAAGCAACACCGTGATGAAGCCTCACAGGACATGTTGGGGGCATGTCCAGGCTCATCCACAATTTCTCGGATATTCACACGACTGAAAAGCAACCGACAGCCATCTGAAATCCACCTGAAAGCCGTCCTGTGAGAACATGGAGGTGGTTTTGTGCCGCGTAATGAACGGCTCCGTGGCACGTCCCTCCGCCTTTCTTTCCATGAAAAAAAACTAACAGTGGAATGTGCTGAGAAAGTGCTGATGTCCACGCCTTCTGTCTTTTTGTGAAAGTCAGATGACGTCCCGGATCAACAAAGCCTTCACGTTGGAAATGATCTGGTTGTTTCAGCGGGGTTTGAGCCTGTCGATCGGCGCTCGGAGCGCGGCACGCTCTCAGCAGTTGTGGGCGGTCTTTAAACCGTCTGGAGCACTCCTTAATCTGTGTAAGCCCCATAAAATCGTCCCTGAAAGCCATATTAATTTTTCGAACGGTGTCCACCTGGAGGTCTCTCACAGTTTCTGGAAAAAAATTGATGCAGCAAAGCTCCAAATCGTTAAGACATTTATTCGCAATAAAAAAAACGATGAGAGGGGTGGACCACTGCTCACACAAAGCCTGCTCACAGGCGAATGACGCAACCGACAGGCGTGAAAAAACTCACGCATGCGCACGAAGGTTCAAGCTTGGCTGATGCAATCACACGTGATTCAAATCCATATGGTTTTTGAAAAAAATAAAAAGGTCGGATGCTTTTCTAACAGAACTCGTATAAAACAAATTAATCCCACTTGCTTGGTCTGTATGGGGATGTCAGACCTCTGTGTTTTTCGCACGGACCAAGCGCTTGGTCCGCACTGACAACACATCGGTCTGATATTTCCCTGTACAGACCTCACAGTTGGTTAATAATCCTGTGTGCGTGTGTGTGTATATATATATATATATATATATATATATATATATATATATATATATATATTTCCGCTTGCTTGGTTAACAGGGAATTCCCCTTTGGCTGACTTGGTAGAGCACCCCTGATGACAAACAGTGATATTTGAGAAGTGAAATGAAGTTTATAGGATTTACAGAAAGTGTGAAATAGTTCTTTAAACAAAATTAGGCAGGTGCATATATTTGGGCACCCCAAAAGAAAAAAATACATAAATATTTAGTAGGTCCTCCTTTTGCAGAAATAACAGCCTCTAAACGCTTCCTATAGCTTCCAATGAGAGTCTGGATTCTGGTTGAAGGTATTTTAGACCATTCTTTGTGTAAAGTGTGCTGTATAGTTGAACGATGCACAGAGACACTATCTACAGCAAGATCATGTCGTAGGTCTTTGGAGCAGGTCTGTGGGTTGACAATGACTGTTCTCACCATCCTTCGTTTCAGCTTATCTGAGATTTTTCTTGGCCTATGTTCCTCACAGTGGAAACTGACAGCTGAAATCTCTGAGATAGCTTTTTGTATCCTTCCCCTAAACCATGATGTTTGTTGAACAAGCTTTGCTTTCAGGTCATTTGAGAGTTGTTTAGAGGCTCCCATGTTGTCACTCATTAGAAGACATGCAAAGAAGGGAAACATTTGTAAATGGCCACCTTAAATACCCTTTCTCATGATTGGATTCACCTGTGTTAGAAGGTCATGGGTCAATGAGCTTACCAAACCAATTTTGTGTTCCAATAATTAGTGCTAAATGTATTCAATCAATAAAATGACAAGGGTGCCGAAATTTATGCACCTGCCTCATTTTGTTTAAATAATTATTGCACACTTTCTGTAAATAGTAGAAACTTCATGTTATTTCTCAAATATCAGTGTGTTTGTCTGCTATATGATATATTTAACTGAAATTTCAGATCCAGACAACCAATGATTTATAAAGGAAAATCATGAAAATTCTCCTACTTAGAAAGATGAGAGAGGTCTGTAATTTTCAACATAGTTACACTTCAACTGTGAAAGACAAAATGAGGAAAAAAAAATCCAGGAAATTACACTGTAGGATTTTAAAAGAATTTAATTGTAAACCATGGTGAAAAATAAGTACTTGGTCAATAACAAAAGGTCAACTCAATACTTTGTAACATAATCTTTGTTGGCAATGATCAAACGTTTCCTGTAAGTCTTCACCAGGTTTGCACACACTAGCTGGTATTTTGGTCCATTCCTCCATGCAGATTGCCTCTAGAGGAGTGAAAAACAATGTTGCACAGACATTCATGTCCACCTTCACAGTCGTACTAAACAGCTGAGCAGTGCATTAAAACAATGTGCTGCTGCGCACGTCAAGATCCAAATTCCCACAGACTCTGCCGAAGTAAAATAAAAAAAATGCAAGCAGCGCCACTGAAGAGCAAATGAAGCAAAAGAGGAAAAACCCAAACATGGCACTCACCCAGTTGTAAAGATTTCCAAATGTAAAGTCCACACCATCAAAGAAACCCCCAAACACACACATCACATGTGTGATCACCAGCCAGAGAACATGTGCAGGTCCACTTGTCCTCGGGTACAGACTGCGTGCACAATTGCTGACCAGAGAACAATGTCTGATGGCAGCTCTGCCTTCAGCTCAAGTTCAATAACAAAACCCATCAGAGACACTCTTCATGAGCACGTGCTCGGAGAGACTTTGAATACTTTGATGTTGTGTTGCTAACTGGGACGTTAAAAAACATGCAACACATCGTTTAAGAGAAATGAACTTATACAAGTAATTATCTATTTAAGATGTTTCATCAAAATGTTTACAAAATGTTTTCACAGCTCTGACATCATCAAAATGCACATCAGCTGAGCTGTGACATCATCAAAAGTTGATAGGTGTCGGTGTGAAATGCAGCCAGTGTTTTCATGATTTTTGTTTCCATTTGACATGGTGACTAGTTTAATTGTGGACAGTCTGGTCCTCCCTCGGGGTCGGGGTATTGACTGAACCCAGACCCTGGTGGTGCCCAGACTGTCCACAAAGACAAACTGCTGTGGATTTCTTTCGTCCCAAACAGTTCACATTTGCCCTTTTCAGGTTTCAAATCCCACAAAACATCGGAGCGTTCACCGCGCAGTAACATTGAGAACTGCATTGAGACTCTCTGATCACGCTGCACTTTAACCGCTGCACACGGACAACACAATTAACATCGCAACATAAAACTATTTTTATATTGTGCCTAAAACTCTCATGAATATATTCTCTGGGTTTATAGATGTTGTTATTGTGTTTATTTTATGTAAACGTGAGAATCACAGTCTGTCTCTCTGTTATTTTCAGTGGGAGCTGCTGTGAGCTACAATCACTTCCTGATCATGTCGTTCTGGGGGAAAGTGAAGTTTGCTCTTTAACATCTTGATTATTGTTCTTTACAACACTGTTTGTCCTCTTTGTTCCAGACTAATATATATAATATGTCTGAAATTTGGTTTGTGCTTATTAAATTCCACGCAGATTAAACGTAGCAGACACAGATTATTTGTTATAATTGTTTTAGCAAGTTTTCAGGGTATCAGGCAGCAGTCTCTTATTAATGTGACGAAAAACATAAAAAAAATTTTTTTTTGTAGTATAATATTCATTTACAATTGTCATGTGGATTCTCTATGTTGTTTGACTGCAGCGACCCTCTGGCGTGCAAGGGATTATGGGATACGTGAAAACCCCAAATGGCTCCAAATTCACTGCCACCAGACCCTCCCACATTTTCCCATCATTTGTACTAATCACACATCTTCAGCACCGTGTGGTTCGGGGACCTTATTCTACCTAAACACACGCATAAGTTTCAAACTTACCTTTCAGAATTTGCCATTTCCTCAATTATACGAGCGAAGTGACGCGCAGCGGTGCAAACTTCGCTCATGGTACACTGAGTCCCTAACAGGAAGTGTCAAATTTTGAGTCCACAGTGAAACAGGAAATGTCAAATGTGTTTACCTTTAGAATTATTTAAAAAAAAAATTCCCTGTAGTTTTGATCTGTTTTTTTTTTTTAATTAATCTTTGCGATCTCACCAACATTTCAGGGTTCAGAGTTCTCAGTTACAGGAACCCTGGAGCCAGAACTGTCTAACACCCAGCAGGAGGCTCTGCCTGAGACAGCTGCTGAAAGTAGGTGGCCAACAGAGGCATTGGTCAGGACCCAGGTCTGCGACGGGACGAGGTGCAGGTCTGGAGGAACAAACATTGTTCAGGACCCAGGTCTGCAACGGGATGAGGTGCAGGTCTGGAGGAACAAATATTGGTCAGGACCCAGGTCTGCAACGGGATGAGGTGCAGGTCTGGAGGAACAAAGTGCTTTGGTTCCTCTCTAAGTAGGTTGAGGGTCACAAGACCACAGATGGCAAGTCACGCGATCGCTGAGGCCTCGAACAAACGCCTCCCCTGTCCGCTCTCTGGACCATCACAGCCCACATCCTGAGATCTCCACTGGGCTGTGCACCACGACTCCTCTGGATGATATTCAGAGTGTCCTCAGATATGAAACCAACTCTGACACAATCCTCAGGATCTGGTTGCAGAAGAACTCCCACAACTCATTTGGGTCACCGGTTGTGTCCACTTCTGAGTCCTGCAGCCTGATCGATTCCTGAGGAGCAGTCTGACCTTGGAGTCTGGTTGGATTTAATCCTGAGCAGACGCAGTCTGCAAGAGGGATGATGATACAGTTTGTGACCAGAGCTGGCAGAGTCCAGTTCTGGTTCCAGTTCTGCTGAGACATGCCACAGTGGAAGCAGACTGCACCAGAACCTGGTTTGGGTCTGGTTGCTAATGAAGTGTCCTGCAGAGGCTGATGTACTGAAACACTCTTTGTTTCCATGAATTCCAGGCTGGACTCTGGTTGAGGCCCGGCCCGCGGACACTCGGCCTCTTGTCTCCTCTGATGAATATTTCATGTTGCTGTGTTCTGCACTGCCTCTGTGCCGTTGAGCTCCAGCTTCCATTTGGCCTCAACTGACACTTTGGTGCAGTTAAAATAGCAAATAACTTGTGACTGAACAGTGCCCCCATCAGGTGCTTTGCACAACTCTCAAAACTGTTCCACTGGGAATGTTACTATGGCGACTTAAGTCAGTGATGAATCTCTTTGACACCTTGGTGTGTGTGTGTGTCGGGTGATGGTTCGGATCCTGAATCAGCTCTGCACTGGTTCGAGTGCCAACTCTCCCTCCTCTCAGAGCTTCTCTGATGGCTCAGTGCTGCCCCCTGTCTGCTTTATTCGTTTTTCTCTCCTGACTGCAGAACAAACATCTGCTGGCGTTTTGTCTCAGAGTGTGAACGCAGCGACCTTTGGCCTTTTCTCTATAAAACCTTTGACCTTTTATTTCGAGGTTAATAACAATAACATGAAGATAAAATGTTCAACCATGTCTGAACAACCGAAGCCCCGCCCTCCACCATGCTGAGGATGTTTGAATATTTTGGGATCTTGTCCTTGCTGTGGTGACTGTGCGCAATTGGTGTGTTTCACTCTGTGATCCAGTTCAGGTTCATCAGAATGTTCTGGTGCTGACAGTTTTCTCAGACATTCTCAGAGCGATTCGTTAAAAGTGACACAAACAAAACACTAATTATTAGAGGTTTTTTTGTGCAATATTTTGGTCCAAACTCTGTTTTTATTTTTCAAAGTAAACATGTTAAATGCGTTTCCTGGGATTTGATCATTTCAGCACAAAGACTGCAAACCTTCAAAATCATCCCGTGAACACAAAACCACTGTGAGTCGAACGTCACTCTGTAGGTGGTGCGCCGCTAGTCGAACGTCACTCTGTAGGCGCGGTGCGCCGCTAGTCGAACGTCACTCTGTAGGTGGTGCGCCCCTAGTCGAACGTCACTCTGTAGGCGTGGTGCGCCGCTAGTCGAACGTCACTCTGTAGGCGGGGCATAGTATTTATTTATCTTTGGTATGTATTTACTTTGTCTTTGTAAATGGCAGATAAATTATATACTTTATTAATGTTCTCATATGCTACTGTTTATTCATTTAATTTCATATTAGACAATGTGGTTTTGTCACCTTATGCTTGGCTGTGCTTTTATTTTGAAGAGCACTTTCTCCTTCTGGTGTTTTGAGATGTAAAACATTTGCTCTTTTCTCCACACAAATTCTGCTCACACATCGTCAGAGGTAAATTAATAAGTTATTTACCGTTTATTTCTCCAAATCTTGTTACAAACAAGTTTGTGGTGATTTATGTCATTGTCATGTGTCGTTCTCCAATGCCATATACCAACACAGTGCAGAGTAGCTACCTAAACTCTGTGAGTGAGATAGAGTATCTCGTCAATAGTTTTATATCCTCATTGAGGACAACTTTGGATGCTGTAGCTCCTCTGAAAAAGAGAGCTTTAAATCAGAAGTGCCTGACTCCGTGGTATAACTCGCAAACTCGTAGCTTAAAGCAGATAACCCGTAAGTTGGAGAGGAAATGGCGTCTCACTAATTTAGAAGATCTTCACTTAGCCTGGAAAAAGAGTCTGTTGCGCTATAAAAAAAAAAGCCCTCCGTAAAGCTAGGACATCTTTCTACTCATCACTAATTGAAGAAAATAAGAACAACCCCAGGTTTGTTTTCAGCACTGTAGCCAGGCTGACAAAGAGTCAGAGCTCTATTGAGCTGAGTATTCCATTAACTTTAACTAGTAATGACTTCATGACTTTCTTTGCTAACAAAATTTTAACTATTAGAGAAAAAATTACTCATAACCATCCCAAAGACGTATCGTTATCTTTGGCTGCTTTCAGTGACGCCGGTATTTGGTTAGACTCTTTCTCTCCGATTGTTCTGTCTGAGTTATTTTCATTAGTTACTTCATCCAAACCATCAACATGTCTATTAGACCCCATTCCTACCAGGCTGCTCAAGGAAGCCCTACCATTATTTAATGCTTCGATCTTAAATATGATCAATCTATCTTTATTACTTTATTACTGTTGACCATTAAAATTTTATTACAGAGATTAGAGCATGCCATAGGTATTAAAGGCACTGCGCTGCGGTGGTTTGAATCATATTTATCTAATAGATTACAATTTGTTCATGTAAATGGGGAATCTTCTTCACAGACTAAAGTTAATTATGGAGTTCCACAAGGTTCTGTGCTAGGACCAATTTTATTCACTTTATACATGCTTCCCTTAGGCAGTGTTATTAGACAGCATTGCTTAAATTTTCATTGTTACACAGATGATACTCAGCTTTATCTATCCATGAAGCCAGAGGACACACACCAATTAGCTAAACTGCAGGATTGTCTTACAGACATAAAGACATGGATGACCTCTAATTTCCTGCTTTTAAACTCAGATAAAACTGAAGTTATTGTACTTGGCCCCACAAATCTTAGAAACATGGTGTCTAACCAGATCCTTACTCTGGATGGCATTACCCTGAGCTCTAGTAATACTGTGAGAAATCTTGGAGTCATTTTTGATCAGGATATGTCATTCAATGCGCATATTAAACAAATATGTAGGACTGCTTTTTTGCATTTGCGCAATATCTCTAAAATTAGAAAGGTCTTGTCTCAGAGTGATGCTGAAAAACTAATTCATGCATTTATTTCCTCTAGGCTGGACTATTGTAATTCATTATTATCAGGTTGTCCTAAAAGTTCCCTGAAAAGCCTTCAGTTAATTCAAAATGCTGCAGCTAGAGTACTGACAGGGACTAGAAGGAGAGAGCATATCTCACCCATATTGGCCTCTCTTCATTGGCTTCCTGTTAATTCTAGAATAGAATTTAAAATTCTTCTTCTTACTTATAAGGTTTTGAATAATCAGGTCCCATCTTATCTTAGGGACCTCATAGTACCATATCACCCCAATAGAGCGCTTCGCTCTCAGACTGCAGGCTTACTTGTAGTTCCTAGGGTTTGTAAGAGTAGAATGGGAGGCAGAGCCTTCAGCTTTCAGGCTCCTCTCCTGTGGAACCAGCTCCCAATTCAGATCAGGGAGACAGACACCCTCTCTACTTTTAAGATTAGGCTTAAAACTTTCCTTTTTGCTAAAGCTTATAGTTAGGGCTGGATCAGGTGACCCTGAACCATCCCTTAGTTATGCTGCTATAGACTTAGACTGCTGGGGGGTTCCCATGATGCACTGAGTGTTTCTTTCTCTTTTTGCTCTGTATGCACCACTCTGCATTTAATCATTAGTGATCGATCTCTGCTCCCCTCCACAACATGTCTTTTTCCTGGTTCTCTCCCTCAGCCCCAACCAGTCTCAGCAGAAGACTGCCCCTCCCTGAGCCTGGTTCTGCTGGAGGTTTCTTCCTGTTTAAAGGGCGTTTTCCTTCCCACTGTCGCCAAGTGCTTGCTCACAGGGGGTCGTTTTGATAGTTGGGGTTTTTACGTAATTATTGTATGGCTTTTGCCTTACAATATAAAGCACCTTGGGGCAACTGTTTGTTGTGATTTGGCGCTATATAAAAAAATTGATTTGATTTGATTTGTTCATGCTTATTATTGTCGGGCTCATTAAAAAGTGTGTTAGCAAGGATGGCTGATATCCCACACTTGAAGAAAATGCCCCACACTCTCACGCGCACCACTAACTTAGCTTATGGCAAACTAAAAGTGGACGCTCTCGTTTTGGCCGAACAACTCTCCAGTTTCTGGATATTCTGTGTTAGTACGGCCGACATGTTTGATGAATTCCTGTGCAAAAAGTCGGCTATACTGAAATATGAAATAGGCCTATTCATCACGAAATGGGTGTAAAATGTCACAAAAATGGAACAGATTGACTCAAAAAATGATCATTTGTTAGCAAAAGGGGGGTAAACTGTAACGACATGGTGCAGACTGAAGTTTAATCTCTTTAACGCCAGATGGTGCACCTGCCCCTATTACATGTACTGAGCGCAGCATCTCCCAAAAAACAAAGGCCAAACAATTAAAAGTACATCTTTGGAGTCAGTCTGGTTCACTCTGCTCCATTTCGTTACATTTTTGTTATGACTTGAGGCCAGGATCTGAACAGAGTCAGATGTTTCCCAAATGGAGGGCAGTCGAGACAAATGGTTGAATTTCAAAGAATACAAGGTTTAATGGAGGAGCAGGAACAACAAAAATACAATGTTCACCCACTCAGGGTGTGAGGAGGCAAAGTTCAGCTGAGACGGTCAATCTTCCAGAGACTGCAAAAACCAGAACTGAGTACTTAGAAAACTGGATCAGTGGAGAACAGGACATCAGAAAACAGACCTGCACAGACAAACAGCTACAATGGACCAGCAAGAGACATGAACACAGGTGAGGTTAAATACTGAGTCTGATGAGTGGATTAATTCCATCTGGAAACTCAGAGAAGGGGTGTGCAGACTAAATTTGACTTATTTAATCCAACAGGCAGCTACAATCTTTGATCGCATTTTTACTCAGCACAGGCTCACAGGAGGGTTATGGAGAAAGGGCAAAGGTTAGAAAGAGTTAAATAAGAAAAAAAACCAACACAAAGTGTGAAACTGGGCTGGAAATGTCAAAAGTTTTCCCTGCTTATTATCACTAAAAATGCTCTAACACACTTGTAAATTTATTTGTGCTACAGTTTTATTTCCGAACATCATGAACCCCCTAAAATCTGCCGGCGCCCCCACGTGGCAGAGTCTATATATTACAGAATAGGCACCTGATGGTGTCACATCTTTACTCCTCTTTTCAGACGCTCTTTTGAGGTATCGAAGCATAAACCATCAAAACAACTCTCATATGATGATGTCATAGAGGAGTGTAAGGAGCAGAGATGGTTCTTAGGTTTATAGTCACAAGGTTTAGAATTTGTTCCACATGTTCTTTACCGTTTCTATGGACTTGTTTCACATTTTATTCTATTAAAAAAACAGATTTAGTTTCTTGTGTGTGTATGTAAATGTGAAATTTACTGTGACGGGGGGCATTAAAAATCTTGCCTTGAGCACCAAAGAGGACTGTTGTCTGTATTTAATTATCTTTGAATTTATTTAAACTTTATCTTTGATGTTCATGAACAGACTGGAAATGAGCAGGTTTTTTCACTTTGGTTTTTAATGTCATCGTATTTACATGTTTTTTGAAAATATGATTCTTGTTATTGGCTGAATAAACATAAAAATAATCATTAAAACTTTTCACTCTTCAAGGAAAAGACACACTGACAGGAAACAGAACGATTCTACTTCCTGTCTGTGACGCTCATTTACATCAAAGCCCTCAAACAGCACAGCAGCGCCACCTGCAGCAGTGGGTGGGACCCGTGTGTAAGGGGCCGTCCGGCCGAGCGTGGCTGCGTGATGTCCATGGTGTCATGGATGACGTTGAGCGTCAGGACAGCGCGGCAGGGCCGCTCGCTGTAACACATGCAGTTGAAGCTGCGGTCAAACTGCTCAATGTCATCTTGTGAGAGTCCGCCGACGACCGTGAGCGGGCCGCCGCGCCGCTTTCGCTGGAGCCAGTACCGGCGCGGGTCGAGGTGGAGGAAGGCGTCGCTGTCCCAGCGCTTCCTGACGCAGCGGCCTCGACCCTGACACAGCGCCAGGCTGCAGAGCCTCGTCGCAGTGGAGACGTTGAGGATGTACGGGTTCATGACCCGCTCCAGGTGGCGCCGGGCGTCCAAGCAGGAGTCCTGTTGGATTGTGGGAGGAGTCAGGCGTGAGTCCCGGTTGAGGTTTGTGTGATCCGGTGTTGCTAACTGAACGGTCCCCCACAAAAATTGATCCGCCCTGCCTTCGCTGTGCATGTGTCATTTGGGACCAGAGCAGCATGTCTGAGATTGACTCTCCGAGTCTGAGTCTCCACACCCAAAGCGATCAAATGGATTAATGTGATTATTAACCATCAGATGACAAAGTAAAACCTCTTTCTAAAGTCAGTTTGAAGCAAAAGGTGATAATCGTGAATTGATGCTGAAGCTCAGAAATGACGCATGCGCAGTGAAGGGGGGGGGGTTTACCTCTGAGGCCGTCACGTTCATGTCTCCCCAGGAAATGACGCCGGCGGCTCCCAAAGCGGCAGCTTCTCCGACGGTGTTGACCAGGTCCAGCTGTTCCAGCCAATCAGAGGAGAGAACACAAACAGGCACTTCTTTATTTCATTTGATTAGAAATCAGACAAACGTGTTTGTAGAGACTGAAACCTTTTTTTGTTGTTGTTGAGACTTAGTTTCACCACAGAGCCGTCTCTGCCCTCGTGCAGTGGGACTGGATGGAACACTGTCCTGCTCAAAGGCACAACTGGGATTTGATCATGTGACCCGAGGGGTCGACACTAAAATATTACTCTTTTCTCACAGCTGAAATTTTTAATCTTAATGATGAAGAAACATTTTCAGCTGTGAAGTTGATGAAGTCTGGATTCAGTTTAATGGTTTAAAAAGTTCAGTTTCTCGTTTTTTTGTTCAAACTTGGATGTAAATTACTCTGACTTAAAGGAATAGTTTGTTTTGCTTAGTTAAGACATTACCTGGCAACGTACTCGACACACTGCAGTGAACTTTGACTTTTTTTCTCTTTTTTTTTACCTTTGCAGGCAGCCAAGTGTTCATGCGCTCGTTTCGAAACCAGAAGGTTCTTGGTTCATCCAGCGCAAAACCTGTGTGAGGGGGCGGGGCTACAGTTCCTTGATTCAGAGAGTAACGACATGACAACCCCCACCCCCAAAAAATCGGTCACGTGACTTGTGGTGCCATCTTGGTTCCAGAATAGTGTTCACTCTTAATTTGTATCTAAATCCAGCTATTTTTATTTATTTATTCACTGAAAATGTCGGGTTGTTGTGCATTTGGAGGCACAAATAGACACAACAAGGGCTTCAAGATGTACAGATTCCCTTCAGATCCAAACAGAAGAAACATTTGGGAAAATAAAGTCAGCCGTGTGGGATGGAAGCGACTTCATCATCAAAGCTTTGAGAGATAAATTTATTGTTCAGTCCCATGTTCAGTAAAACTCACCTAAACCGTCATCGTATAAACCAGATATTCACAGTCACCGGACAAAAAAAAGTCCCAAAGTTTTTGTATCGTTTTCCATGTAATAAACACCGTATATAATGGCTTCTTACGCTCACATGTTCAATGTTCCGTCTGATCATAATGTGTTTCCATTAAAAACCACGATCAGTCTGGATGTGCACAGTAACAGAGGTACAAATTAAAGTTCAGCTCTGACACTCGCCGATTTCAGTAAAGTGGACCAGAGTCATTTCTGTGATTAAAAGTCCGACTGTTTATTCTTTTTCACACCGTGTTCAGACTCGCACCTGCAGCCTGACGTGCACCTGTTAAATCAGACACAAAAGACTGTGATTTGACACTTTTCTGCTTTTAATCCTTTGTCTGCCATCATATTATAATAGTTTTTTCAGTGTGCACGCTGATTACAAATGGATCAGAAAAGTTCACAACTTTACAGCACTAAGTCGGTAAAAGAGGAAATTGTTCATCTTACCTTTGATTTGTAGGTGATGATTGTAGAAAGAAAAGCTTGTTGAAGGTCAAATTAATCCAGAATAAAGCAAAATCCAGAGATGAAGAACTTTAAAACTGTCACACACGTCATTGTATGACACGGAGTTACAGAAGCATAAATCAGACTTTAAATTAATTAAATAAATCATCATGAATTGTAAATTTATGTAAATTTGATAGCTTCACTATTTTTTATTTATTCTGATAGCACCTGTACCTGGATGTGTTTGTGTGGTTAAATGATTTAAAAAAATGTTGAAAACATTAAAGGTTCATTCAGTAGTTCAGCGCAGTTGGAACCAAAATGGCGCCATGTTGTGAGTTGATGCTGCTCTCTGAATAAAGGGACTCTAGGTGGGACTGAATGGAGATGGCGACCCCTTGTGGTGGTAAAACAATAAAAAAAAGGGAAATTGAAGGAACTCAGACACTCAAAATAAAATTATTCCCTTTTTAAATCCTGTTAGTTTAAACAATAATCTTCATTGTTTAAGACAAATAAAAAATTGGAGCAACTTAAATTTTGGATCCATGACTTAATTTGACTGTTAATCACCATTTGGGATGTTTTCATGTGTTTTTGTTTCCATTTTTATACTGAGCTTGGATCATCTCATCACAGAGTTGTTACTTAAACAGTAACAAGCAGCCAATCAGACAGAAATGTCGCTAATTTACATATGATGAACAAAAATTAGCTGAAAGATGAAAAAACGTCACTTGACCTCTGACATGTAGACCTTGGTGCTGTCCTTGTAGACGGGCCGGATGTAGGCGTAGACAGGGATGGAGTGGGAGCTGTTGGCGAGCGCCGACACCCTCATGGCCTCCTGAACACGGTGGCGGACAAACAGCCGAGCCTGATCTGAGTCTCTGAGCACCAGCTCCAAGTAGATGGACGGGAAGAGAGCAGTGGACACATTCCACAGCCACAGCAGCTCGTCGTTCCGCTCCATCTCCAGTTGGGGACACTGTCCACTGAAGCCCGCCATGTCCTGGTTGTAGTCGTAGTTGTAGCAGTCGGGGTACAGATAGTAGCCCCAAAGCTTTTTTGGCCGTAAGCGTTTGCCGATGTCGATTGATCGTAAAAAGTATCCCTTGGCGGCTTGTTCAAAGGCCATCCTGGCCCGGTCTTCCACCTCATTGTCAGATAAGGTTGCATTCTTCTTCTTCATTCTCTCGATGGAGATTTGCCGGTAAATGTCTTTGCTGCCCCAGTTTCTGTCCCACTGTGGCCGCCACTCCTCAAAGTCCAGCACAGCCAGACCCGGTTGGTTGACCGGGATATAGAACTCAATGTTGTTCTCTACCTCCTCACGGTGCTCCTTCATATCTACGAGCTGCGGCAGGCCGTCCTCACACCACTTGCCGGTGTCTTTGTCCACATATGGGAAGATGCCAAAGCGGTCGATGTAGAAGATGGAGATGCTCTGGTTGGTGGCTGACTTCAGTGTGCTGCTGATCAGGTGGAAATAAGAAAGGTCAAGGGGCATCCCAAAGCGACTTTCGCAGAGTTCCGTGGGTGCGTTCCACATGAACAGGAAGTGGGTGTTGGGCTGGATGGGCGGGTCTGTCCAAGGTAGGGTGTTGGCGGTGCGGATCAGAGCCAATGTGGACATGAGGGCGTAGAAGAAAGTTTTTCTGTCTGAGTCCATGTTGACGTGAGTGACGTGTCTGTGAAGCAAAGACAAAGACGGGATTGAGACGGTTTGAAGTCACGGTGAGTTCCTGCAGCTCGACAACACAAAGAGCGTTAAACCTCCACCGGCTCCATGTGACTCCGAGCCACACGGGCGCCGATGGGTTCATTGTGGTCGAGTTTTTAGATTCAGTTTCAGGGAAACTTAATTAGACCATTTTAAACATTTGTAATTAGAAAAACAGCTGTTCAGTTCTGTCCAGGACCGCGTCTGCACCAAACTCACACAGGAAGTGACGTTTGTAACGGAGGACTGTGCGTGCTGCGTCCCTCAGATGGCGTGCACGTTTTTCAAAGTGACTTGAGTCCGATATGATGAAGTGGAAAAAAACATAAAAGGTTCTCTGTCAGGCTCTAAATAACAGTCGACTGATGGCTCAACATGTTGGTCTCTGTTTTAAGGAGAACTAACGTGCACCAAGATGCTCGTCTGTAAAGCATTGTGCTGACGAGCATTTTCCAAATGCTTCAATTTTGATTAACAAACTTACCTGTTAAAAATAAGCACGTTGACTCGATTCAGCCTCAAACTTTCATCAAGAAGTGAACAAATGACTGAATCAGCTCAGGTTTGAGCTTCATGTGAGATGGCAGCAGGTGTAGACGTTTAACCCATCAGGCAGGGTTGAATCAGACGGAGAGCAGGGGGCGGTATCCCCAACCCACAATCATCCTATGAGAAATACACACACACACACAGAAGTACAAAACACCACAAACACTACTTAGAGGAAATGACTAAAGTTCTAGATCTTCATCATGACCTGGGTGTGAGGTCGCCCTCAACCTGAAGATCCAAAAACTCACTGAAATACATGGAGGCTGTTGTGTGGGCCGCCAGAAGAGGAGGTACTGCTGGCCCACCACCAGAGGGCGCCCTGCCTGAAGTGCGGGCTTCAGGCACGAGAGGGCGCTGCCGCCACGGACAGCCGGGAGTGACAGCTGTCACTCATGATCTCATGACAGCTGTCATCCATCTACACTACATCATTCCACTCCATAAAAACCGGACGTCATCTCCACCTTGTTGCCGAGATATCATCTACCTGTGAAGGTAATATTCTCTGCCGTAATCTAAACTGTGTCTTAGTCTGAACTCTTTTTGCAGCCGCTTTCCTGTGGTGTTCCTTATCAGTGAGGTTGGTGTGATCAGCGACGGCTTCGCTTCACACCCCAACCAGATAAGTGGTTAAACAGGAGCTGCACGAGTGTGTTAGAAGTGGAGGTGGAATTCCCACCATTGTTGTTTCTGGGTGTACACACACCCACATCTGACTGTTTGTGCTCCTCGCCAGCGGTACCAGGTATCCGACACTCGGAGACGGTGGCCACCTGGGGACTCGGAACTTGGCGGCTCCAGTATTCTCCCGGTTCGGTGGCGGAGGAAATCGTGTGGTTCCGGTTCTTCTCAGGACAGATGTCTTCTATCCTCGAGCCTGCCCACACGTCACCTTGGTGGATTGACTGTTTGCTCAAATTCTGTATTCCTCTGTGTTTTTGTTGTGCTCTTTCACAACAGTAAAGTGTTCATATTCGACTCTTTCATTGTCCGATCATTTGCGCCCCCTGTTGTGGGTCCGTGTCACTACACTTTCCCAACAGAGGCAACAGTTTTATCCTGTTGCTTCCATGTGTGGGATGTGATACATGATCAATAACTGATATATGATCAATAGCTCTGTGATATCTGACCAATAACTCTGATATATGATCAATAGCTCTGTGATATCTGACCAATAACTCTGATATATGATCAATACTTCTGATATATGATAAGTAATTCTGATGTATGATCAATATCTGTGATGTATGATCAATACCTCTGATATACAGTGGTGGGCACAGATAACCAATAAATTAAGTTTGATAACAGATAATCAGAAAACTGAAAAGTTATCTTTGATAAAGATAAAACAATAAACCACCCAAAAATGTATCTGAAGTTACAGATAACCAATAAATTCCAGTATTGTCTCTGGTACACTTGCAACTACTAACAAGCTGATTTTGAGTTTTAACAACACAATTGCTTTTGGAAGCATCAAAAGCGACAATAGATCCAAACAATGAGTCAGCACTTCTGTCCTTGAGCATCCTGCCTCCTACTGGAAGCTTTAGTTTACTACATGGCTTCCAGCACAAACGCAGCTGAGAGGAGCCACAAAGCTCAACTCTCTAATCAATCACAACGCTGCCGTCAGACGGAGGTCTTGGAAAATAAAGCAGTGCTGAGTTATGACTTGGTGTATAAATAAAATGAATACTGATAGAATAACTCCATTAATGTCATTCTGTCATTTGTGCAAAGTTAAGATCTTTTAATGTTGAATAATGCACTAATTCTGAAGTTTTGTAACAAACGCAGACAGATGGCATTCTGGGTAAAATGTGCCTCCGCTACACTGATTGGTTGATTCATTCTATGTAAACCAACACATTAATGTGAAGTGTATCGTGTGTTGGTGTTTACAGATAAATGTGCTTTTGTAAAATATGCCATTTTTTATTTGTTAAAAAAAAGGCATTTTCAAAAAAAAAAAAAGCCAAGTTGTTATTAGATAACCGTCTGATACAACCTGTGTCAATAAATAGAACACTGCCGTGATCTACTGGTGTCAGTGTGAGTTTTGGCCCTTTTTCAGCTGATTTTTCATTCGTGTGAGAATGTTTTGGATCACACTGAGTTTCAGGTTAATCGCACGTCCTGCATCGTTTAGTATACATGGAGTAACGAGCTGTGTTTAACATCTCACGACCACCTCCTGATCGCCGATCGCATGGTCAGATGAAAATCAAACCTGTTTGATATTCTGGTCGGCCGTCGTGAGGGTATCCCGCTGCTGAAAAGCTACAAGCTTCCAACCTCTCACACTGTGCCTGTGCAAACACCGCAGACCTGTCTTGTAATGATTTTTTTTTTTTTAAACTTTGATGTCTCCCATCGAGATTTTTTGTAAATTAGGTTTGAAAAAAAAGCTTCTGTTTACGTTTTGCTTCTGGAAACGTGAGTCCGACGTGTGGTTTTTGAATGTACAATGTGTGTGAGAACATAAATCGTGCGCTCTGAACTTTTACACTGTGCGGTTCTGTGGTACAGTTTGAGCTGGAACCGAGTACAGTGATTGAAAATATCATAGTGTCTGCCCAGCTTCAGTTTGAATACTGCCATGAACTCCTGTAACAGTGGAATGTGCCGTTCATTTCCAAACTGGACGCTGTGTTTTATCCGGGACGTCATCTGACTAGCACAGGAATTGTGAAAAGACGTGGACATCAGCACTTTTTCTGCACATTGAGACAGACGTGTGGAGGAATTCCGCGCATCGCGGCGGTGCTGCATGGCGCACAGCAACGCCGTGATGAAGCCTCACGGGACATGTTCTGGCATGTCCAGGCACAACCACATTTTTTCGGATAATCACTCGATGGAAAAACCACCGACAGCTGTCTGAACGCCATCTCAAAGCCGTCCTGTGAGACCAAAACGGAGGTGTTCCTTTGTCTCGTTCCATCAGCAAATTGGTCCTGATGCGCGAAGCCTCCGCTCAGCTTTCCATGACAAAATCTCTTGTTAAAAGTGAAATCTGCCGGAAAATGGTTGATGTCCGCAGCTCTTGTGATAACCAGAGAAAGTGCACACAACGATCTTGGATCCACAGAGCCATCCGTTTAGAAATGATCCGGTGGTTTGTGGCTCTCGGTGGCGGCACGGAGTGCGGCGCGCCGAGCATCCTTAAAGCCGTCCTTAAAGCTGTAGTAACAGTCCTTATTCTCTGTGAAGCCCGTAAAATTTTCACCAAAAGCCAGATAATTTTTTCGAATGGTTTCCAGCTGCCAGTCTCGAACAGTTTCTGAAAAAATTCTGATGGAAAAAAAGCCCAAATCATTCCACCATTTCCTGACAATGAAAATCCGACAAGGATCTTGCTGCAGATAATGTCTCTGTGCGTCGTTCAATGATACAGCACACTTTGTACAAAGAGATGCTGTATGATGCTGTAATGCAGAGGAAGCCTTTGCTGCGTACACGCCACAGAGTCGCTTGAGCAGTGGTGGGCACAGATAACCAAAAACTTAACTTTGATAACAGATAATCAGATAACTGAAAAGTTATCTTCGATAAAGATAAAATGATAAGCCACCCAAAAATGTATTGGAAGTTACAGATAACCGATAAATTCAAGTATTAGCTCTGGTATAACTGCAACTATTAACAAGCTGATTTTCAGTTTTAACACCGCGGTCGCTTTTAGAAGCATCAAAAGCGGCAACAAACCCAAACAATGAGTCAGCGCTTTTGTTTTTCAGCATCCTGCCTCCTGCTGGAAGCTCCAGTTTACTACATGGCTTCCAGCACAGACACCACAGAAAAAAGCCAGAAAACTCAACTCTGCTCAATCACTGCGCTGCCGTCAGGCTGAGGTCTTGGAAAATAAAGCAGTACTGAGTTATGGTTGGGTGTATAAATAAAATGAATACTGATAAAATAACTCCATTAATGTCAATTATGTCATTTGTGCAAAGTTAAGATAAAACATATATCTTTTAATGTTGAATAATGCACTAATTCTGAAGTTTTGTAACAAACACAGACAGGCGGCATTCTGGGTAAAATGTGCCTCCGCTAATACTGACTGGTTGATTAATTCTGTGTAAACCAACACGTTAATGTGAGGTGTGTCGTGTGTTGATGTTTACAGATAAATGTGCTTTTGTAAAATATGCCATTTTTTATTTGTAAAACAAAAGTCATTTTCAAAAAAAAAAAAAAAAAGCCAAGTTGTAATTAGATAACCGTCTGATATAACAGTGTGAGTTTTGGCCATTTTTCAGCTGATTTTTCATTCGTGTGAGAATTTTTTGGATCGCAACGAGTTTCAGGTTAATCACGCGTCCTGTATCGTTTAGTATACATGGAGTAACAAGCTGCGTTTAACATCTCACGACCACCTCCTGATCGCCGATCGTATGGTCAAATGAAAATCAAACCTGTTTGATATTCTTTTGCCTGTGCAAACACCGCAGACCTGTCTTGTAATGTTTTTTTGTTTTTTTTACTTTGATGTCTCCCATCGAGATTTTTTGTAAATAAAGTTTGAAAAAAAAGCTTCTGTTTACGTTTTGCTTCTGGAAACACGAGTCCGACGTGTGGTTTTTGAACGTACAATATGTGTGAGAACATAAATCGTGCGCTCTGAACTTTTACACCGTGTGGTTCTGTGGTACTGTCTGCCCAGCTTCAGTCTGAGCACTGCCATGAACATTACTGGCCAGTAGATGGCAGTAGAGACCTTGAAAACTTGCCAAAACAAAATTCCAGATAATCTGTGTTGCTACATGCTACGTTTAAGATACGTGGAATTTAATAAAAGCAAACACAAAAACGTCTATAAACCCAGAGAATATATTCACGAGAGTTTTAGGCACTAGAGTTTAATGCTGTTGTCCTGATCAGAGTGTCTGAAATGCATTTCTCATGTTGTGAACATACTGAGATTACCCTATCCTACCCATAATGCACCTGGACACAGCATGTCCACACTAAAACCTTAAAAATTAGCGCATTACTTTAAAACTAAAACATATATCTGATATTTTCACTTTATAACGCTTCAGACGTGACGTTAATTTAAATAACTTGTCTGCAATAAGTTTGGTTAAAATTTGAACCATAAGTTAAAAATGTATGCCTCTGGATGACTTGGGTGATATCGGTCGCATATCAGTATGGGGTTAAAAGAAATGAGTTTTATTTTATTTTATTGGTGACCAGTTCTTCTTTGCCTGCAGAGGATAGAGTAGTTTTTTCTAGAAGCAGTTCTGCTCTGTTTGTAGAGAGTAGAACTACATATCTGCTCACCATTGTTTACCACATTAATGGTCTAAAAATTATCAGACAAAAATTTATCTGAAGATAATTAGTCCAATAATCTTCGACTGGACTGGGTTGCTTGACGTGATGTCTTCCAGTCGAGTCCAGTCGAAGATTCAAGCTTCTCTACTATGGAAACCACCTGGACAGCTGAGAGCCTACACAGAAACATAGTCCAATAATGGTTTTCAAAGTTATCTGAAAAGATAATCCGATAATGAAAACTTTATCTTTGATAATTATCGGATTATCAGAACTGTGCCCACCACTGCTGATATTAGCTGATATATATAAGTAATTCTGATGTATGATCAATATCTGTGATGTATGATCAGTACCTCTGATATATGATCAATAGCTCATATAGGATCAATACCTCTCAGAACAGAAGCGTCACTGTGGTGTTTTTCTTTAAATTGCCGAGCCATTTGATGCTCGTGTTTATTATTTAATGCTCAGAGACTCAGTTTTTCGTATCGGTGTCAGTGTTATTTTTGCAGATATGAAAACTTATTTTACATAATAAAGATGAGAAAAACACTTTGTCTGATGGAAATGCTGCCATTATGTAGTTTATCCAGCAGAGGGCGCTCTGATGGCAGTCTTTATAATGCTATCAAGCATGGCTGGGACCCCCATCACCATTACACTGCCCACAGCTTCTGACTGACTGTGGTTTGCAGTCATCGCTGCAAGATGGGCATCTGGGAAGGTTGCCGGACTACTTTCAAGGTTTCCCAGATGTAAACAAGAAAACCTCCATGGAGCCACACGCATGCTTCAGTGAGAGGGGAATCAATCATGATTTTGTTGAAATTTTTGCCATTCATGTGACTTAACACATTGTTAAATGAATACATCAGCAAATCATGCGTTGTTTTGCAGTGCATTTATTCATTTGTTGTGGGACTACTAGGTGTAGTGATCACTTCTTGGTGATGAGGCCAGAGCGCGGATGCGCACAGAAAATTAAAAATCTTAATGGTGGTTCGGCTGAACTGAGAGAGACCACTTCAGCTTCTGAGCAGTGACGTATCATCACTTTTTTACTCTGCAATATCAGTATCGGCCCCAAAAATCCATATCGGTCGGGCTCTAATTAATATTTACCATATAGCAGTTATAAAGGGCCAGATCAAGAACACCCTCCAGGACTGAGGTGGAGGAAGCCACCAGCAGTAAAGCAGAACAGAAGAAGAGGTCTGGAAAAATGTCATGCAGACAGAAGACGCCAACATTAATTAAAGACATGGAAGTTCTGGAAGCTGACGAGTTGAGTTGGGGTTCAGTTTTAGTTTGAATCCAAACAAACGCTGAGCACCAACCTGAGGTTCGAGTCCTTTCCTCTGAGTGCTTTTCAGCAAACTCCTCGACAAAGTGCCACAGCTTGAACCGGTTCTTGTTTTGAGTCAGACTGTGGTGAAACTCCGGCTGTCTGCCTGAGGCCGGTTTCTGGCCAGAACGGTTCAGGTCTGAGGATTGTGCTCGGACATGTCAGGAATGCAGGGAGTGGATTCAGCGAGAAAATCTCCCTGATTTCTTCATCACAATGACTGAAGAAGAGTTTCAAAGACCGACCCGTTAGAGTGGATCTCTGCGGCTCCCTGCTGCAGCTCAAAGCTGTGGACTCTGAAGGACCGTGAAGGACCTTCATGGTCACAGTCACTGTCCAGGACTTCAGGCCTTTCAGAACCACCAGCAGACTGAAAACTATTTCCTGCATCACAGGTGACAGCTGCAGGGTGTCAAGGATCTGATACGGATCAGGTCCGAGCCTGCTCCCAGTCGGCGTGTGTGACGCTGGGAGTCAGTGATACCTGTCAGGGCAGAACCCCCCCCCCCCCCCCCCGGTTCCTCCTCACAAAGAACCGAGAGCAGTTTGTTCAGATGACTTGATCCCTGTCCTCAGTCCTGACTGCTGTTTTCTTACTTTATACTTCGGCTGTTCTTGAGTTCTGCTTCAGTTCCGGGTTCTTTGTACTTTGATCTTTCTCTGTGTGTTTGTGGGCGTGGTCTCCTCACAGTCGTGCCACCTGTCCCGTCTGTGTGTTTCCAGCTCTGCTGTGGTTTCTTGTGTTGCGTCCTTGTGTCAGCGACTTGGAAATGTTCATGTGTTCATCCTCTGACATGTCGAAACAAAACTGACAATCAAACTGATGACATTCGTGTGTTATACACCAGGGGGCGCCACACTTTAATATATTTATATAATAATAATAATATATATATATATATATATATATATATATATATATATATATATATATATATATCAATATTTCATTTATTTCAAGTTGTAGATATTTGATTTCACTTTGAGTTCAAAGTGGACAATTTTAGAAATTTTAATATCAAGAAGCCTGATTTACTTTTTGTGTTTGAAATGACAAAAACAAATTAAAATATGTAAAAAAAGAAACAAAAGAAAAAACAGAAGGGATGAATACTTCCGCCAGACACAATGTGTGTGTGTTTGTGCGCACGCATAATATGTGTGTGTGTGTGAGTGTTATATGTGTGTGCGCGCATTATGTGTGTGTGTGTGCGTTATATGTGTGTGCGCATTGTGTGTGCGTGTGTGTGTGTGTGTGTGTGTGCGCACATTATGTGTGTGTGTGTGTGTGTGTGTGTGCATTATATATGGGTGTGTGTGTGTGTGAGCATTATATCTTTGTGTGCACAATTTATGTGTATGTATGTGTATTATATATGGGTGTACGTGTGTGCATTATACATATGTGTGTGTACATGTACAGTTGTATGTAAAAGTCTGGGCACCCCTGTATCTTCCAATGAGAGTCTGGATTCTGGTTGAAGGTATTTTGGACCATTCTTCTTTACAAAACATCTCAGGTTTGTTGGTTTCCGAGCATGGACAGCCCACTTAAAATCACACCACAGATTTTCAATAATATTCAGGTCTGGGGACTGAGATGGTCATTCCAGAACATTGTACTTGTTCCTCTGCATGAATGCCTTAGTAGATTTTGAGCAGTGTTTAGGGTCGTTGTCTTGTTAAAAGATCCAGCCCTGGCACAACTTCAACTTTGTCACTGATTCATGAACATTGTTCTCAAGAATCTGCTGATATTGACTGGAATCCATGTGACCCTCAACTTTAATAAGATTCCCAGTACCTGCACTGGCCACACAGCCCCACAGCATGATGGAACCACCTCCAAATTTTACTGTAGGTAGCAAGTGTTTTTCTTGGAATGCTGTGTTCTTTTTCAGCCATGCATACTGCCCCTTGTTATGTCCAAATAACTCAATTTTAGTTTCATCAGTCCACAGCACCTTCTTCCAAAATGAAGCTGGCTTGTCCAAATGTGTTTTAGCATACCTCAAGCACAGTGGTGGGCACACTTCCGATAATCCGGTAACTATCGAAGATAAAGTTTTCATTATCAGATTATCTTTTCAGATAACTTTGAAAACCATTATCGGACTAATTATCTTCTGATAAATTTTTGTCCAATAACTTTTAGACTGTTAACATGGTAAACAAAGGTGACCAAATATGTAGTTCTACTCTCTTAAAATAGAGAAGAGCTGGTTCTAGAAGAAAACGCTCTATTCTCTGTAGTCAAAGGAGAACTGGCCACAAAAAAACAAACAAAACTAATTTCTTTTAACCCCGTATGATAGGTGGCCAATATCACCCAAGTCATCCAGAGGCATGCATTTTTAACTTATGGTTCAAATTTTAACCAAACTAATTGCAGACAAGTTATTTAAATTAACGTCACGTCTGAAGCTTTATAAAGTGAAAATATCAGATATATGTTTTAGTTTTAAAGTAATGCGCTAATTTTTAAGGTTTTAGTGTGGACATGCTGTGTCCAGGTGCATTATGGGTGATAGGGTAATCTCAGTACGTTCATGACAGGAGAAATGCATTTCAGACACTCTGATCAGGACAACAGCATTAAACTCTAGTGCCTAAAACTCTCGTGAATATATTCTCTGGGTTTATAGACGTTGTTTTTGTGTTTGCTTTTATTGAATTCCATGCATCTTAAACGTAGCAAGTAGCAACACAGATTATCTGGAATTTTGTTTTGGCAAGTTTTCAAGGTCTCTACTGCCATCTACTGGCCAGTAATGTTCATGGCAGTGCTCAGACTGAAGCTGGGCAGACACAGTACCACAGAACCACACGGTGTAAAAGTTCAGAGCGCACGATTTATGTTCTCACACATATTGTACGTTCAAAAACCACACGTCGGACTCGTGTTTCCAGAAGCAAAACGTAAACAGAAGCTTTTTTTTCAAACTTAATTTACAAAAACTCTCGAAGGGAGACATCAAAGGTCTGTGGTGTTTGCACAGGCACAAGAATATCAAACAGGTTTGATTTTCATTTGACCATACGATCGGCGATCAGGAGGTGGTCGTGAGATGTTAAATGCAGCTCATTACTCCATGTATACTAAATGATACAGGACGCATGATTAACCTGAAACTCGTTGCAATCCAAAAAATTCTCACATGGCCAAAACTCGCACTGGCACCAGTAGATCATGGCAGTGTTCTATTTATTTTGACACCAGTTATATCAGACAGTTATCTAATTACAACTTGGCTTTTTTTTAAAAAATGACT
Organism: Thalassophryne amazonica; assembly: GCF_902500255.1. Classification (NCBI taxonomy): domain Eukaryota; kingdom Metazoa; phylum Chordata; class Actinopteri; order Batrachoidiformes; family Batrachoididae; genus Thalassophryne; species Thalassophryne amazonica. The sequence goes on along the minus strand of NC_047110.1, from coordinate 115,892,602 downwards.
TTTTTTTTTTTTACAAATAAAAAATGGCATATTTTACAAAAGCACATTTATCTGTAAATATCAACACACGACACACCTAACATTAACATGTTGGTTTACATTGAATTAATCAACCAGTCAGTGTTGTTGTGAAAGTGTAGGAACACGGACCCACAACAGGGGGCGCAATGAACGGACAATGGAGGAAGATAAATAACAAGGTTTACTATTGTGAAACAAGCACAATAAGTACAACAATCACAATTTGGGGTCGAATTTGCTGGTGTCGTGTGGGCAGGCTCGAAGGTAGGAGACACCCGTCTCAGTCGAACCGGAACCACCCCGATCTCCTCTGCCACCGAACCCTGGAAATACTGGAACCGCCAAGTCCCGAATTCCCAGGTGGCCACTGCCTCCGCTCGTCGGATCCGGTACTGCTGGCAGGAGAGAGCAACAACACACAGGTGTGATGCGACAGCACCCAGTAACGGAGAGGGGAGAAGCCGCCTCCACCTCTTGTCAATGCACAACAGGAAGGTGAGTACTTCTCCAAGCAATATAGCTTCTAGCAGTCAACAATCCTGAAAAGGTTTAACAAATGATTAGCTGGTTAATCAGAATAAGAATGCAGAGATACTACCTCAGTCTTAGGCGATATCTCGGCACTGAGGTGGAGACGCCGTCCTCCTGATATACCTTGGTGCCGAGTAGAAACAGCTGTGTCCAATAATGGGTGACAGCTGTCACCCTGGCTGCTCATCTCAGGTGGCGACGCCCTCTGGTGCCTGGAGCCCGCACTCCAGGCAGGGCGCCCTCTGGTGGTGGTGGGCCAGCAGTACCTCCTCTTCAGCGGCCCACACAACAAGTGTTAGGGGAGACACATTTTACCCAGAATGCCGTCTGTCTGTGTTTGTTACAAAACTTCAGAATTAGTGCATTATTCAACATTAAAAGATATATGTTTTATCTTAACTTTGCACAAATGACATAATTGACATTAATGGAGTTATTCTATCAGTATTCATTTTATTTATACACCAAACCATAACTCAGTACTGCTTTATTTTCCAAGACCTCAGCCTGATGGCAGCGCAGTGATTGGGCAGAGTTGAGCTTTCTCGCTTTTTCAGTGGCGTCTGTGCTGGAAGCCATGTAGTAAACTGGAGCTTCCAGCAGGAGGCAAGATGCTGAAAAACAAAAGTGCTGACTCTTGTTTGGGTCTGTTGTCGCTTTTGATGCTTCTAAAAGTGACCGTGGTGTTAAAACTGAAAATCAGCTTGTTAATAGTGGTAGTTATACTAGAGCTAATACTTGAATTTATCGGTTATCTGTAACTTCCGATACATTTTTGGGTGGCTTATCATTTTATCTTTATCGAAGATAACTTTTCAGTTATCTGATTATCTGTTATCAAAGTTAATTTTTTGGTTATCTGTGCCCACCACTGCTCAAGCAACTCTGTTTGTGGTGTGTACGCAGAAAAGGCTTCCTCTGCATTACAGCATCATACAGCATCTCTTTGTACAAAGTGTGCTGTATCATTGAACGATGCACAGAGACACTATCTGCAGCAAGATCATGTTGTAGGTCTTTGCAGCAGGTCTGTGGGTTGACTATGACTGTTCTCACCATCCTTCTCTTCAGCTTATCTGAGATTTTTCTTGGCCTGCCACTTCGGGCCTTAACTAGTACTGTGCCTGTGGTCTTCCATTTCTTCACTATGTTCCTCACAGTGGAAACTGACAGCTGAAATCTCTGAGATAGCTTTTTGTATCCTTCCCCTAAACCATGATGTTGAACAATCTTTGGTTTCAGGTCATTTGAGAGTTGTTTAGAGGCTCCCATGTTGCCACTCATTAGATGCAAAGAGGGGAAACATTTGCAAATGGCCACCTTAAATACCCTTTCTCATGATTGGATTCACCTGTGTAAGGAGGTCAAGGATCAGTGAGCTTACCAAACTAATTTTGTGTTCCAGTAATTAGTGCTAAATGTATTCAAATCAATAAAATGACAAGGGTGCCCAAATTTATGCACCTGCCTGATTTTGTTTAAATAATTATTGCACACTTTCTGTAAATACTAGAAACTTCATTTCACTTCTCAAATATCACTGTGTTTGTCTGCTATATGATATATTTAACTGACATTTCTGATCCACACAACCAATGATTTATAAAGGAAAATCATGAAAATTATCAGGAGTGCCCAAACTTTTACATACGTGTGTGTGTGTGTGTTGTTACAGTTTTTTATGTTGTAAAAGGTGGCTTTAAATCAGAAACAGTTCTAAAATAGTTCCCAGGAAGACTTTATGAAATTAGCTCACATAACTTTATTAAAAGTTGGTTTTCTTCAGATGAAGCAGGAATTTGCCAAGGTTAAAAACTGATTCGGTTTGATCATTAAATGAGGCTGTGGACCAGCAGGAGGTGCTGTTGCTACACCCAGATGTGTGTGATGTTGGCAGGATGCGACAGAAAGGGTGAACAGCTCTGTCCGGCGTAGCACTGACACGTGAAGTTTTGGGCCCAGGTGCTGAGGTCATCGTTGGACGGAAAACCGACGGCCACGTACTTCTGTTCCACACGCAAGATACTGAAATGGGCGGGGTTCAGGTGCAGGTAGTGGGTGGAGTCATAGTTCTTTCTAGCACAGCGGCCTCTCCCCTGGCACAGCACCTGGCTGCAGAGAACAGCTGCTGCAGTCACATTGGCGACATATGGGTTCAAGATGGTGGTCAGATAGTCAGACAGTGACTGACAGTTGGCCTGTGAGAAGGGGGCGGGGATTACAGGGAAGAAGACAGAGGAGGAAAAAAGTATCATTCTCAAACAAGAAACTGGAAATGAGAATTTGCACATTCCTGAACCATCCAGTAGGTGTCAGTGTTCAAAGTGTGGCAACACAGCATGTGATGCTGTGGCAGTCACACAACACGCAATGGACTGGACCGACACAATTCACCATACAAGAGAGTCACTACAGTGTGTTTCTTGCTCTGTGCTTATTAAGGGCCAGGTCCCACTGGGGAGAGGATTAATTGTGCATGAATTGAGTATACAAATTATGGGCGTTCATTGTCGTCCGCAACAAAATTGGCCAAAAATGACAAATGTCTTAGTATGAATTACGGAGATATTAATAAAGTATAGCAAATATATGATGAACATTCACAGATGTATAACACATGTATTGTGAATGCACTGCACACGTGTGGCGGCAACAGCAATTGTAATGTATGTGCGCGGAATCTGCATTGCGGTCATAAAAGAAGCGCACTCAGGCCATCACTGTTCACACCAACACCACAGCCTCTGGAGCAATTGCTGGACTTGGACACATTGATTGGTATGTTGTTGGATGGCAGCAATCACACTACGTCTTTGGGGATCCATAACTACATCTGTACGTCTCTACAGCTGGACTGGCACTGACTGGCAGGTATGTCGATTTCTGTTTGTTATGCATTTACAAATTGTCTGTATATCAGATGCAAAGCAGACGGAATAGAAACGTTTTGTTTGTGGCCACTCTGTATGCGTTCCCCACAACTTATTTTAGTTTGTGATGTGGACATGATAAGCACGCTATATATCCATATTACACACTGTGCCAGTCCGCTGCTAAGCCGCAATACCCCGTCAGTTGCGGATATCAGCGGATATACAGCGCATAGATTGTGTACGTATTGTGTATGTATTGTGTATGTAAGGTGGATGTCATCCGCAACCAAAATTTTGTGCAGCAACGGAACAACATGCCTCTGCGGATAATTGCGGGTGTCGGCCGACTCATACAAGCATGTTTCACACATATTGCGGATGTTAAGCAAATATGAACCAATTTTGTGCGCAATCCATGCGCAAATCTTCCTACATGCGAGTAGGACCGGGCCCCAAAGTGCTGCTACTTGTGACACAAACAGACTTTAAAGTCTGTGCATGTGTGTGTGTGAGTATGCAATACATGTGTATGTATTAAATGTGTATGTGTGCAATATATGTGTATGTATCAAATGTGTATGTGTGCAATATATGTGTGTGTATTAAATGTGTGTGTGTACATATTATATGTGTGTGTATTAAATGTGTGTGTGTACATATTATATGTATGTGTATTAAATGTGTATGTGTGCAATATATGTGTATGTATCAAATGTGTATGTGTGCAATATATGTGTGTGTATTAAATGTGTGTGTGCAATATATGTATGTGTATTAAATGTGTGTGTGTGCATTATATGTGTGTATTGTGTGTGTGCAATATATGTGTGTGTATTAAATGTGTGTGTGCGCAATATATGTGTGTATTGTGTGTGCGCAATATATGTGTGTGTATTAAATGTGTGTGTGTGCATTATATGTGCGTATTGTGTGTGCGCAATATATGTGTGTGTATTAAATGTGTGTGTGCGCAATATATGTATGTGTATTAAATGTGTGTGTGTGTGCATTATATGTGTGTATTGTGTGTGTGCATTATATGTGTGTATTGTGTGTGTGCAATATATGTGTGTGTATTAAATGTGTGTGTGCATTAAATGTGTGTGTGTGTATTGTGTCTGCGCAATATATGTGTGTGTATTAAATGTGTGTGTGCGCAGTATTATATGTATGTGCGTTATATGTGTGTGTATTAAATGTGTGTGTGCGCAGTATTATATGTATGTGCGTTATATGTGTGTGTATTAAATGTGTGTGTGCGCAGTATTATATGTATGTGCGTTATATGTGTGTGTATAAAATGCGTGTGTGTGCAGTATTATATGTATGTGCGTTATATGTGTGTCTATAAAATGTGTGTGTGTGTGCAGTATTATATGTATGTGCGTTATATGTGTGTGTATTAAATGTGTGCGTGTGCAGTATTATATGTATGTGCGTTATATGTGTGTGTATAAAATGTGTGCGTGTGCAGTATTATATGTATGTGCGTTATATGTGTGTATAAAATGTGTGCGTGTGCAGTATTATATGTATGTGCGTTATATGTGTGTGTATTAAATGTGTGCGTGTGCAGTATTATATGTATGTGCGTTATATGTGTGTGTATTAAATGTGTGCGTGTGCAGTATTATATGTATGTGTGTTATATGTGTGTGTATAAAATGTGTGCGTGTGCAGTATTATATGTATGTGCGTTATATGTGTGTGTATTAAATGTGTGCGTGTGCAGTATTATATGTATGTGCGTTATATGTGTGTGTATTAAATGTGTGCGTGTGCAGTATTATATGTATGTGTGTTATATGTGTGTGTATAAAATGTGTGCGTGTGCAGTATTATATGTATGTGCGTTATATGTGTGTGTATAAAATGTGTGCGTGTGCAGTATTATATGTATGTGCGTTATATGTGTGTGTATAAAATGTGTGCGTGTGCAGTATTATATGTATGTGCGTTATATGTGTGTATAAAATGTGTGCGTGTGCAGTATTATATGTATGTGCATTATATGTGTGTGTATTAAATGTGTGCGTGTGCAGTATTATATGTATGTGCGTTATATGTATGTGTATAAAATGTGTGCGTGTGCAGTATTATATGTATGTGCGTTATATGTGTGTGTATTAAATGTGTGCGTGTGCAGTATTATATGTATGTGCGTTATATGTGTGTGTATTAAATGTGTGCGTGTGCAGTATTATATGTATGTGTGTTATATGTGTGTGTATAAAATGTGTGCGTGTGCAGTATTATATGTATGTGCGTTATATGTGTGTGTATTAAATGTGTGCGTGTGCAGTATTATATGTATGTGCGTTATATGTGTGTGTATTAAATGTGTGCGTGTGCAGTATTATATGTATGTGTGTTATATGTGTGTGTATAAAATGTGTGCGTGTGCAGTATTATATGTATGTGCGTTATATGTGTGTGTATAAAATGTGTGCGTGTGCAGTATTATATGTATGTGCGTTATATGTGTGTATAAAATGTGTGCGTGTGCAGTATTATATGTATGTGCGTTATATGTGTGTGTATAAAATGTGTGCGTGTGCAGTATTATATGTATGTGCGTTATATGTGTGTGTATAAAATGTGTGCGTGTGCAGTATTATATGTATGTGCGTTATATGTGTGTATAAAATGTGTGCGTGTGCAGTATTATATGTATGTGCATTATATGTGTGTGTATTAAATGTGTGCGTGTGCAGTATTATATGTATGTGCGTTATATGTATGTGTATAAAATGTGTGCGTGTGCAGTATTATATGTATGTGCGTTATATGTGTGTGTATTAAATGTGTGCGTGTGCAGTATTATATGTATGTGCGTTATATGTGTGTGTATTAAATGTGTGCGTGTGCAGTATTATATGTATGTGTGTTATATGTGTGTGTATAAAATGTGTGCGTGTGCAGTATTATATGTATGTGCGTTATATGTGTGTGTATTAAATGTGTGCGTGTGCAGTATTATATGTATGTGCGTTATATGTGTGTGTATTAAATGTGTGCGTGTGCAGTATTATATGTATGTGTGTTATATGTGTGTGTATAAAATGTGTGCGTGTGCAGTATTATATGTATGTGCGTTATATGTGTGTGTATAAAATGTGTGCGTGTGCAGTATTATATGTATGTGCGTTATATGTGTGTGTATAAAATGTGTGCGTGTGCAGTATTATATGTATGTGCGTTATATGTGTGTGTATAAAATGTGTGCGTGTGCAGTATTATATGTATGTGCGTTATATGTGTGTGTATTAAATGTGTGCGTGTGCAGTATTATATGTATGTGCGTTATATGTGTGTGTATTAAATGTGTGCGTGTGCAGTATTATATGTATGTGCGTTATATGTGTGTGTATAAAATGTGTGCGTGTGCAGTATTATATGTATGTGCGTTATATGTGTGTGTATTAAATGTGTGCGTGTGCAGTATTATATGTATGTGCGTTATATGTGTGTGTATAAAATGTGTGCGTGTGCAGTATTATATGTATGTGCGTTATATGTGTGTGTATAAAATGTGTGCGTGTGCAGTATTATATGTATGTGCGTTATATGTGTGTGTATAAAATGTGTGCGTGTGCAGTATTATATGTATGTGCGTTATATGTGTGTGTATTAAATGTGTGTGTGCACAATATATGTGTGTGTATTAAATGTGTGTGTGCACAATATGTGTGTATTAAATGTGTGTGCGCATATTATATGTATGTGTATTAAATGTGTGTGTGCAATATGTGTGTGTGTATTAAATGTGTGTGTGCACAATATGTGTGTATTAAATGTGTGTGCGCATATTATATGTATGTGTATTAAATGTGTGTGTGCAATATATGTGTGTGTATTAAATGTGTGTGCGCGCAATATATGTGTGTATTAAATGTGTGTGCAGTATGTGTGTGTGTATTAAATGTGTGTGTGCATATTATATGTATGTGTATTAAATGTGTGTGTGCAATATATGTGTGTATTAAATGTGTGTGTGTATTAAATGTGTGTGTGTGCAATATATGTGTGTATTAAATGTGTGTGCAGTATGTGTGTGTGTATTAAATGTGTGTGTGCAATATATGTGTGTGTATTAAATGTGTGTGCGCAATATATGTGTGTATTAAATGTGTGTGCAATATATGTGTGTATTAAATGTGTGTGTGTGCAATATATGTGTGTATTAAATGTGTGTGCAGTATGTGTGTGTGTATTAAATGTGTGTGTGCAATATATGTGTGTGTATTAAATGTGTGTGCGCAGTATATGTGTGTATTAAATGTGTGTGCAGTATGTGTGTGTGTATTAAATGTGTGTGTGCAATATATGTGTGTGTATTAAATGTGTGTGCGCAATATATGTGTGTATTAAATGTGTGTGTGTGTGTGCATATTATATGTGTGTGTATTAAATGTGTGAGGGTACAATATATGTTTGTATTAATGCCATGCAGCCATCTGTGATGGGTTATTTTTTGGTGTTTGTTCAGGTCTGTTCCCCTTTTTAGTCTAAGTTATTTCTTTGTTTTATTTGTGTTAATAGTCCTTCAGGTTTCATTTGATGTTTGCACTTCCTGTCTCTGTGTTCAGGTTATGACCTGGGGGTCAAGTCTTATATTTCTCTTCACATAGAAGTCTGCTCTCTGCTGTACTCTGGTGTTCTCCTTTTGTCAGTACATGTTCTTGTTGCGTAATCAATACAGGTGTGCCTCATTAGTTCAGCTGGTTATTTAAGGTCACATTTTGACTCAGTCTTGGCTGGTCCGTTGTTTGTTGCTTCTCATGTCATGGTGGTATTTATTATATTATAGATCATTGAAATTCTTTAAGTTTATTTGTTTGTTGATATGTTCTGGTAATTCCCTGGGGGCTCTAAGCATATTTGGCTTTTGTTTGTACTTTCTGTTTTGCTGGTTTTCCCCTCACTCTGTGTTCAGGGTTATCTGTATTTTGGTTGTAACTTTCCTCACTTACTGTTTTTGAAACCTCACCCCTATTTGGATAAACCCTATTTTTGTTGAATCCTTTCAGTCTCCTGCTGAGTTTTTGATATTACACCCTTAATGGGATAAAGACTGTATTTTTGTTAATCTTTTTGCTCACCTGTTGTGTGTTAGATACCACACCCCTTTTGGGCGTAGACCTATTTTTGTTGAAGCCTTACCCGCTCCTGTTTTTGTATATCGGGCTCATTGACTGTGTATTAAAACTTGTCAACTTTTTTGAACTCACTTCTTGTGTTTTGGTTGTCTTGCATTTGGGTTCTGTTTTGTTAAATACCTGGCTCTGAATCTTGACTATTAAATGTGTGTGTGTGCAATATACAGTGAGGAAAATAAGTATTTGAACACCCTGCAATTTTGCAAGTTCTCCCACTTAGAAATCATGGAGGGGTCTGAAATTTTCATCTTAGGTGCATGTCCACTGTGAGAGACATAATCTAAAAAAAAATCCAGAAATCACAATGTATGATTTTTTTAAAATAATTTATTTGCATGTTACTGCTGCAAATAAGTATTTGAACACCTGCCAATCAGCAGAAATTCTGTCCCTCAAAGACCTGTTAGTCTGCCTCTAAATAGTCCACCTCCCCTCCACTTATTATTCCAAATTAGAAGCACCTACTTGAGGTCGTTATAGCTGCATAAAGACACCTGTCCACCCCACACAATCAGTAAGACCCCAACTACTAACATGGCTAAGACCAAAGAGCTGTCCAAAGACACCAGAGACAAAATTGTAGCCCTCCACAAGGCTGGAAAGGGCTACGGGGCAACTGCCAAGTAGCTTGGTGAAAAAAGATCAACTGTTGGAGCAATTATTAGAAAATGGAAGAATCGAAACATGACTGTCAATCTCCCTCGGACTGGGGCTCCATGCAAGATCCCACCTCGTGGTGTATCAATGATCCTAACAAAGGTGAGGAATCAGCCCAGAACTGCATGGGAGGAGCTGGTCAATGACCTGAAGAGAGCTGGCACCACTGTGTTCAAGGTTACTGTGGGTAATACACTAAGACGTCATGGGTTAAAATCATGCACGGCACGGAAGGTTCCCCTGCTTAAATCAGCATACGTCCAGGCCCGTCTTAAGTTTGCCCAGGACCATTTGGATGATCCAGAGGAGTCATGGGAGAAAGTTATCTGGTCAGATGAGACCAAAATAGAACTTTTTGGTCTTAATTCCACTCGCCGTGTTTGGAGGAAGAAGAATGCTGAGTACCATCCCAAAAACACTGTCCCTACTGTGAAGCATGGGGGTGGAAGCATCATGCTTTTGGGGTGTTTTTCTGCACATGGGACAGGATGACTGCACTGTATTAAGGAGAGGATGACCGGGGTCATGTATTGTGAGATTTTGGGGAACAACCTCCTTCCCTGAGTTCCTTCCCTCTGTGTATGTGTGTGGGTGCGCATTATGTGTATGTGCATATTAAATGTGTGTGCTGTGTGTGCAATCCGCTGTGGTGACCCCAAACACAAAATGGGAGCAGCTGAATGGACAGCAGATTAAATGTGTGTCCATTATATGTGTGTGTGCATTGTTTGTATATTAAATGTGTGTGTGTGTGTGTGTGTGCATTATATGTGTGTGTGCATTGTTTGTATATTGTGTGTGTGTGTGCATTATATGTGTGTGTGCATTGTTTGTATATTGTGTGTGTGTGTGTGCATTGTTTGTGTGTGTGCATTGTTTGTATATTGTGTGTGTGTGTGTGTGTGCATTGTTTGTGTGCATTGTTTGTATATTAAGTGTGTGTGCATTGTTTGTATATTAAATGTGTGTGTGTGTGTGCATTATATGTGTGTGTGCATTGTTTGTATATATTGTGTGTGTGTGCATTATATGTGTGTGTGCATTGTTTGTATATTGTGTGTGTGTGTGTGTGTGCATTGTTTGTGTGTGTGCATTGTTTGTATATTGTGTGTGTGTGTGTGTGTGCATTGTTTGTGTGTGTGCATTGTTTGTATATTGTGTGTGTGTGTGTGTGTGCATTATATGTGTGTGTGCATTGTTTGTATATTGTGTGTGTGTGTGTGTGTGTGTGTGTGTGTGTGCATTGTTTGTGTGTGTGCATTGTTTGTATATTGTGTGTGTGTGTGTGTGTGTGCATTGTTTGTGTGTGTGCATTGTTTGTATATTGTGTGTGTGTGTGTGTGTGCATTGTTTGTGTGCATTGTTTGTATATTAAGTGTGTGTGCATTGTTTGTATATTAAATGTGTGTGTGTGTGTGCATTATATGTGTGTGTGCATTGTTTGTATATATTGTGTGTGTGTGCATTATATGTGTGTGTGCATTGTTTGTATATTGTGTGTGTGTGTGTGTGTGCATTGTTTGTGTGTGTGCATTGTTTGTATATTGTGTGTGTGTGTGTGTGTGCATTATATGTGTGTGTGCATTGTTTGTATATTGTGTGTGTGTGTGTGTGTGTGTGTGTGTGTGCATTGTTTGTGTGTGTGCATTGTTTGTATATTAAGTGTGTGTGTGTGTGTGTGTGCATTGTTTGTGTGTGTGCATTGTTTGTGTGTGTGCATTGTTTGTATATTAAGTGTGTGTGTGTGTGTGTGTGTGTGTGTGTGTGCATTGTTTGTGTGTGTGCATTGTTTGTATATTAAGTGTGTGTGTGTGCATTATATATGTCTGAAAAATTTCATTCAAATCTGTGCAGTTTTGTTTAATCTACAGCCATTTGAACAAGCTCTATTTTGGATCGATGGGATTATAGTGTTTCACTTAAGTCTGGGGAACTTTCAAAAACATAAAAAAAATAAATTAAAAATCAACAGTAAGGGCTATTTTCATTGTACTCAGTCTTTCTGTGTAGGTTCTCAGTTATCCAGGTGGTTTTCATAGTAGAGAAGCTTGAATCTTTGACTGGACTGACGCGAGGACGTTTCACTTCAAATCGCAGAAGCTTCCTCAGCTGAAATTCTTGCTCTGGTGGTCTGACTTCTGTCTTGACTCTTGTAGAGAAGAATGATTTTTTATTTTTTTTTTTATCATTAGTCAGACCACCAGAGCAAGAATTTCAGCTGAGGAAGCTTCTGTGATTTGAAGTGAAACGTCCTCGCGTCAAACAACCCAGTCCAGTCGAAGATTCAAGCTTCTCTACTATTGTACTCAGTCATTTATTTATGTTTATGTCATTTATTCCCCTGAGCCACTCTGGCATTTTTTTCCTCATTGCTTTTGTCACAGCTTGTTTTCTGTTCATCACACTTCAGCCAGATGTTGAGTTCCATTCTTGTTAGTTTAGTCTTTGATCCACTGTTTTTGATTTTTTCATGATTGCTTTTGTCACTAGTTTGATTTGTCAGGTTTACCACACTAGTCTTCGGTTGTATTAGTTGTGTCAGTTCTGTTCCAGTTTCAGCCTTTGATTTTCTTGTTGTCTGCTTTTCCATTCATGGTTAGTATTAATCTTTTCTTGTCTGGACTCCATGCATCTCTTGTTCTTGGTCTTGTTCCTTTTAGTATTGTTAGTTTTTGGTTATTAGTTATGTCCATGTTGTCCTGCACCTGCACGTCCTCATCTCTGTTGGCCACACCCTGTTTTGTCTGTCATCTCCTCACCCACTTGTCACTGCACTCTCTTGCCTCACACAGTGTCTCTCATCTTTGTTAGTCCACACCCTCCTCCTGCCAGCTCACCTGTTTCACATTTAAGCCCTTTGAGGTTTGTCTTCCTTGCTTGTTCGTTGATGTTTCAGTCTCCATTCCAGCTCACATACCATAGTTCTTAGTTCCTAGCCAGAGTTCCTTGTTTCCGACCGTGCCTGTTTTTCTTGACCTCGCCTTTTGTCTCGCCCTTCTAACTTTGATTGCCGTGCTCTGACCTCAGCCTGTATTTTTGACGATGTTCCTCGCTGACTGCCTTTTTGTGTACCAGACCCTCTGCCAGTATTTTCGATAAAGTCTTTCTGTCCTACCACCTGCTTGTGCCTCCTGCCTGCTGTGCTCCGTGACAGAGGGCCGGGCCATCCAATCCTGTTATTTCTGTAAATAATGTTGGAGTACCTCAAATGAATAAAGTTACTTACTCGGGTCTTGAACTTCATGAAAATTTTAATTTAACTGCTGACATCTGGCAGATTTCAATCATCACTTTAATGTTTATTGCTGATTTTAAAAAGGCAAATGTCATCATTTCATAGGTATTGCACTTTATTTTATGGTGGTCAGTTTCTTCCTCTGTATTCAAATGAAACTGAAGCAGTTTGTGCGTGTAGAACAGCTCTACGTATACTCTGCCGTGTGCCGTTAAACTGTATGAGTATTGAGCTTCATGTTGCTAAGCGCTGTATAAAATTTCTTGATGTGTGTCACAGTGATAATGATGTAAGTACAGTTAATAATGTGGGCCTCTTCGGCTCCCGTTCTGTAACTGGTACCAACAGGAGATCATTTCTGTATAAATTTCAGTGTGATATTGATAAAGTTTGTGCCTCTTGGCAGCGTAATTTTGATGAAGAGGTTTTCAGACTCACAACAAATTATAGAAACGTGCAATGAGAGACAACTGTGGGGTAAATGTGCAGTTCTAATGACACAAACAGGGTAAAAGTCCTGGTGCTGCTTTTCAGTGTTTTAGTCTATTTTATTGGATAACTTTGTTTTTAAAAGTTTGTGAATAAAGAAAAACAACAAACTGCCAGGAAAAGATTTCTAAGAAAAAACAAAAGGAATATTTAGCATTTTCAAATGTGAATTTGCAGGTCAAAGGTCACATTTTCATGTGAAACTCAACCTTGATCCTGGAGGGTTGTGGATTAAAAATGTAAAGTTAGTTTGACCTTTTGGCCTCAGACAGTTGCTGTTAAACATTATTAAAGAACTTGTTCCTGTGGAAGCGGAACCTGTCACTGGACACGTTTCCGTCACAGAAACATCAAAAATCAGAAGAATTAAAACGCGTGCTGTTAGTCACCTCAGTGGACGCCTGACTTAAGTCCGAATTTGTAGTCTCGCCCGTGTTTGATTTAACGTTCTTCTTTCATTGTCGCGTTCAGATGTCATACATCATCATGTCATAAAGACATCAGAGGAACGATGAAGCAGATTTTTATCATTTTAAACAAACTCTATGAACAAATAAAATTACAAATGAGGAAAAACATTCACTTAAAGATGACATTTCTTTTTTAATTCCTAGTTCCAGTTCATATCACGTGGGTCATTTTTACCCTAAAACACAAAAGATTGTTTGCTGAATAAAGTTTTTATTTTCTTACTTCTGAACAGTTTTTAAAATGAGGTGCAAAGCAGGTGGTGGCGCTGTGATTCTGTGAGTGTGGTTACCTTGTTGCTGTAGTCCCCGGAGCTCCCCCACAGGATGACCCCTGATGCCCCCAGAGCCACAGACTCTCCCATGGTGCTCACCAGGTCCATCTAGTGGACACACAGCCACACTGCAGCTTTAGCACGGCTGGTTTGATAACGTTTTCATATTTTGCTTCTTAGCAGCTTTTGATCACAACATTCAAAATTTTCATTCCTTCTGCTGTGAAGAAACTGAAGGTGAAGTGGTCGGACTCTCTCAGGGGGTCTCAGATGACCGGGTTTGGACACTCTCAGACCATTTCTGGTCTCCTGTTGGATTTCAGCGGCTCGAGTCCGTCCACTTACAGCTGCCGGTACCCGATTTAAGAGCAACACAACCACATGCAAACAGATCAGGGACTCAAAACCCCAAAACTGCTGCACATCATAATCATCTCAACCCATCTTCATCTTTACTGGGACGGTGCTATAGTACCGGTACCACAGTACAGTCGGGATCTCTGCAGTAAAAACCATTCTGAGAGTCTGAATATTCTGAAAAAGAAAGTAGTTTTCTCATATTGTCATGTTCATGTCTGTTTCTCAATATTTGGTATTTTGACATTGAACTCAATCTCATCAACTATAATAAACAACAGTCACCATGTCCCACAGCAGCCTGTACTCAAGGTTCTTGAAATGGAATAATATCTCTACCTGCTGGACAATTAATGCAGGTACAACAGAAATTTGTCAAGCTCTAGTCTGTTTATAGTTTCAAGGTCATGACAATACCACAGCAGCAAATTCAACCAATCATCTCATTTCAATTTTCCGCAGAGAAGATGCACTACTGAGAGCTGCCATAGATGCTTCAATTACCCATAACTCTCTGCACCAGCCAGACGCCACACAGATGTACAGCAGTAAAAAATGTGTTATTGTTGAAGCAGATTATGTTTAGAAAATATCACCTGTACCTTTAACATCATTATTGTACAATATAAAGTTATCTTATAATACTCCAGTTGCTCCAAGATGGCGTCCTCACCTGGCTCAGGAACGTCTGGGTTTGGTGGCGGTACAGCGGCCTGGAGTAGACGTAGACTGGCATGGTGTAAGGGTGTTTTGGCAGCGCTGCCACCCTGAGCGCCTCCTGGACACGGTTGCGAACGTAGAGGGCCGCTTTGGGGGAGTTCCTCATGGTCACCTGCAGGTAGACGGAGGGGAAGAACGCAGTACTGCGCTCCCACAGCCACAGCATCTGGTTGTTTTGTTCTTCGGTTTTGTTGGAACATTTCCCCGTGTAACCGGGCTTCTCCCATTTGTAGTTGTGGCAGTCGGGGAAGAGGTAAAAGCCCCAGCGACGGCTCGGCCGCTCACTTTTTCCCAGGCTGATGGTCTTCTCCATAAACTGCCGACCAGCCTTCTGGAACTGGCTCTTGGCCAGTTGGGCTACTTGCCTTGACTGTATGAATGGGGCTGTTTTGAGAGTATGAACAACAGAAAGTTTCTGATAGATGTGTTTTGAACCCCAATTCTGGTTCCATAGAGGACGCCAGGCCTCCCAGTCAATGACAGCAAGACCAGGAGCAGAATCTTGAGAGATGAAGTGGTCAATTTCTCGTTTGACCTTTGCCAGGTGTTCTGTTAGGTTGCCTTCTTGGGGAATGCCGCCTTTGTACTGCTTGCGTTTGAGCAGGTTGACTCTTGGGTACAGGCCAAAACGGTTCTCATAGAAGACGGTAAGAAACTGATGGGGCTTGGCAGCAGGTGTGGTCACTGCTTGGAACGCTGCCATGTCGAGTGGAATTTCAAGTTGATGGCACCGATTGGTTGGAGCATTCCATATGACCACGAAAGGACGATTGTGGATCAGCGGGGGCTCAGTAGGAGGCAGAGCGTGTATGGTGGCCACGCTGCTGTAGAACCATAAAATGATGCAGGATGGGAGGAGCAGGGCCATCCTCACGAGTCTGGACAGTTAGGCGGAAAAATAAATAAATAATTTATTCATGTTATCATTTACACCAGAAAGAATTCACTCTCTTCACTTTAGCTAATCATTCAACTTTTGACCGTGCTAATGTATAGGCTCGTGGTTTGCAGCCGTCACGTATCTGGTGGGCGTGTCTGGGCGCCCTGTGATGTAATGACTTCCTGTGGGTTTGCAGCAGCTTTGGGTTGTCAGTTTGGAACTGATCGTCATGAACATCCAACATCGCAGCTGTAAGTGTGAATTACTGAGAAAAATCACAAGTTGGTTTCCAGCTGAATGTTACCTGACCAACATGTCAGCAGGACTTTTTATTTGACTGAAAAACAAGGTCCAACAAATTTGCTTTTAAGCAAACTGCCATCGTGTTGGGACAGTGCCAACGTATAACTCCGCGGGAAAAACATGGCTTGTAATGACCAAAAAGGACCAAAATCTACATACCAATGTTGAAAAACCTGAATTTAAACACCAACAATTTAATATACAGACTAATGATGTTCAAACAGCCCCTCCTGGTATAAATCTGGATGAATACACACTAAAATATACCATAATTTATTTGAAACTTGGCCTGAAATTCTTTGGCCAACATTATGGACGCACCTATATGTTGTAGATGGTGATGGACATCTGCTCTGCCTGAGAAGGTCACCAGTTTGGACTCAGAATGGTTCTGTCAGGTTTTTTTTATTCTGATTGGCAGATTGGTTCTGGCCCAGGTTGTTGTAAGATCATCTGTTTGTGGGGTTTTATTGATTTTTTTGTGCTGTTGCTCGTGTCTGTCTGTGCCCTCTATGTGTGGTTGAGCTCAGGGGTGTACGCGCTCCAGGCTCATATCCATGTGTGGCCATCATATGTGTTTGGTCATGTCTGTTCCCTGTGTGTCTGCCTTCCTGCACCGTGAACCTGTGGGTCTGCCTCCTGAGTCCTGTGTGGCATTCTGTCCTGATATGTTTATATGTGAACCCCTTGTGCGTCCCTTCGCCTGCACCTGTCATCCTGTTGTCTGCGTGTGGTTCTGCACCTGCCACCCCATCTCTAGCCTGTGTGTGTGTCAGGCACGTTCCCCCCCATCTACTCTGTCGTGTGTGTGTCTGATGCCTGCTCATGTTGATCCTTGTTTTACATTTGCCCCCGGTGCGTGTGTTCACCTGTTTATTTGTAGTTCCTTGTTGGTTCTGTCTTATTCTAGGTTGATTATGTATTTGGTTTTAATTTTCGTGTATGTTCTTTGTGGGTCATGTTCACTGTGTTCACATCCGTGCTTGTCTATTTTCTGTGTTGGTTTTCTTTTGGTCTCCAGTTCAGGTTGGTTATTAGTAGTTGTGATTCTACTCAACGTTTGCTGTTATATGTTGTGATCTTCAATTGTCTGTTTAGTTATTCTCCTCCGAGTGTGTCTGTTATTTCACGTGCACCTATTAGTTCCTCCTAACGTTTTCTCCTGCACACCTGTCAGTCATTAGTTAGTCTTTATCGTCTCTCCTGGTTCTCAGTTTGGTGCTGGTCCATCATTTCTATGTTTGTATGAATGTCATGTTTTATCCCAGTCCTTTAATTTTCAATTTATTTTCCTTTATATAGCGCCAAATCACAACAGAGTTGCCTCAAAGCGCTTCACACAGGTAAGGTCTAACCTTACCAACCCCCAGAGCAACAGTGGTAAGGAAAAACTCCCTCTGAGGAAGAAACCTCAAGCAGCCCAGACTCAAAGGGGTGACCCTCTGCTTGGGCCATGATACAGACACAAATTACAGAAACAATTCACGGATGAATATACAAGAATTGCTGTTGGTGCACAGGACAGGAGGGTTTCAGTAACAGACACCACACCCATCTCTGGATGGAGCTGCACCTTAAACAGAGGAAAAAACAGAATCAGGCATCAGAAAGACAAAAATTACAGTATAATTTGTCAGCATTAAACAACAAGAAAAACAGAAGAAATACTAAGGTGATCGCTGGCCACTAGCCCTAAACTTCATTAACAGACCCAGAATTTAGATAAAGTTGAGGCCGCGGCGCGCTCCAATTACTAATAAATGAATTAAAAGAGTAAAAAGCATAAAACAAAACTGTACCAGTATGCTGCCATACGAAAGGGAAAATAAGTGCGTCTTAAGTCTGGACTTGAAAGTCTCTACAGAATCTGACTTTTTATTGATGCAGGGAGATCATTCCACAGAACAGGGGCACAATAAGAGAAAGCTCTGTGACCCGCAGACTTCTTATTCACCTTAGGGACACAAAGTAGTCCTGCACCCTGAGAACGCAAAGGCCAAGCCAGTACGTAGGGTTTAATTAGGTCAGCTAGGTAGGGAGGTGCCAGTCTGTGAACAATTTTATAGACTAGTAGCAGAACCTTAAAATCTAATCTCACTGGGACAGGAAGTCCCAGTGAGACCTTTAGTGAGTATAGCTGGTGTTTTTCCCTCTTATTATTCCCGTTCTTCATGGTTTGTTCTGGAGTCCACGGTATGTTGTTTTGTCACTTGACATAATTTAAGCACTTGGTTTTCTGCACTCATCTGCCTGCTTCTGGGGTTCAAATCCTCTTCGTGCCTGGCTACTAACCGCAACACAGATCCTCCTGGATCAGAGAGAGAGCAGATATCTGTGGTTCTGCTCAGGTGGCAGAAGTGCCATCCTGGTTTTATCGTCCACAGCTGTTCAATAGTTCGGTTCAGTAACCTGTTGGTGATATCGGAGATGTCTCATCTTAACAGCAGCTTTAAAATAACTTAAATGTCGTCATGTACGTCTGAGATCATTTATTTGTGGTCAGTGTCCAAACCAGACTGGAAATTGTTTTTATAAAATTTTTGTTCCTCTGAATAAAAAAATGGTGCAGTTATTGTTTTTAATTGTGCAACAGAAACAAACAGTCCTTCAAATGGCAATACGACACCAAATTCAAGTGGCCAGTATTTTTTTTTTAAAGGTGTTCACGTCTGAGTTTGAATTTGAAAGTTATTATGGAGCCAACAGAATTTAATCAGAGTGGATCAGAATGAGTGAAATTGTAAAGACTGTTACATAAAAGTCTAAAAAGTGTAACTGTTGAGAAAACACATCGATAAATGTTCTGGAGTTCACTGGGACCCCAGGAGCTCTGATTCAGGTTCAAATTCACCTGCACGTCACTTCATCAGATACCAAAGAGTCCAAGAGTCCATGTTAGTGGAGTTTGTTCTTTTTGAACACAAACAGGTGTGTGATGTGTCCTTGATTCCTACCTGCTCGTATCCTTGGTTCCTAGCTGCTGTCTCTGCAGGGACCTGTGAAGGACTGCTGGGGTCAAACTCTCAATCTTCCGCTTCACATGTTCCAGGAAGTGCTTTCTTCATTTATTTCTTATCTGATTGATGACCTGAAGTGCCGTGTCATTCAGTGGCTTTCTGTGTCGATGGTTTATGTGCCTTGCTCAAGTGCACTCTGTCAGTATTAGTTAATAACAATAATAATAATTTAGTTTATAAAGTGCTTTCAATCAAAGTGCTGTACAGGCAGTAAAAACAAACAGACATTAAAATACAAACCAAATATTACGTGAAATGAATCAAAATAACTCAAGAACCATAACAAAGAGTAAATAAGTGGGTTTTTAGCTTTGCTTTTAAAAAGATCCACAGATCCTGTCAGTCGAACGTCCACAGGAAGGTCGTTCCACAGCTTTGAAAAAGCTCGATCACCGACAGTCATTTTCTTGACCTTCGGAACAACCAAAAGGGCCAGTTCCCTGAGAACGGAGGTTACAGGAAGGTGTATAAGTGTTTACAAGATCCCTTAGGTAAGAAGGTGCAAGTCCATTTACAATTTAATAAGTTAACAAAAGCACCTTAAAATCAGCAAGAAACTGACAAGGAAGCCAGTGGAGAGGTCAGCACCGGGGTCATGTGTTTCCCCGCTCCTGTCAGGATATGAGCAGCAGCATTCTGAACCATCTGCAAGGCACGAAAGCTTTTTTTCGGGAGTCCTGACAGAAGCACATCGCAGTTGTCCAGGAGAGATGTTACAAAAGCATGAATGAGGACTTCTGCATCCCTGTCAGACAGGACAAAGACACTTTTGACACCTCCCTGATTCGTTTGTCAAACACGAGAGTCTGGTCAAATATAACCCCAAGATCTTTCATTTTTTCACTGCATTGAACCGCACAATCATCCAGAGAAAGAGTAACATTTTCAAATAAATGATGTAAATTCTGTGGTGCAGTGATCATTTCAGTCTTTGCAGAGTTAAGGAACAAAAATTCTTACAAAACCACCTCCTGACAGCTGAAAGACAGAGCTCAAGTTTGGACAAGTTAGACCCATGTTCACAATTTACAGGTTGTAAATCATCTGCATAACAGAACATTATTAAACAGAACACGTTGAGATCTGTTTGGAAAAAAGATTTCGACCACATCAGCACGAGATGCAGAACTGTTGTTGTAACCTGTCTATGAGAATACAATAATCCACCATATCAAACGCAGCACTGAGGTCCAACAACAAAAGAACAAAAGCACGATGACAGCCAGCATTTATATAACTGCCTCAAGTGTCTGTGCGGTGCAGGGAAGCATTAAATAACACAGGGATCCCCCCAGAACTGGGAACTGAATTCGAGGTGAACCAGTCTCTGAAGTACTTGTTTAAAAACCCCCAAAAAAACTTAAATATATGTAAACAATCCACGGGATGTGAGGCAGAGAGAAAGATAAAGAAAGAAAAAATAAAATAATAATTAATTTAAAAAAGTGCTCCACATATCTGTAGGTGGGTAAAACAAATGTTGGACATCTTGACCGACTTTGACATTACGGCACATTAATGCATCGATGCAGATCCTGTTAAGTGCGCATGGTGGTCAGGTAGTCTTTGGTGTCCTTCACAGAGGGCAGGCGCAGTCTGCAACAAATACTGTATAATTTGTCAGCATTAAACAACAAGAAAAACAGAAGAAATACTAAGGTGATCGCCGGCCACTAGCCCTAAGCTTCACTAAAAGACCCAGAATTTAGATAAAGTTGAGGCCGCAGCACACTCTGTTTACTGATAAAATGAATTTAAAAGAGTAAAAAGCATAGTAACATACTATGTCAGTATGCTAGACATACGAAAGGGAAAATAAGTACGTCTTAAGTCTGGACTTGAAATTCTCCACAGAATCCGGAATCTTCCACAGAACAGGGGCACGATAAGAGAAAGCTCTGTGACCCACAGACTTCTTATTCACCCTAGGGACACAAAGTAGTCCTGCACCCTGAGAACACAAAGCCCGGGCCGGTATGTAGGGTTTAATTAGGTCAGCTAGGTAGGGAGGTGAAAAATGTTATAGGCTAGTAGCAGAACCTTAAAATCTGATCTCACTGGGACAGGAAGCCAGTGAAGAGAAGCCAAAATGGGTGTAATGTGGTCGAACTTTCTGCTTTGTGTCAAAGGTCTGGCGGCAGCATTTTGAACCAACTGGAGACCCCTAATGCTGGACTGCGGTAAACCAGAAAATAGAACATTGCAGTAGTCCAATCTAGAAGAGATAAATGCATGAATCAGGGTCTCAGCATCAGCCATAGACAGGATGGGACGAATCTTCGCTATATTTCACAGGTGGAAGAAAGCAGTCCTCGTAATATCTATAATGTGGAGGTCAAAGGACAACGTAGGAAAAAATTACCCCAAGGTTCCTCACTTTGTCAGTGTGATGTATAACACATGAGCCTAGGCTGAGTGTTAACTGGTCAAATTGATGACCGATGTTTTACTGGACCAAGAACCATCATTTCATTCTTATCAGAGTTTAAAAGCAGGAAGTTGTTAGACATCCAACTTCTCACTGATGCAAGGCAATCTTCTAAGGATTTTATGTGGATGAGATTACCAGCAATTACCGGCATGTATAACTGAGTATCATCAGCATAGCAGTGAAAGGTAATCCCAAAATGCCAAGGGGTGCTATACGTATAAAGGGAGAAAAGCAGGGGGCCTAAGATGGACCCCTGTGGAACCTCAAATTTCATGTCACTAAGGTTAGATGTAGTGTTACTGTCAGCCATTCAAGGGCACTCCCAGTAATTTCACAAGGGAAGTGACTAAATGTGAATGCCGGTGGGCAGGCCTCATTTAAGGGGAGGACAGCTGTAGGTTTAAGCCAGGTTTCACATAACTCAATCATATCTAAGTGATGATCAATCATTAGATCATTAATCAACAATGAATTTGAGGTTAGTGATCTTATGTTAATGAGACCCAGACTAAGGACCTCAGTGGGGTTGATGGTTGGACTGTTTAGGTTTAGGGGTGGTTCCAGAGTAGTATGTATAAGATGCCTGGAAGTAGGTTTAGGTTTGAGACATTCCACACGAGTTGTAGGGAGCAGACACAAAATCTTTGATATTGCTGGAACAACCATTGGGCCATCCTCAATTTCAACATCATTCAATGCAGTAATAGGTATTAAGTTTGGAAAGTATATCCCTCTATGATTTTTATGGATACGTCTACGGAAGCAGGCCACAGTCTCAACTTGTTGAATTTCCCTCCCTGGCAGATAAACTGCACTATCACCATAGCGCATTTTCGGCTAATGGATTCCACACCCACATTTGTCATAAACCTTGCAGGGTCTCTAAGCACCTGCTCCATGGCCTGCTGTAAAATCCTAATGTTACCCTCCCTATCGAGCTCTATCTATGTTCGCAGATGGGATGGCGTCGCCTTCCCCAGTAGGGTGGAGGCCATCCAGCATCAGCAAGCCACGGCAAGCCAACTCTTTTCACATTCCTTAGTCTGTCTACCCTTCTGCAGCATCAGCACCCTAAGATGGGAAGCAATGTTGGGAGCTCAGGCCTCAGAAATACATTTAATGTCAGCTGGTGTTTGTAACCTGATTTTGTGGGTGATCGAATCCTCTATCACTAAAGCCTGGCAGTTTGGCCTTTTGCCCCCCCATCTGTATTAAAGAAAGGGGGGGTCAACCTAGCTAACCCAAGCTAACCATTAGCGAAAGTGGTAACCACTCCTAAGATTTACACAGGAGTAAAATAATGAGCTAAAATTCACAGCAGTTACACTGAAAAACTAACAGAAAAATTAGACTGGTAAAAACAGTACTCAAAGAAACGGGGAGAGCTGACCTAGCTAATGCAAGCTAACTGCTAGCAAAAGCTAACCACTAGCAAAGGTAACTACTAGCGAAAGCTAACCGCTACCGATTCAAGACAGGAGAACTGTAGTTAAATAAGATTCACAGTAGACGCACTTAAAGTTCAAGTTCAAACAATTTTATTGATCCCTAAAAGGACAATTCATCTTCACATCCAATTACCTCACACAAATACAGCAATTAATTCACAATTATTACTAGCTGAATGTAATGCGCTTGGTTTCAGTTCAGAAGGTTCCGGGTTCAAATCCCACACCTGCCACATTTCTCCATGTAATGTGGAGTTGCGTCAGGAAGGGCATCCGGCGTAAAACTTGTGCCAATTCAACATGCAGATCCACCTTGGATTTGCTGTGGTGACCCCAAGTGCAAACAAGGGAGCAGCTGAAGGGACTTACTTTTTTTACTAGCTGAATGTAATAATGGCACAGAGCAGAATTAAAACACATACATTTGATATTGCTTATGTGCGCTAAACTTTGAAGCAGTCCGTCTTCCATATTGAGGCAAAACGAGTGTAGGCCGCAGCAGGGTCCGTCCCATGCATCCAAGCTTAGGGGGTGGGGGTGGAGGCGCTGCAGCCTCCACTGCGCGGCCTCCCAGAGTGGCAAAGCAGAGGCCTGGGTGGAGGGTAGGTTTAGAAACACAAGGGGGGCGTACATCATGTGTGCAGTCTCTGTTCGTGTGTGTATAAAGTCTGGAGTTACCTTGACAACAGCAGGTTGTAAGGGAGGGCAGATAACATAAGAGTGGAGCCGAATGCTTCACCAAGGCTGTTGAAATCCTCCTGGAGGAAAACAAGCAAGGTGTTTGCAGTGGATATGGACATTGCGCAATCAAACCGAAAGCACCATCAGTCACTGCGAGTCCATGCGTCATTGTGTGCGTCAGAGGCTCTGCGTGGCACCTGCAGTGCAGCTGAACATGATGTCACCCCTGTAATGCACAGATTATGACATGTTTACCATCTAACTCTGTCAGAAGAATGACAGTGGAACTCACCTCCGGTACAGCCTCAGGTGTCTTTCACAGTGCAGGGCGGACAAAGGACAGGGAAGCCCCTCTCACCCCAGTTGACAACAGTGGCTCACAAATGTCCTGTACACAATGGCATAAAAATATCCCATGTTAGGCGCTGTCCGCCCACATTCTACATGGTCATCCAGCAGTTGTACATGGCTTTCCGACTGTCTGTCCCTCCCGACTGCGCCTCGACGTTTGTTTGTTTTTTTTTTTTTCTTATTTCGGCTGATTCTGCTTGATTCCTGCTCATTCTTGCTACATGTGATGGGGGTCTTGGAGTCCCTTAGCATCAGTTGAAGTCTAACCTTTACAACTTTGTACTCCTCCACTAGAGACACAAAGGGTAGAAGGAGTTTTCTGCTGGAAGAATACAGTGCAGTCATGGTGAGGCATCTGGCACTCCAAGCCACCTCCTCAGCCATGCATTGATTTTCAATGATATTCTCCCTGGACTCTTCACACTCTGCTACTTCACATAAGGGCTCTCCAGTGACTTATGAGTAAGTTTGACTTTCTTGATGATGAGAACTCTACTTTTCATAGGCTTGAACCTCATCTGTAAAAACGGACTCAGATCTTTGGCCGGCGGAGCAAGTCATGAAAGGATGAAGATGTGCCTCCAAATATGTCATCAAAATTATTTTTTAAAAATTTGATAAAATGCTCAAAAGTGTAAAGTTACTCCTTTGTAGAGCTCATAACCCACTGACTCCCGTGGATAGCTTTTGAGAGTTTCCCTGACAATGGTAAAGCCTAAAACTAAGAAAAATTATGCGGCCGATGTAGGCCTGGAATTCTCCTCAGACTTGCCTGATGTGGACTTGCCATTCGTGCTGGATAAGGACAGAGGTGAGCCCTCGAACAAAGCACTATTGGGCGCTATAAACAGCTTGCAAACAGCGGTAATCTCCATCAAGGCTGAGTTGTGTGCCACCCTGGACACACGCATATCAGAGATTTCTGCCACCATAAGAAGCGAGATTTTATCCTTAAATCAAAGCATCCAGGCCTCTATTTCAAATATCAAAAATGATGTTACCAGACAAGATAACACTCTGACTGAACTGCAGGATTGTGTCTCAAACCACTCTGACAGCATCACTATTCTCAAGGCCACGGTGGAGCATCTGTCTGCAGATTTAAAAAAGTTGGATGAGAAATGTGAGGACCTCGAGGCACGCTCCAGGAGGAATAATATCAGGATCTCGGGGATACCAGAAGGTACAGAGGGGCCCAGGATGACGGTGTTTTTCACAAGTACTGGCTGAATTGTTCTGATGTATAAGGGAGGTAAAATAAACATATTTCCAGACTTCCATCCCTCCGTTGCTAACCGGGAGAGCTGCATTCACAAAGGTGAGAGAGTTACTGCGTGGGATACCGACGTCATGGATGCCAAATTAATGCCTCATGTTGTTAACACAAAATATCGTAACATTGTAATTTCCAATCACTGCCCTGTTACATGCACTCTAAACATTCAAAATGCAATGAGACCGCAGCCGTTATGGAGACTCAACCTATTATTGTTAGGCAATAAGGACTTTTATGATTATTTGGAAACAGAAATCTTTTTGTCCTTTGATATCAATGACAATTTGGACACTTTGCCTGCTATACTCTGGGAGGCCTTCAAAGCCTGTCTAAGAGGTACTATTACTTCTTTTGAGTCAGCAAGAAGAAAGAGAAATAGGGCCAAACTCACTGAATTGGATAAACAAATTAAAGATTTAGATGAAAAGAATGCCCGAATGCCTTATACTGTGTTGTATAAAAACATATTATCCTTAAAATATGAAGGCTTTTCTGTACACCAAGCAGAAGTACTTTGAATTTGGTGATAAACCACACAAAATATTGGCAAGACAAGTTAGGAAACAGGAACAGGATTGTACAATACACAAAATGATAAACAGAAGTGAAGTTTTAACTAATTCTAAAGATATTAATAATCAATTTTTTCAGTTCTATCAAAAATTATATGCTACACAGAATATAGATTGTGACTCCATGAAAGTTGAGTTTTTAGATAAATGCATTTTTCCAAACTTAGAGGAGCAAGAACTGGCTCTGCTGAACTCAGAAATCACAATAGAAGAATTTAAGAGGGCAATTACCTCAACTAAGAACAATAAAGCTCCTGGGCCGGATGGTATTCCTAGTGAATTTTATAAGAAATTTACTGACATTTTATGTCCATACCTGCATAAAACATTTACTCAAGCTCTAGTTGATAAAGCCCTCCCTCCTACCCTTACAGAAGTAATTATAATAGTTTTTATTAAAAAAAAAAAGCAGGAATGCTGAAGAAGCAGGTTCCTACTGTCCCATTTCCTTGTTAAATCTGGATGGGAAACCTTTTTCTAAAATACTTGCCAATAGATTAAGCCCCTTCTTATCAGACAGATAGATAGATAAATACTTTATTCATCCCCTATAAAGGGAAATTCATCTGCCCGAGAGCATTCATCCATACAACAAAATACCAATAAATAAGACAAATTTAAAAACACATGGAAATAAAACTACATTAACAAGAAGTGTTAAACAATCTCATGGCAGCCGGGACAAATGATGTTCTATACCTGTCAGTCCTGCATCTTTTGGAGAGGAATCTGTCACTGCGGTTGCTTTTCTGAGCACCACAGTGTCGTGTAGAGGATGAGATTTGTTGTTAATAACAGAATTCATAATACACCTCAACCTGCACTCCACCAGTTCACCCACAGAGACGCCTCCCTCCCCATCACTGACACGCACTTCCTGACAAATTTGTCCAGTCTGTTGCTGTCCCTAACAGACAGGCTGTTCCCCCAACACACAACAACAAATAATAGAGTGCTGACCACAACAGGCTGATCAAAAAGGAAAAGCATATCATTACAAATGTCAAAAGATTTCAGTCTTCTGAGGAATAACAATCTGCTTTGTCCCCTTTTATATGCAGCATTTACCTGCACCGACCAGTCCAGTCTATTGTCAGTGTGGACGCTGAGGTACTTGTATGTGTAGACTACTTCAATATCACAGTTAGTACATCTTGACCAGACTGGATTTATACCCCAGAAAAACGTGTTTTAATCTCAGATGACTAGTCAACATTATTTACTCACCTGGTAGGCCTAAAGAGGAATTAGCAGTTTTGTCACTTGATGCCGAGAAGGCACTTCACCAGGTTGAATGGCCTTAATTGTTTGAAATACTGGAAAGGTTGAGATTAGGTGAAAATTTTATTTCAGTGGTTAAATTTCTCTATACTAATCTTCAGGCTTGTGTACTTACCAACCAAATCCTCTGTCATGCCCCTTGCAGATAATCCATCTCTTAAACCATTGGTTTTGGACAGTACATTTAAACTCTGGAAACAGGTGGGACTTTGTAAAATAAGTGACTTGTACTGAGATGGTGTTTTTGCTTCTTTCAAGCAGATACAAGAGATGTACAAGTTACCACAGAGAGACTTTTTCAGATAACTGCAGATAAGAGACGATGTCAGAAAATATGTACAGGGCTTTGAAATTCTCAACAGTTCTTGTCTTGATAAATGCCTTCACCTTCTACAGAGAGAATCATCTCTCACACCTATGACAGTCTAAATGTCAATGACTCAGTTTTCTATCTAAATGGGAAAAGGAATTCGGTATGACAATTACTGATGATCAATGGGATGAAGGCTTACAGAATATCCATAAATGCTCTTACAATGTAACACACCATTTGATTCAGTTCAAAGCTCTTCACCGTTTACACTTTTCTAAAGAAAGGTTAGATAGAATTTATCCTGGGGTCTCTCCCATCTGGGACAAATGCTCCCTAGATGTTGCTATGTTAAGTCACAGTTTTATTCTTTGCTCCAAAGTTCAGAAATATTGAACTGACATCTTTGATCAAATGTCTCAAATTCTCCATGTGCAGCTGAAGCCTGACCCTTTAACAATTATTCTGGGCATTTTTGACGATGGTGTGGGGTTAAACAATACATAGCAGTGTTTTGTATCCTATTGTATTATTATTATTGCAAAGAAACTTCTTTTAACACATTGGGGGAAAAGCGATGTCCCTCCCATAAAGCTCTGGCATAATGACCTTGTAAATAAGTTACACATTGAAAGGATACGGTGTAAACTTTCTGACAGACTTTCCCTGGACACCTCTCTCTACATTTTTACAGTCATAATCAGTGGCAGTGGATCTAGGCTCTTCACCATTATGGACAATACCTGGGTACTTGGGACCGGGGTTGTGTATTTTGGGGTTGTGTATTGAGGGTATTTGACATTTGACATGTTTTTTGTAACATAAAAATTGAGCAGTTTCTGAATATTGTAAATATTACAGTGATGTAACAATGTGACTTTTTCAATAAAAAATACACTGATTAAAAAAAGGAATTAACAGTCACACAACAATGGAGGAACATGTCAATTTGTATGTTGTAATCTTAATAAATTGAATTTGCCTTAGCTATGTGAATAAAAAGCAGAATTTTACAACAATCCTACACAAATGTTGCATCTATGATACTTTGTCATGCAAATGAACTGAGCAAAAGGTCTGAAACAATAAATGTTGGTTGATCTACAAAAAAAAAGGACTCAGATCTTCCAGTCTACTCATTAAGCACATTGCAGTCTCCTGCAATTTAGAAAAAAAATTTAAAAAAAAATGAAGGTGATGATGTCCATGAAAGCTCAAAGAGGAGGTAGTTCCTCCCCTGGACCTCCTGCTGTATCTCCCCCCTGAAGATTACTTCCATTACCCTCACAAATAGGACTGGGGAGATGGTGGATCCCAGGGTTATTCCCTTTGCCAGGGGTTGCCGGTGAATTGTGTAGTCAGGAGTAATAAATATTATCTTGAACTTGCTGAAGTGGTCTGCCAGGGCATTGCCCGCTTTTTCTGGAATCCAGAAGTAGTCAAGTGAAAACTTCACCAGGTTATGGGAAGAGAGCTATACCATTGGGGAGATCTAACTACACCATTGTCAGGTTAAACTTGTCTTGTTTAGCTGGTTTGACGACATTCTAGATCATAGAATCATGTTCCACACAACCAGGGCATCTGTGAATGCCTGTCTTCTGGACACTGTTGTCTTTAAGCCCATTTTCAATCAGGTACTTTGTCAGCTGGTTGGCAGTGATGGCAAAGAAGACTTTGCCATCAACATTCAGTAGCGTTATTGGCCAAGACTCATAATCCTTGTGGCAGTCACCTCTTGGGGATGAGAAGCCTTCAGCCAGCGGGTTTGCGGTTGTCAAGGGACACGAATAACTGACAGATTTCATCCTTATCAATCAATCAATCAATCAATTTTTTTAATATAGCGCCAAATCACAACAAACAGTTGCCCCAAGGCGCTTTATATTGTAAGGCAAGGCCATACAATAATTATGTAAAACCCCAACGGTCAAAACGACCCCCTGTGAGCAAGCACTTGGCTACAGTGGGAAGGAAAAACTCCCTTTTAACAGGAAGAAACCTCCAGCAGAACCAGGCTCAGGGAGGGGCAGTCTTCTGCTGGGACTGGTTGGGGCTGAGGGAGAGAACCAGGAAAAAGACATGCTGTGGAGGGGAGCAGAGATCAATCACTAATGATTAAATGCAGAGTGGTGCATACAGAGCAAAAAGAGAAAGAAACACTCAGTGCATCATGGGAACCCCCCAGCAGTCTAAGTCTATAGCAGCATAACTAAGGGATGGTTCAGGGTCACCTGATCCAGCCCTAACTATAAGCTTTAGCAAAAAGGAAAGTTTTAAACCTAATCTTAAAAGTAGAGAGGGTGTCTGTCTCCCTGATCTGAATTGGGAGCTGGTTCCACAGGAGAGGAGCCTGAAAGCTGAAGGCTCTGCCTCCCATTCTACTCTTACAAACCCTAGGAACTACAAGTAAGCCTGCAGTCTGAGAGCGAAGCGCTCTATTGGGGTGATATGGTACTACGAGGTCCCTAAGATAAGATGGGACCTGATTATTCAAAACCTTATAAGTAAGAAGAAGAATTTTAAATTCTATTCTAGAATTAACAGGAAGCCAATGAAGAGAGGCCAATATGGGTGAGATATGCTCTCTCCTTCTAGTCCCCGTTAGTACTCTAGCTGCAGCATTTTGAATTAACTGAAGGCTTTTTAGGGAACTTTTAGGACAACCTGATAATAATGAATTACAATAGTCCAGCCTAGAGGAAATAAATGCATGAATTAGTTTTTCAGCATCACTCTGAGACAAGACCTTTCTGATTTTAGAGATATTGCGTAAATGCAAAAAAGCAGTCCTACATATTTGTTTAATATGCGCTTTGAATGACATATCCTGATCAAAAATGACTCCAAGATTTCTCACAGTATTACTAGAGGTCAGGGTAATGCCATCCAGAGTAAGGATCTGGTTAGACACCATGTTTCTAAGATTTGTGGGGCCAAGTACAATAACTTCAGTTTTATCTGAGTTTAAAAGCAGGAAATTAGAGGTCATCCATGTCTTTATGTCTGTAAGACAATCCTGCAGTTTAGCTAATTGGTGTGTGTCCTCTGGCTTCATGGATAGATAAAGCTGGGTATCATCTGCGTAACAATGAAAATGTAAGCAATACCGTCTAATAATACTGCCTAAGGGAAGCATGTATAAAGTGAATAAAATTGGTCCTAGCACAGAACCTTGTGGAACTCCATAATTAACTTTAGTCTGTGAAGAAGATTCCCCATTTACATGAACAAATTGTAATCTATTAGACAAATATGATTCAAACCACCGCAGCGCAGTGCCTTTAATACCTATGGCATGCTCTAATCTCTGTAATAAAATTTTATGGTCAACAGTATCAAAAGCAGCACTGAGGTCTAACAGAACAAGCACAGAGATGAGTCCACTGTCCGAGGCCATAAGAAGATCATTTGTAACCTTCACTAATGCTGTTTCTGTACTATGATGAATTCTAAAACCTGACAAACTCTTCAAATAGACCATTCCTCTGCAGATGATCAGTTAGCTGTTTTACAACTACCCTTTCAAGAATTTTTGAGAGAAAAGGAAGGTTGGAGATTGGCCTATAATTAGCTGGGTCAAGTGATGGCTTTTTAAGTAATGGTTTAATTACTGCCACCTTAAAAGCCTGTGGTACATAGCCAACTAACAAAGATAAGTTGATCATATTTAAGATCGAAGCATTAAATAATGGTAGGGCTTCCTTGAGCAGCCTGGTAGGAATGGGGTCTAATAGACATGTTGATGGTTTGGATGAAGTAACTAATGAAAATAACTCAGACAGAACAATCAGAGAGAAAGAGTCTAACCAAATACCGGCATCACTGAAAGCAGCCAAAGATAACGATACGTCTTTGGGATGGTTATGAGTAATTTTTTCTCTAATAGTTAAAATTTTGTTAGCAAAGAAAGTCATGAAGTCATTACTAGTTAAAGTTAATGGAATACTCAGCTCAATAGAGCTCTGACTCTTTGTCAGCCTGGCTACAGTGCTGAAAAGAAACCTGGGGTTGTTCTTATTTTCTTCAATTAGTGATGAGTAGTAAGATGTCCTAGCTTTACGGAGGGCTTTTTTATAGAGCAACAGACTCTTTTTCCAGGCTAAGTGAAGATCTTCTAAATTAGTGAAACACCATTTCCTCTCCAACTTACGGGTTATCTGCTTTAAGCTACGAGTTTGTGAGTTATACCACGGAGTCAGGCACTTCTGATTTAAAGCTCTCTTTTTTAGAGGAGCTACAGCATCCAAAGTTGTCTTCAATGAGGATGTAAAACTATTGATGAGATACTCTATCTCACTTACAGAGTTTAGGTAGCTACTCTGCACTGTGTTGGTATATGGCATTAGAGAACATAAAGAAGGAATCATATCCTTAAACCTAGTTACAGTGCTTTCTGAAAGACTTCTAGTGTAATGAAACTTATTCCCCACTGCTGGGTAGTCCATCAGAGTAAATGTAAATGTTATTAAGAAATGATCAGACAGAAGGGAGTTTTCAGGGAATACTGTTAAGTCTTCTATTTCCATACCATAAGTCAGAACAAGATCTAAGATATGATTAAAGTGGTGGGTGGACTCATTTACTTTTTGAGCAAAGCCAATAGAGTCTAATAATAGATTAAATGCAGTGTTGAGGCTGTCATTCTCAGCATCTGTGTGGATGTTAAAATCGCCCACTATAATTATCTTATCTGAGCTAAGCACTAAGTCAGACAAAAGGTCTGAAAATTCACAGAGAAACTCACAGTAACGACCAGGTGGACGATAGATAATAACAAATAAAACTGGTTTTTGGGACTTCCAATTTGGATGGACATGACTAAGAGTCAAGCTTTCAAATGAATTAAAGCTCTGTCTGGGTTTTTGATTAATTAATAAGCTGGAATGGAAGATTGCTGCTAATCCTCCTCCTTGGCCCGTGCTACGAGCATTCTGACAGTTAGTGTGACTCGGGGGTGTTGACTCATTTAAACTAACATATTCATCCTGCTGTAACCAGGTTTCTGTAAGGCAGAATAAATCAATATGTTGATCAATTATTATATCATTTACCAACAGGGACTTAGAAGAGAGAGACCTAATGTTTAATAGACCACATTTAACTGTTTTAGTCTGTGGTGCAGTTGAAGGTGCTATATTATTTTTTCTTTTTGAATTTTTGATGCTTAAATAGATTTTTGCTGGTTACTGGTAGTCTGGGAGCAGGCACCGTCTCTACGGGGAAAAGTGTCTTGCTGTAGTCTTTAAACTCCAGAGTGTACATGTTCCTGTCTTAAATATGAAGACAGTGACTTTAACTCTGAGCGAGGTCTGCGTTTGGAAGATAAGACACCCTTTGTTGTCAGATGTCACCTTATCGTCTGAGAAATCTGAGTGTTGTGTCTTTGTGCTCCTCTTCCTCTTTTCACATATTCTCCACTCAGAAAAGTGTCTCCTTCAGTCTGAAGTCCACTGGATGTTAGTCCGAGGCCTGACCCTCCACCGAGGAAGCTGGTGATCCGGTTCAGGTTGGGACTTTGGCTTTGCTGCGTTTATCACTGAGTGACGTGTCTTGGAGCGGGAAGAAAGCACAACATTGTCATAAAAAGGGTTTGAGTTTGGGTTTTTTGGACATTTGGAGTCCCTGGGACTCTGCAGTGTAAAACGTCTGGAGTCTGTGAACTGTAGCGCACAGCTGAATACGTCCCATTTACCTGTCCTGCACAGATTATTATTATTATTATTATTATTATTATTATTATTATTATCCTTTTTTGTCCTTTTTATAAGAAGCTGCTGTGACGTCTGCGTTTTCTGATCTCAGTAGTGACACTGATGGTTTTAGGTGATTTGTGGTTTTTACAATGAAACTGCAAGAACAAGTGCCGGTTTAAGAACCGTTGCAATCATGATTATAATTTTAGTTTTCATGCATAAAAAGGAAGTTGTTCCAGTGAGACATTTTACTGACTTACACACAGTTTGTCTCACAGCATGATAGTTGTTGACAGCTGAGACGGACGGATGTAAACTCCTTCAGGCAGTGCCACGGGCACGGGGGCACATTTTTAATTTATGTCTGAGTGGGTGTGTCTGTCCTAATGTAATTGTAAAGGGAACTCCAGAGAGCCTTTTACAGGGCAAAACTGTAGGCCAATAAGCATTTTACTAGTTTTGAGTAAACTGTTAGAGAAAATCATGTTTAAAGAAATCCAGAATTATTTTCTTGAAAACATTAACTCTGATGTGCAGCATGCATATAAAACAGGCTCTTCCACTCACACTGACTGATATGAGATCAGTTGTGGGTGTCGTGCTGCTGGATTTTAGTGCTGCGTTTGGTATCATAGATCACAAGCTGCTGCTGCAACCATCTGCAGAGGCCTCAGAGCAAGTGAATGAAACCCTTTGACAAGAGGTAATGTTGGTTTCAGAGTGGGTGAAAGGAAATACATTGAAATTAATCAGACAGTCTTGTGGACAGTTTAAACTTAGCACTCAAAACTACACGCGACATGATTGCGGCACCTTTATTAAAACAACGCCCCCCCCCCCCCCCCTCCAAAAAAAAAACAGTCACCTTGGTTCAATGATAACTTGCATGACCTCAAGCATAATGCCAGAGGGTAACACTTTATATTAACTGCACGCTATAAAGCATTAGTAAAGCAGAACGGAAATGGCGTCGTTCAAAATTAGAAGTATTTCACCTCACGTTGCGTGATGCTATCTTAGACTATAATCATGTATTACTGGCTACAAAGTGGACCTATTACTCTGATTTGATCAACAAAAACAAGCATAACTCAAAGTTCTTGTTCGACTCGGTGGCAACACTTATTCATGGACAACCACCTGTAGTTTGCTCTCCTTTTACAGCTCAAGATTTCCTGGATTACTTTGAGAAGAAAATAGAAGACATTAGGCTAAACATATCCCAGCATGCCTTAATCCAGCCACTACACCCTGATATTGAGGTGGGTGCCACTACTGAGGTATTTACCTACAGTGGGGTAAAAAAGTATTTAGTGAGCCCCTGAATGTGCAAGTTCTCCTACTTAGAAAGATGAGAGAGGTCTGTAATTTTCATCATAGGTACACTTCAACTATGAGAGACAAAATGAGAAAAAAATCCAGGAAATCACACTGTAGGATTTTTAAAGAATTTGTCAGTTATGGTGGAAAATAAGTATTTGGTCACCCACAAACAAGCAAGACCTGTAACTTCTTCTTTAAGAAGCTCTTCTGTCCTCCACCTGTTACCTGTATTAATGGCACCTGTTAGAACTCGTTATCTGTATAAAAGACACGTGCCCACAGCCTCAAACAGTCAGACTCCAAACTCAACACGGCCAAGACCAAAGAGCTGTTGAAGGACACCAGGAAGAACATTGTAGATGTGCACCAGGCTGGGAAGAGTGAATCTACAATAGTCAAGCAGGTTGATGTGAATAAATCAACTGTGGGAGCAACTGTAAGAAAATGGAAGACATACAAGACCATTGATAATCTCCCTCGATCTGGGGCTCCATGCAAGATGTCATCTGGGGTCAAAATGATCATGAGAACGGTGAACAAAAATCCCAGAACTACACGGAGGGACCTGATGAAGGACCAGCAGAGAGCTGGGACCAAAGTAACAAAGGCTACACACTACACAGAGAGGGACTCAAATCCTGCAGTGCCAGGCCTGTCCCGCTGCTTAAGCCAGTACATGTCCAGGCCCATCTGAAGTTTGCCAGAAAGCATATGGATGATCCAGAAGAGGACTGGGAGAATATCATGTGGTCAGATGAAACCAAAATAGAACATTTTGGTAAAAACTCAACTTGTTGTGTTTGGAGGAAGAAGAATGCTGAGTTGCATTCCAAGAACACCATATCTACTGTGAAGCATGGGGGTGGAAACATCATGCTTTGGGGCTGTTTTTCTGCAAAGGGGACAGGATGACTGATCTGTGTTATAGGAAGAATGAACGTGGCCATGTATCATGAGATTTTAAGCCATAACCTTCTTCCATCAGTGACAGCATTGAAGATGTAACATGGCTGGGTCTTCCAGAATGACGATCCCAAACACACCGCTCGGGCAATAAAGGAGTGGCTCCCTAAAAAGCATTTCAAGGTCCTGGAGTGGCCAAACCAGTCTCCAGACATCAACCCCATAGAAAATTTATTGACGGATTTGAAAGTCCGTGTTGCCCAGCGACAGCCCCAAAACATCACTGCT
Organism: Thalassophryne amazonica; assembly: GCF_902500255.1. Taxonomy (NCBI): domain Eukaryota; kingdom Metazoa; phylum Chordata; class Actinopteri; order Batrachoidiformes; family Batrachoididae; genus Thalassophryne; species Thalassophryne amazonica. Next base: position 115,857,058 of record NC_047110.1, on the reverse strand, counting down.
GTAGAGGAGATCTGCATGGAGGAATGTACCAAAATACCAGCTACAGTGTGTGCAAACCTGGTGAAGACTTACAGGAAACGTTTGATCTGTCATTTCCAACAAATCTTATGTTACAAAGTATTGAGTTGAACTTTTGTTATTGACCAAATACTTATTTTCCTCCATAATTTACAAATAAATAAAAAATTGATAGTATCTCTCTGGGCGTGCTGATGAAACTTGTAATGTCAACAAAAAGCACAACCTGTTTATTTGATCCTATACCAACAAAACTGTTTAAGGACCTGTGGTCCACTCTTGGGCCGACTGTGCTGGAAATGATAAATCTCTCATTAACATCTGGTTCTGTTCCTAAATGTTTAAAATCTGCAGTGATTAAACCATTACTTAAGAAACCTAAACTTGACCCTAGTGTATTGAAAAACTATCGGCTGATATAAAATCTATCATTTTGCTCTAAAATTCTCGAAAAATGTGGTTTCACAGCAGCTCGTGGACTATCTTACTGAGAAAAATCTCTTTGAGCCACTGCAGTCTGCTTTTAGAAAATATCATTCCTGTTGTGTGGGCCGCCAGAAGAGGAGGTACTGCTGGCCCACCACCAGAGGGCGCCCTGCCTGAAGTGCAGGCTTCAGGCACGAGAGGGCGCTGCCGCCACGGACACAGCCGGGGGTGACAGCTGTCACTCATTATCTCATGACAGCTGTCACCCATCTACACTTCATCATACTACTCCATAAAAACCGGACGTCATCTCCACCTCGTTGCCGAGATATCATCTACCTGTGAAGGTAATATCCTCAGCCAGAAGCTAATTGTGTCTTAGTCTGAATTCATTTTGCAGCTGCTTTCCTGTGGAGTGCCTTATCAGTGAGGTTGGTGTAATCAGCGACAGCTTCGCTTCACACCCCAGCCAGATAAGTGTTGAGACAGGAGCTGCACGAGTGTGTGTTAGAGGTGGAGGTGGAATCTCCACCATTGTTGTTACTGGGTGTACACACACCCACTTCTTATTGTTTCTGCTCCTCGCCAGCAGTACCAGATCCGACATTCGGAGACGGTGGCCACCTGAGGACTCGGGACTTGGCGGCTCCAGTATTCTCCAGGTTCGGTGGTGGAGGAAATCGTGTGGTTCCGGTTCTTCTCAGGACAGACGTCTTCTATCCTCGAGCCTGCCCACACGTCACCGTTGTGGATTGACTGTTTGCAAAATTCTGTATTCCTCTGTATTGTGGTTGTGCTCATTCACAACAGTAAAGTGTTCATATTCGAATCTTTCATTGTCCGTTCATTTACGCCCCCTGTTGTGGGTCCATGTCACTACACTTTCCCAACAATTCCACAGAGACGGCTCTCACTAAAGTGGTGAATGATCTTCTGCTTGCAATGGATTTAGACACCACTACAGTTCTGGTGCTGTTAGATCTCAGTGCTGTGTTTGATACCGTGGATCATCATATTCTACTCGATAGGCTGGAGAATCATTTTGGGATTACTGGGAGTGTCCTTGCATGGTTGACGTTCACTGTGTTTTGTACAGTAACACTACTTCTAACCTTAGTGACATGAAATTTGGGGTTCCACAGGGGTCCGTCTTAGGCGCCCTGTTTTTCTCCCTTTATATAGCACCCCTTGGGCACATATTGCGGCATTTTGGGTTACCTTTCACTGCTATGCTGATGATACTCAGTTATACATGTCGATAATCATTTTAGGTTTACTGGGAGTGCCCTTGCATGGTTGACATCATACCTAATGTTGAGTTATGTTTTCCACTTTTTCCCGGGACGACGAGAATGATTCCAAAAATCACAGATAACAGATGTTGTGTTGTGAGGCTGGGGGTGCCTGGCTGTCTTCTGTTTCTGTCTTTTGTTTTTCCTTCCAGGTGGTACGCGTTTAGGACTGAGTGGCTGTGTGGCTGAGTTTTCAGGACCTCACCCTGATCACCTGAGGCTGATCATGTGCAGCTCGTCAGGACTCACAGCTGTGGTGCATCTACACGGATTGGAGCATGGTGGCATTTAAGTCTGGAGTACACAGTGTGTATTTGCCAGAGACTGGACCTTGTGACCAGACGGGTGAGATCGTCGTCTTGAGAGCCATCTCATCATTATGGATGCAGAGAATGTCCAGGTTTGATGCTATGGTCTGTGAAAGAGGAGGGGGTGAGGACTCACGCTCGTCAGCACACTTCCTGAGGTACGTCAGGTTTTGTGACTAACATTTGTACAGTCAGTAAATATGGTGTCCCTCACACCTTATTATATTGAGCTGTTATGTTAGTCGTTTAATCAGCTTCCACTGCAGTTGAAGTATGTGAACTGGATGTTCCATGCCTGCAGGGTGGGAAGCTGATTAGTGATTAAGCCAGGAAGTGTTTGCTGTTTGTGTACACCTTTGAGCGGTCTCTCTGTGTGTGGAGTGTGGGCTCACATGATGATTTCTTCTTTCACAGACTCGGTTTGTCGCGGCCACCTGGGGGTGTCGGCGGGGTCCTTGGGTCCGAACTGTTTCTGGCTCCGGACCGTTTGTGCAGCTGGGAGCGCACCGTATACCCACCTCGCCAGTCCGCGCACTCATTTGTTATACTTTAGCACGTCACTGTTATGTTTATTAAATTTTGTTATGCTTTGTACCGTGCTCTGCTTATTTCATACTGGGTCCTTCAAACGCTGGTCGGTTCTCCGTCCTGCGTCCGACACATAACATGTTGTATTATATTGATGCTGCCTCCTCTCCTCACCCTATACTCCAGCCCCGCCCCCAGATGGGCGGGCTGTTTTTCCTCAATGTGGATCAATGAATTTGTGTTTATGGTTGAAAGATGTTGCAGTTAAACTGTTAACTGTGGTGAGTGCACATGTTGTACTAAATGTTATGTGTAAAAGTAAAACTGTGGTCTGTCCGTGTAGCGTGATAAGCAGAAGGACAGTATGTATCATGGCACACAACATAATGTTATTATTATTACTATCATTATCTGTATAAGAGGACATGATGTTATTGGTAGTATTATTATGTTATTATTGGTCATATATGAAGTAAGCAAATTAGCCATGAGACATACTGCTCCAACAACTCCCCCTGTTGACGTGACCTTAAGTCACGTCACCAAGACAAAAGTGATGCGCGAAAACAAAACAAAAACAACACATACGCGCACAAATCAAAACTAGCTACCGAAAACAACAAAAACACCCGAGAGTACCTGAGCCTGTGTGGACCTAAGAGGAGTACCTCACCCCTCGTGGTGTTAGTGGTGCCCGTCCCCCCAGCAGGAATTGATGTAACCATCCGAACATAAAAGAACTGTCGCGGCTCGTCTTTAGTCTTCTCGGGATGTCTTCTTTTAGATAACACAAACTAATTACAAGTGATATGCTAGAAAAAGGACACAACACTTTAGAATAATTCAGCCTTAAGCAAGATAAAATGCACAGAGTTTTTAAATTTATTTAAGCCTTCGACACAGAGCTTAGACAAACTGAGTCCTCTAGAGAGACTGAATATGACAACCGCGCTCGTCTATTTATTGGAGACCCGCGGGCATCGCTCCTCCTTCAACTTTTTTATTTATTTCATTCCTAAGACATGGTTTTCTATTGGAAGCGTCCTCTAGTGAACCCTAAGCAGGTGTTAGGCCATTATTTCAATGTGACAAACGCTCCCATTAAAACGTGAAGGATTTACAACTGATTTTTTTAAAAGACCTTCAGCCACAGGTGCAGCTGGCCTGAGGCCCCCCCCGCACGTGGCCTCAGTCACACGTGCAGCTGGCCTGAGGCCCCTGCACGTGGCCTGCGGGAAAGCACCTAAAAGGCCTTGGAAAGCCCCTGACAGACTGAATGACTAATAGAGCCCTTTTTTTGGGTTGGACACCTGCTAGTTCAACCAGAGGATATACAGTTCGGATCAGGACACTTGATAGTTCATCACAGTTCAAATATGGACCTAAAAATTCTTCTACAACATCTTAATTTGTGCATTGCAATAATAAAAAAGAAAAACACATCACTCGACTTACTGATAACTCTGGTGCGGATATGAATATCAGTTATACTTCACACGGTAAATATATTGCAGTGCAGGTGAACCTACATACTAAGGCACAAGGTGAGCAATTAGCTGGATTATATCAACGCAAGGTGACATTCAAACATTGAGTTTTGGTGTAATTCAAGGCACTTAAAATGGCCACATAAAACAAGTTACATCAACCTCTTAATCATGGCAAAGTAAAGGCTTCACATTGACATCAGTGCAACCAATCATCTTCTGGCATCTATTGACTCACTCAACCAGAGGCTCCAACCCATTATACTTGGTTCTACATATTATTTTGTTAAAGCGTCACACATTTATTATTTAAATGCATCAAATAACCCCTACGTTACCACTATTTAGTCAACCAATCAAGAAACTATTCTAAGGTTGCGCAGCTATATCTAGTTAAATGATAAACACAATAAATGGTTTCCCTTCATGTCCATCCTTAAGTCATTTGCCTTAGTCAATCATATAATGGTTTTCATTATAGGCCATTTCTCAACATTCTCCACTTTGTTTTTCTTCTTTTTCAGCTTGTTTTCTAATGCCCTTTTTGGCCAGACGCCAAATTTAGGCGATGCATGTCTCTTGAGGCATGCTATAATTTAAGAAAAAGGGGTCCCTATGGTGCATCTTTACTACTAAATCTACAAACACGCCGTGTAAGGGTCCCCTTTTTCTAACTTTGCAATGTGATATCTATGTGTATGCATTTAGCTTTATCTGTGTTACGCAGATGATGGTAAGGACAGACATTTACCCAACCTTCGTTACTAACATATATCCTTCTTTGTTTTTATTTACACTCAGATTTCTGAAACCAGTCCGCAATTCAAACTCAAGAACCAAGATCATAGTCCGTGTTCAGTGCCATTACGTCAGTCCGCGCTCCTCAGCATTTACTCAGCATCTGAAGTTTTGGGAGAAGTTGGGGAACATGGGGAGGTTGGCCTTTCAGGGGTAGTGGGGGGAGGATCAGGAATTCTGGCTTTCAGACAGTCGTGCAGTTCTCTGATGGATCTTTCCAGCTCCTTGTGCTGCTTGGCTAGGTTGTACAGGGCCCCCAGAGAATTCTTGCCCACATTCAGGGTGGTGGTGGCCAGTCCTAGCTGCTCCCTTTCCATATGCTCCATCATGCTGGCTAGCATGTCCATACTAGACTGAAGACCACACAGTTGAGTATGGAGGCCCTCCTGAGCACAAGAGATGTTGGCATTGTCACGGTGTATCCTGAACAGGTATGCAGCTGTCTGACTTAGTTGTGGCATGATTTCCTCAAATAGCTCATGGAGAATGTGATTTGTGAGGGGCAGGAGCTGCTCCAAGGTTTTTGGAACAGACTCTTGTGGAAGACAAAGCTCTCGAACCAAGATTGCCATGTCCAGTGGGGTGACCATGACCAGATTAAGGTTGTGCAGTCCAGGGGACAGGAAGTACAAGGGGGAAGGCATTTCGTGTGTGGGGGGAGTATTGTTGATGTCGCACAGGCAAGTGGTTGGGACACTCTGGGCATTTAGTAGCCTGTACAAAGCTCCCCTCTGTCCTGGTGGGTGAGTTCGACTATGGTCCACCCCTGCTGATCCTCCTCCAGAGGTACTGGGCTGATCAGAATATCTCTCCTGCCTTGGGGGTGGAAAGCTGGGGACAGGTCCTAGCAGTGAATTGGGTCTAGGATGCACTCGGGCAGTTGCTGCATATGGCCGACCTTGGCTGCCTCCCCTGGAGGGTATCGTTGCCACTGGCACATGTGACTGTCTCCATGGCATCTGCGGAAGGGGTGTGTTCCTGAGTCCAAAGGGTCCTTCAGGTGATGGTGGAGTCCTCGGGCCGACTCTTGCTGCAGGCAGATTCTGTGAAGCCGTCATCGCCAGGTGCTGGAACGATGAAGATCCTTCTGTTGCCAACTGGTTTAGCTGCTGGATGGAAGGCGGCTGTGGCGACCAATCATGTCTCGACCATCCCTCCTGTATATCCTCTCCTCCAAACAGTTCTGAGAGTCCAATCAGACTTGATAGAGGCAGATCAGGCATAGGTCCCTGATCAGGGGAGTCTGGTCTCTCAGCCATACTCCTGTGTCCTAGTAATATACATATACGTTCATTATTACAGCTCCATGTCATTCTTTCAGATATTGTCTATCCTATCCCTCATTTTTGTGGGTGCATGTGTGTGAATGTAAATGTGCGTGCATGTCTTCTTCCTCGTCTACAATATCACCAAGCACGGTCCATCCCAGTCCTCCCTATCTGGGGTGTACGCCACAATATTAGTGAGCTGGGGGCTGTCGGGGAGGATAATTGGTATTTCATCCATTTCCATATATTCTGGTTCTCTGTCTGTTTCGTTTGTGCTTTCTTCCAGGGCTCGGATGGCTAACAGTGGGAGCTGTCCTACTGTGGATGAAATCAATTTATTGACCAGAAATTTTATCAAGGGAATACCACAACATATTACCAGCAAGACAGCCACCCCTGTTAGTGCCAAGATTACACCTATCTGGTATAACCAGTCTTTCCATGATATCCACCCTCTCCTTAGAGTCCCAAACAGTGAAAACAGTGGGCCAATATTCATTCCATTCCCTACAATGTATCCAGAATCGTCAGTTTCATTTCTCCCTCCTATGGAGTTACTTAACAGTTCCTGTTGCATCTCTTCAAGTGTGATTAAGAGCTCTGTCAAATTTCCGTCTTCCCCTGTACGCATGGGAATAGCTGTGCAACATTCGGTGGCTTTGATCATAATACAAACTCCTTGTTCATCAGCCATCATCATCTCGATAGCTAATCTATTTTGCATTGTCATTAGTGAGGTGGCGTGCAGTTGTTCGGTTAAGGCTCCTACTGCTGCCAATGTCCAGTTCAGGTATCTTTGCTGATTATACCACAAGTAATTAATCCACTGCACCTCCTGGAACCTAGAACGGATTTTTGGAGTAACCCCAAACAGAGCCAATGCCCATCCACATTTATCCGCATCTTCATCTGCTTTAACTCTGCTACTGTCTATGGCTTCTAACTGTCGGGGTATCCCTTCTGGTATCCCGTTTCTTACTGTGATGTTGTAGTCTGTTTTAAACGTCATTATTCCTCTTTTCTTACGAAGTTTCTGTGGCATGGGTTGTATTGAATTCGGCATTTCAATTACTGTTATTGCTCCTGTGAGCATCACAGGAGCACAAAGGCCTTTCCAATTCGGGGACAGCGATGACAGGAGTTTCCTTTTTTGTCCGCATATCCAAAAGATGTCAGCTAAGGGTACCGTTCCCTTAGCTAAATTTGGAGTAGATACCCATGAAGCATGGGTGAGATTCAGTCCAATTACAGACCCCCCTGTGGCCGGTACTATTTGTTCACACTGTATGCCTGCTGCTGGCAGGGTGTGACAGACGGTAATGTTCCATGCTGTTTTGGCCGGTTTGTATTCTTGCTGCTTTTGCATACACTGTATGTGGTGTTTTGGCTGGGTCGTCCCTACCTGCCAATCGCTTATGTATTGTGCTACTAAGCCTTTAGCTATACAGAATGGGTGTATCATCCCTTTCTCTATTTTAATCATAGGTGGAACGGTTCCTTCTGTACTTAGGGGCACTGGACAAAGTTTACTGTCGGCAGCATATTTTTCATCACCTATTGCCATTTTCATAACACATTGTGTATAGCATTCTGCTTGGTCTGAGTTATGTTGGGGACTCCTATAACAGTTGTTGATATCAGGTAGGGGTTTAGCCTGAGGTATCACACCTTTCCGGTGACAGGCTATGCAAGGCTTTTCACTGATCTGCCTAGCCGAAAATTTCAACCATTGGTAAAATAAATTGGTCTTCAACCCTTGTGTGCGGGCTAGGTCTGTACTGGGATCCCATCTCCCTAAGTGACTGCTTGTTTCTAGGCTTCTAATTGTCCTCTTTTTCCTTGGTTTGATTTTTACCCATTTTGTGGCTTCATGTACTGTAACAGTTACGTCTTGCTTGGTTTCCCTGCATCCTCTTTTATCACAAATTACCTCTATGTTGAGTGTTCCCTCCTCTTCACATTTGATGCTAATGGCTTCGCCTAATATGTAATCCCCCAGCTTTCCCTGTATTCCTATGTTCTTGTAGGCTTTTGATTTAATGTATACCAAATTATATGTTTTTCCTGTGTTTAGAATGCCTTGTTTAGCTGCTATTGCGGCCATGGCCACGGCACAGTCCGTTGTATGTTTTGGATGTCTATTTTCTCCCATACTGACCACCAGTAGTATTGTCAATCCCTTGAATAATTCCTTAATCATTGCTCTGATGACTGTTGAGATGTGCTACTAGATGTGCTACTAAGTGAGCCGTCACTAGATGAGCTGTCACTAGGGATGTGTGGTGTATCTGTGCTTTGTCTGGGTTGTACTTCCTGCGGTTCTTCTGTCGGTAAATCTACTGAGTTGCTGTCCGAGTCTGATGTCTCCTGTGGCCTGTCTATCTGTCGGTCTGTATTTCTGTCTGTCTGTTGGCCTGCGTCTCCAGTTGTTTCTGAGTCTGCATCTGAGTCTGTCGCTGCTCTATCTGGCAGGGATCCACTACTCTCTGAAGCTGTGCGTCGTCTTTGTTCAATCAGTCTCTGTGAGCGCCTTGGCCAGTGTTCGCCTGGCTGCAGGGAGGCGTGGCCTTCCCTCTGTGCTTCTTCTGGCTGCAGGGAGGCGTGGCCGTCCCTCGGTGCTGCTGTAGGGTCTCTGGCTTCTCCTGCTTCCCCCCTTGGCCCGGCGGCTCTGCCAAGACGAGCTTGCCGAGGCCGCAGGGGCGCTGGGCCACCAACCCTACAGCAGTGGTTTAAATGAAACCAAGTGTCCTTACCGTCTACTTTGACTGCTGTACGTGAGGCAAGAATAACTTTAAAAGGACCTTCTCGGCGGGGCCTGTCCCACTTCTTTTTGAACACCTTGACGTAAACCAGATCACCAGGCTGGATGCTCTGATTTTTGAGTGGAATCTCTGCTTCTCTGTCTTCTGTAGCACCTTTGACCTGCAAAAAGATAGTTTTGTGTATTTGGGTTAACTGTCTCAGATAATTATGCCATTCGTCTTGTAGCTGCTCCAGCGATGGTCCTTCGTAGGGTCCTCTCAGGTATGGAATAGGCATCGGCCGACCTGTAAGAGCTTCAAATGGTGTCAAATGGGTTAGTCGGTTAGTTTGTGAGCGCATTGACAATAAAGCAAGCGGCAACGCATCCAGCCAGGTTAGTTTGCCATTGCTGTCTGCTATGATTTTTGCTAGTTTGTTCTTTAAAATGCCATTAGCCCGTTCCACCGCCCCATTTGATTGGGGGTGATAAACACACCCAAACTTCTGTTTGATACCCAATTGTTTGAATGTTTCTTGTGTAACCTTGGCTACAAAAGCCCTACCGTTGTCAGATGAGATAGTATCTGGAATGCCAAATCTTGGAAAGACGTCTCGGCACAAGAATTTGGCTACCGTTTTATGGTCTTGATTTGCAGAGGCTACTGCCTCAATCCATCGGCTGAATCTGCATATCACTACCAAAACATATCTCATTCGTTTAACTCGATTTTCAGCTCCCATGTCTATGAAATCCATCATAAGATGTCTGAATGGCCCATCAGGGACCGGAATGTGGGCTAAAGGGGCTGTGAATGATTTCCGGACATTGTACTGTGCACATACCTCACACTCATTCAACAAACGGTCCACTGTAGCTGCCATATATGGTGACCACCAGACAGCTTTTAGTTTGTTCATAATTTGGACTCGCGAACAATGATCGGGTCCGTGGGCCCAAATGATTGCATGTCGTAATAAATTGGTGGGTAACACAAAATGTCCGTGACTACTGCGCCACAGCTTGTCCGCTGGCCCCTGACTGCGTGTCTCAATAGCGCCTCGTTTAACCCACATTCGTTTTTCTTCTCCACTGGCCCTACTTTGAGCCACTATCAGTGCGTCAAGTGAAACCAGTGGGGCACAATCTTGGATGGTTAGCAGGGGAAACATATTTTCCCCTTGTGCTCCTTTGCGAGCTGCGTCATCTGCTAGGTTGTTACCTTGAGCTATGATGTTATTATTCTTTTGATGACCTGCACATTTAATGATGGCTACCTCAGACGGTAATTGGAGAGCTTGTAACAGTTGGGAAATCGCTTCTCCATGAGTGACAGGGGTGCCATCTGCTCTCAGGAATCCCCTTTGTTTCCAAATGTTGGCATGTACATGACATACGCCATAAGCGTAGGCTGAGTCTGTGTAGATATTAACACGTTGATCTTTAGCTATCTGGCAAGCCATAGTTAAGGCTTTGATTTCTGCCAGTTGGGCTGAACAAGGCTGATCAATTCCTTGGGACTCCAGTAATTCAAAGGTTTCGCCATCCGTGTTTAGTTTAACAATCCCCATACCCGCATGCAATCCCGCGGCATCCCGAAAGCATGAGCCATCCACGAACAGGGTTAGATCTGCATCTATGGCGTGATTATACAAATGTTCTCTGGCTCTCAAAAATTTCTCTGTCTCTGCCACACAGTTATGTGGAGTACCATCTAACGGTGTGGTCAATTTGGTGGCGGGATTCACCGTGTGACAACGTTGTATTGTTATTTCTGGAGCGGACAACACAACTTCGTATCCAGTGCGTCTAGCTTGTGTTAAGACAAAACGTTGACTGGTTAGCAGGGCATGTAACTGATGCGACGTGTACAACGTTACTGCATGTCCCATGATTATGGATGATGCTTTTTGAAATGCAAAGGCAGCTGCTGCTAGACCCTGATAGCATGGTGGCAATCCTGTTTCAATGTTGTCAAGCTTTGTACTATAATAGGCCAATGGTTGTTTTCCTTCATTTGTTTCCTGCATTAGTACAGCACAAGCATATCCAGTTTTTTCAGTAACATACAAATGGAAAGGTTTCCCATAATCTGGGTTACCTAACGCGGGAGCAGATTGCATGTCTGTTTTTAGGGCCTCAAAAGCTCCCGTTGCCTCATCTGTCCAGACGAGGAGAGCTGCATTGCTTGTTTGCCCCACTGCTCTAATCATGGCACGCAAAGGTGCAGTTTTTATAGCATAATCACAAATCCACGGCCGACTGTACCCTGCCATCCCAAGGAATGAAAGCATCTGTCCCACTGTTTGGGGTTTGGGAGCCTTGATTATAGCCTCCACTTGGCTTGGGGCTATACATCGCGTGGTCCCACACAACTGTCTTCCCAAGTATTCTACTTGTTGTTTGCAGAACTGCAATTTGTCCTTACTTACTTTATGACCTCCATCTGCCAATGCATGCAATACAATTAATGAATCTTTTTCACACTGTTCTTGAGTCTCTGATGCAATAAGGAGATCATCCATATATTGCACCAATGTACTGGGTATATCAAGGTGTTGTAAATCTTCAGCCAGGACTTTGTTAAAGATGGCTGGGGACAGGTTCAGTCCCTGAGGTAGCCGTGTATACGTTAGCTGTTGTCCCAGAAATGTGAATGCAAACAAATGTTGTGAGTCTGGGTGCACAGGCACACTGAAATAGGCTGAACACAGATCGATTACTGTGTACCATTTTGCTCCAGCAGGGATGCTTGATAGTATAGTATGCGGATCAGGTACTATAGGTGCATCCATTTCTATTATTGCATTGATAGGACGCAGATCATGTACCAGCCGATACTCTTTGGTATTGTTTTTAGGGATAGGGTAGATAGGAGTATTGCATGGGCTTGCAGTTTTTATTAAAACTCCAGCTGCCATTAGTCCCTTAATTACTGGTTTTATGCCTTCAATAGCCTGAGGTTTTAATGGATACTGCCTTTGGTGAGGCAGTTTTGCTCCCGGTTTTACTTTTATTTTTACTGGTAAGGCTGTTTTTACTAGTCCTACATCCGTTTTGCTTTTGGACCACACCACTGGTGGTATTTGCTCTAACAATTTCTCTTGTTGGGCCGATAACACCATCTGTCCCTCTGGTCTAGGATTGAGCTCCACTTTTTGAGCTATAGCCTCATCATTTACTTTTAAATTAATTCGTACAAACTGCTGGTCTTTTGACAGATGTACTTGTGGACTTTCCATGTTTTGCCATTCTTCAACTTCTGAGGCTGTCTTTACCATTGGACCTAGGTCATGGGATTCGTACTTTTCTGAGACTAAAAGGGTCACATGAGGCGTGGCATTCGGCACTTGATACCATTGTTGTTCAGCTGAAGTTAGCTTGACAGAAGCTGCGGCCCCTTGGGGGCCTAAATAAATTTCTGTGGTGGTTATGTGAAACAGCCGTTGATTCATCAATGCATCCCAGCAGCATGCATAGTCAGTTTGTTCTTGTTTGGCATCGAACATCAGGGTGACATGTAAAGCTAAACTAGGTGTATATACTGCTTCATAGTGTTGTTCGGCCCAGGGCTTCCATTTTTCCCATTCCAGTTGAAGATTTGAATTTTCTGGTTGTAACTTCAGCCAGTATACCATGGGTTGCACAGGTCGGACCTTGTTTTCCATGTCCATAAGCACCATAATGTTGGCGAGTGCTTCGTCAGGAAAGTGTATTTGCAGTCCTTGATGGGTACACACTATCTGGGTTTGTAGCTTACATAAAATGTCTCTTCCCAGCAAATTCACAGGTGTATTTTGTGAGTATAACAGGGGTGCTTCAATTGTTTTTCCTGCAATCGTTACAGGAAGTGGGCGTGTAAAAGGTATTATTTGAGTTTTCCCAGAGAAGCCGATGGTCTTAATTACAGACCCAGAGAGGGGGAGATGAGCGCCCATTTTCCCTATGCAAGAGTATGTTGCCCCTGTATCCACCATGAACGGGAAATCTCTGTTTTGTATATTAACAGTGACGGTTGGCTCTTCCTTAGGTATCATCGAAATAGCCAATGCCACCGTTTCCCCCTCTGTCTTCTCTAGGCCTCCCTATTGCCAATAGGCAGAGGGTCCAACCCAAGGTCGGGCCAGACAATTTCTCATTCGATGTCCAGGTTGTCCACAGCTCCAACACTCATTAGAGGGTTGATCCCCTATTGGGGGTGTTGGTCCCATAGGCGGTCCCGCTTGACTGTTCCTGGGAGCTGAGTTTTGGAATCTGTTTCCAAATGAAGGTTGGCGAGATCCTCTTCGCCACCCTCCTCTTTGACCTTGAAAGTTCCGTGACTCTCCTCTCCACCCATGACTGTAGGTGGGTCCATTTCCGGGTGTGCCAGTGCTATGGTAGTGATAGTGATGCTCCACTGGTGCTGAGACTTCTCCTGTAGGAGTGCTTCCTGCTGCTCCTTGGGGGCTCTGTGTGGCTGTTACCACAGGTGCCTGTATGGTGGCAGCAGTGTTTGCCGTAGGGCCTGTGCTTGCCGACTCAGAAGGAACAGGGGTCATCATTGGTGCCTGGGTCTTTGTTTTTTCTTTCTTGACTTTGGTTAGCTCTCCCAACTGCATCTGCACCAATTTTTTCGTCAGGGATTTTGCTGCATCTTCTTCTTTTTGTTTTTCTTTCTTGTAGATTTCAAGATGGTGACAAATATGCTCAGAGTATAAAGCCCAATTCATTTTTGATAGTCCCACAACTCCATCTAGGGCTTTCTGAACCTCATCTGGTAGAGCCTTTTTTACAGTTATTTTAAACAGGATTTCTGTTGCTGGAGAATGGTTCCATGCATTTCCTGTTTCCTCCGCCCATCTTTTCTGGAATCGGTGCAGGAACTTCTTTGGGCACTCTTCAGGTGTCCACTCCTCATCATCCAATTTAGAGGGATCCAAGACCTCAGGGTACTTTCTTCTCAGTCCTTCCCACATGGAGTTTCTATAGCGATTAAAGGGGACTTCATCATGTTGATTAGTGCCCATCATCTGTGTTAGTCCAACCTTTCCTGCTAATTCTTCAGTGTCATGTTTTCCCATGACATGCATTAGCAAGGCTTTTATGTCACCTAAAGACAAGGTTACCCCTGCAGTGCCTTCTTCTAAGGCAGTTATCCATCTCCCAGCTCCTTGGGTGATGTCTGGCAGCCTGTTGGCCAGCCCCACCATGTCTGTCCAGCTCCATGGGGTATACACATGATGACCATTTCTAACCACCAATGGGCATATGAGGTCTTCGTCCTCCTCTTCTTCTGTGGGGGCTCCATACTGTCTTCCAGATCGAGTGCGACTGACTGGTTCCAGGCAGTCCATCCAGTCGGTTATATTCTGTTCTAAAGCCGCTATGTCTTTGGCTACACATCGTTGTCTTTGCCTGAGTCGGGCCTCTTTTGCACTCTCAATGATGATCTCACCAGAAATTTTTCGGGTGGGTGGCTCTATAATGTGATTCCCTTGATTGGGCGTCGATTGTTGTAATATTCTTCTTTCCTCCCTATGTCTTTGTGTTCTTTCCTTCGCTAGCCGAAGTTGCTCAGCTAGTTCTTCATTATCTCTTCTGGCCAGATCCAGTGTGTCACAGAAGCTCTTGTGCCACTCTTCGGAGCCTCTATAGCCTGTGAAGGTCCAGTCGGCTGACTTATGGTGGGAGGGGACGGTTTTCAGTGGACCTCGATGTGCAGGCGGAGCCTTCAGGTCTCTCTCTTTATTCTCGTCTGCCTCCGTGTCACTGTTATTTGTGGCCCCCCCTGCTGGTCGTGGTGAGCGACCACTTACTTTCGGACTTGGAGACCTTGTATGATCCATTTGACAGACTGAGGACCTGTCTCCTTGTGGCTCTCGAGCTTTTAGTGTCAGTGTGAATTTGCCCTCCACATCCATGCCTTGGTCCTCTTCACGAGTTCCTAATACAAATTGTCCAGCTGTCTTTCCCATATCATGACGTTTATATGGGGGTGGCTCTGATTCCCAGCTCGGTGCACTGGCTTTAGTCTCTTTGGATCTTTCCTCTGTCATTTTTTCTCTTTTCTGCTGTAGCCTCTGTGCTTCCTGCTTGAACAAGGCCAAAGCTTCTTTTTCTTCAGTGCGTTTTTTGTTGTTATTTACGTTCTTCTGCTGATCTTTAATTTCTTTTTTCTGTATTTCTACCGCAACTGCTTCACACATCACCGGATCAAATGATCCCTCCAAAGGCCATTGCCTGCCCCCATGTGACCTTTTGTGCCACTTTCTCATACATAGGTTGGCCTTAGTGCGTTTTCCTGGATATTTTCTTAGTACTAAGTCTAGCGGGGTACTTTCCCGACCTTGACCTTGAGAGTTACCCATGTAACCCTGACAAACGCTATGTGAGGTGTTTCTATGGTGTTCTGGTAGTCCCTCAGGGGCTGTCCTGATCCAGACCAATAACTTGCTGGCTGTAACACCTGTTTTGTATTTTAAACCCTTAAAAGGATTAAATTTCCAACTGTTATGCCCGTCTTCTTTTTTTTTAAACTAAATACGAAAATTTACCTGTTTCCCACCGAACCTTCCTTGGGACCACAGTCAGAGTCAACCTAGGAAACAGTTCTTCACCTGGATCGGTTGGCAGTGTTATTAAATGATTTAATGGTATGCTAAGTTCTTTATTAGGATCAGCACAAAGCAGCTCCAGCCACGGGGTTAAACCCTGATGTCACAGACGTCTTATCAGCAGCTCCCAATTAATTAGAGGGAATTGTTCTTTTGCTTCAGATTGATTACCTTAGTAATCTGCCATAATTTCTGATTGATCTCTTGTTCGTCCTGCCAATGTTCTGCTCCTACCCTGTCAAAATAGGTCCTTTCCAGCCAAAAATGTGTCCTGATTCCCTGGGTTTCGATGTCTCCGTCAGTCAAGTAATGTTCTGGGAGTATTATTTCATCATCACTTAAGTCTCCCATCAATGACTGTCCCAAGCATTGATCAGTCTGTCAGCTTTTTCACTATAATCTAAGCTTAACTCTTTTGATTTATAACCAACTTTATTTATTTAATCCTCTTACAACCCTAACACCTCCTAATGTCTTTGCTCCCGACTTTCTATTTTCCTTCTAATTTTTTAACTTTCTGCTTCTCGTCTTTTTCTGCTATGTTTGTTTATTAGTTTTCTCTCTTTGAAATAATATCTACCTTCTCTGTATTTACATAGCACTCTTCTCCTGTCTTTTTCTTCACTGTCTCTGTTTCACACTTTCCTCTCTGCCTGTCATGCACCTCCCAAGTCCTCCTGTTGGGTCTAAATACCTCCCCCTCGTACTCTTTCACATTAATCTTGTATGTCAGCCAACCTGCAAGTTCTCACAGCTTTACACAGATTACTCTCCACTCTCCCACACACCAATCTTCAAAAGCTTTATACACAAAAATTATTAAAAACAACTTTCTATATATCTCTATCTAGACTTCTGCCACTTTTCACTCCGCGGCTTTAAACAACCTTTTTATTCACTTAACACAAATGTGTTCTGTTTAAGCATGTATCTCTTCTTCACGTTAGACAGCTTCTCCGGCGCTGTCAGCAACTTCATATATTACTTTTTTACAAGCCCTCTTTGAGCGTACAATATTTCATTTACTTCTACGCCTTACCGCGCCTCGCGTGCGTATCCTGTGCTTAATATATTATTTTTCACCAGCTCCTTTCTGAGCATACAATATTTCATTTACTTCTACGCCTTACCGCGCCTTGCGTGCGTATCCTGTGCTTACTATATTATTTTCACAAGCTCCTTTCTGAGCATACAATATTTCATTTATTTCTACGCCTTACCGCGCCTCGCGTGCGTATCCTGTGCCTTTCTGCACTTTCTTCTACCTTTTTTTTTTTTTTCACTTACTGAGCTCCTCGTGAGCTTAATGTGCCTTTGCACTGAAAATACTCTCTTTTTCTTTTCTTATAAAAAACTCATATTACTGTGTACTTAATTACTTATTCTTCTCCCACGCCCCACAAGCGTGTATCTGGTGCCTTACTGCACTATTTTCTGCTTCATTAATTCTCATGTATTCTGCACTAACTCTTCATTCATTTTATTTTTTTTTTATAGTTTTTCTCTTTTCTTAAAAAATGACGTCCTTTATTGAGCTCTTTTACTTACTGTCAGCTGTGCTACTTTGCACTTTCTCTTTAAATCTCTTTATCACGTACGGTATTTCTACTGCGCCCCCTCAGGCGCTTATCTTGTGCTTCCTCTGCACGTATTCTCTGTTAAACTCTTTTTCTCACTTATTTCACTTCAGTCTCTGTTAAACTCTTTAAATAACCTTGTATTACCTTGTATCTATTTGTCAGTATACTCCCCTAAATTAACCCCTACAGCGCATGCTATCAGCCGGCACGTTAGTAACGAATTTCAACACCAATTATTCCCCAAGCATTCCCCAAAAAACATCCAGGTTAGTTCTCCACACATTCTTTTCCGCACCAGAGTTCATGAACATTCCTGACCTTTCACTCACACAGACATTCTTTTTCCCGGGAACACACACACCTTCTGAGCATTTTATCTACAAGGCCTGATAATTTTCAATCTTATCTTTTTTTTAGTCTCTTATCAATTTTCTTAGTCCAGGTTCTTTTGGGTAAGAGGCAATTAAAAATATCACCTGTCAACTTGGGCGGAAATCCCGACTCACTCCTCCAGATCGTGCAGAAGTTATAAAAGGTTTCTGCTTACCTTTTAGTCGTGATCACTGTTATTTACGGTCTGGAGGGATGAGCTGGACTGCCCCAGGCTGCCGGAATGCCCCTGGACCCTCCTGGCTGGCTCGCCAAGTTCTGTCGCGGCTCGTCTTTAGTCTTCTCGGGATGTCTTCTTTTAGATAACACAAACTAATTACAAGTGATATGCTAGAAAAAGGACACAACACTTTAGAATAATTCAGCCTTAAGCAAGATAAAATGCACAGAGTTTTTAAGTTTATTTAAGCCTTCGACACAGAGCTTAGACAAACTGAGTCCTCTAGAGAGACTGAATATGACAACCGCGCTCGTCTATTTATTGGAGACCCGCGGGCATCGCTCCTCCTTCAACTTTTTTATTTATTTCATTCCTAAGACATGGTTTTCTATTGGAAGCGTCCTCTAGTGAACCCTAAGCAGGTGTTAGGCCATTATTTCAATGTGACAAACGCTCCCATTAAAACGTGAAGGATTTACAACTGATTTTTTTAAAAGACCTTCAGCCACAGGTGCAGCTGGCCTGAGGCACCCCCGCACGTGGCCTCAGTCACACGTGCAGCTGGCCTGAGGCCCCTGCACGTGGCCTGCGGGAAAGCACCTAAAAGGCCTTGGAAAGCCCCTGACAGACTGAATGACTAATAGAGCCCTTTTTTTTGGGTTGAACACCTGCTAGTTCAACCAGAGGACATACAGTTCGGATCAGGACACTTGATAGTTCATCACAGTTCAAATATGGACCTAAAAATTCTTCTACAGAACCATGTAAACCAGGCTCCCCTTAGGTAAGCAATGCAGCGTGTGACTTTGCGGGATTTTACTCCGCTCATTGCAAAGCATGGAATATGATAATACTAACAGCATGTGTAAAAACACAGTGAAAAGGAACAGAAAACACCACCCTAAATATAAAACATACCAACCTCAGCTGTCCCTCCAAACAGCGTGAACATGTATTGCCCTCTGCCAAGTTCACCAGCGATCACTGTGGGCCGACATCAATAAACCTATTGCAGTAGTTTTATGAAGGTCAGTATCACAAAGCCTGTGTTGTGTGGGCCGCTGAAGAGGAGGTACTGCTGGCCCACCACCACTAGAGGGCGCCCTGCCTGGAGTGCGGGCTCCAGGCACCAGAGGGCGCTGCCGCCTTACAGGAGCAGCCAGGACGACAGCTGTCATCCATCACTGGAGACAGCTGATCCCAATCAATACGGAGGTATATCAGCAGGACGGCATCTCCACCTCATTTGCCGAGATATCGCCATACCAAAGAGGTAACGACTCTCAGCCGTTCGTGTGCTTATACATAAGTATTGTTCTGTACGTGTTTTTGCAGGAGTACCTGTTTAATCTCTAGACAGCAGGAGCTGGTGACTGGGAGCTAGGACTGCACTCCTTTTCCCCCTGAGAGATAACTGCTTACTCTGCACATTCTTGATTGTTGTTGACGAGAGGTGGAGGTGGACTCTCCACCCTCCGTGTTGCTGGGTGCAGCCGCATCCACACCTGACTGTTTCTGTTTCCTGCCAGCAGTATCGGATCCGGCGAGCGGAGGCAGTGGCCACCTGGGAATTCGGGACTTGGCGGCTCCAGTATCCCCGGGGTCCGGTGGCGGAGGAAATCGGGTTGGTTCCGGTTCGACTTGGACAGACGTCTCCTATCGTCGAGCCTGCCCACACGACACCTTTGAATTAGACTCAATCTCCCTATTGTTATCAGTTGTATTTGTTGTGTTTTTTTTCACAACAGTAAAAACAGTGTTATTTGATTCCTCCATTGTCCGTTCATTTTCGCCCCCTGTTGTGGGTCCGTGTTCCTACACTTTCACAACAGGATATCTCCGCCAGCGTCATGGATCCCGAGGGGCGTCAACCGGCTGTTGAACGGCCAATGGAAGAACAGGACGCGCAGGCGTCCGCAGGAGGGGTAATTGGTGAGTTGCAGCGGATCCTCACCGCTTTCACGACTCGGTTAGATTTAATGACCGAGCAGAATGTCCTCCTGAACCGCAGGGTGGAGGCTCTCGCCGCGCAGGTGGAAGCGCGCCCTCCGGGCGCCGCTGCGGCTCTCCCTCCCGTAGACCCTGTGCGTAGCATTGACGTTTCACTGGTTGTTCAACGACCTCTCCCACCTTCCCCGGAAGCATACATAAGCCCCCCAGAGCCGTACGGAGGCTGTGCGGAGACGTGCGCAGATTTTCTTATGCAGTGCTCGCTCGTCTTCGCACAGCGTCCAGTCATGTACGCGACCGATGCTAGTAAAGTAGCTTATGTAATAAACCTGCTTTGCGGTGAGGCGCGTGCTTGGGCTACAGCGCTCTGGGAGCAGAATTCACGGCTCCTTCTGACATACGATGGGTTTGTAAGGGAGCTCAGAACCATGTTCGATCACCCTAATAGAGGCGAAACCGCTTCAACCGTGCTACTGTCAATGAGACAGGGGCGCCGGAGCGCAGCTGCCTATGCAGTCGACTTCCGCATTGCGGCTGCGAGATCCGGCTGGAATAGCGCTGCCCTCCGCGCCGCCTTTGTAAACGGACTGTCTTTGGTTCTTAAGGAGCACCTGGTGGCTAAGGACGAACCGCGGGATTTAGATGGGCTCATCGATCTTGTCATACGGTTAGACAACCGGTTAGAAGAACGTCGGCGGGAACGAGACGAAGGGCGTGGCTGGGCACGCGCCGTCCCTCTCCCTTCCGGTTCCGACTGCGCTCCGCCTTCCCCACGCTCCACGGCCCCTGCGCTCCGTGGGGCCACAGCTCCCCCTACTGACGAAGCTATGGACACGAGTAGGGCAACATTTAGGGCACCAGATGCACAGAGGAGACGGGCCCATGGAGCTTGTTTTGTTTGTGGTGCAATAGAGCACCACGTGAGAGACTGCCCCGAGCGGTTAAACTCCAACGCCCGCCCCTAGAAACTGGGCTAGGGGTGGGCCGAGACATTCACGTGGGACACACCCACATTGCCACACGACTCCCAGTTACGATCCTTTATGAGGACTCAACCCTGAAGGCCCCAGCACTGGTGGACACGGGCTCTGAGGGGAATCTGTTGGACAGCAGATGGGCCAGGGAGATAGGGCTCCCTCTGGTGGCGCTTACCTCGCCTGTACAGGTTCGGGCACTAGATGGCTCCCTACTCCCTCCGATCACGCATAAGACACCACCTGTAACGCTGGTGGTGTCAGGAAACCACCGGGAGGTGATCGAGTTTTTTGTGACTCAGGCCACTTCCCGTGTGGTTTTAGGTTTTCCCTGGATGTTGAAGCACAATCCCCGGATTGATTGGCCGTCCGGGGTAGTGGTTCAGTGGAGCAAGACCTGCCATCGGGTGTGTCTAGGTTCCTCGGTTCCTCCCGGCTCCCAAGCTAAGGAGGAGGTCAGAGTCCCGCCCAATCTGGGGACGGTGCCGGTGGAGTACCACGACCTTGTCGACGTGTTCAGCAAGGATCTGGCTCTCACACTTCCCCCCCACCGTCCGTACGATTGTGCCATTGATTTGGTTCCGGGCAGTGAGTTCCCGTCCAGTAGGCTGTACAACCTCTCACGGCCTGAGCGTGAATCAATGGAGACCTACATCCGGGACTCGTTAGCTGCCGGGTTGATCCGGAATTCCACCTCCCCGATGGGCGCAGGTTTCTTTTTTGTGGGTAAAAAAGACGGCGGACTTCGTCCATGCATTGATTATAGGGGGCTGAACGAGATCACGGTTCGCAACCGATACCCATTGCCCCTGTTGGATTCGGTGTTCACACCCCTGCATGGAGCCAAAATTTTTACCAAGCTTGATCTTAGAAATGTGTATCATCTGGTTCGGATCCGGAAGGGAGACGAGTGGAAAACGGCATTTAACACCCCCTTAGGTCACTTTGAGTACCTGGTCATGCCGTTCGGCCTCACAAACGCCCCCGCGACGTTCCAAGCCTTGGTTAACGACGTCTTGCGGGACTTCCTGCACCGGTTCGTCTTCGTATACCTAGACGATATACTCATCTTTTCTCCGGATCCTGAGACTCATGTCAGGCATGTACGTCAGGTCCTGCAGCGGTTGTTGGAGAACCGACTGTTTGTGAAGGGCGAGAAGTGTGAGTTCCACCGCACTTCTTTGTCCTTCCTGGGGTTCATCATCTCCTCCAACTCCGTCGCTCCTGATCCGGCCAAGGTTGCGGCGGTGAGAGACTGGCCCCAACCCACAAGCCGTAGGAAATTGCAACAGTTCCTAGGCTTTGCTAATTTCTACAGGAGGTTCATCAAGGGCTACAGTCAGGTAGTTAGCCCCCTGACAGCCCTGACCTCACCAAAAGTCCCCTTCACCTGGTCGGATCGGTGCGATGCCGCATTCAAGGAGTTGAAACGGCGCTTCTCGTCTGCACCTGTTCTGGTGCAGCCTGATCCTAGTCGCCAGTTAGTGGTTGAAGTGGACGCCTCGGACTCAGGGATAGGAGCTGTGCTTTCCCAGAGCGGGAAGACCGATAAGGTCCTTCACCCGTGTGCCTATTTTTCCCGCAGGTTGACCCCAGCCGAACGGAACTATGACGTCGGCAATCGAGAGCTCCTTGCGGTGAAAGAGGCTCTTGAGGAGTGGAGACATCTGTTGGAGGGAACGTCCGTGCCATTCACGGTTTTCACTGACCACCGGAACCTGGAGTATATCAGGACCGCCAAGCGGCTGAACCCCAGGCAAGCCCGCTGGTCACTGTTCTTCGGCCGTTTTGACTTCCGGATCACCTACCGTCCCGGGACCAAAAACCAAAGATCGGATACTTTGTCCCGGGTACATGAAAATGAGGTCAAAACGGAGTCGTCGGATCCCCCGGATCCCATCATCCCGGAGTCCGCTATCGTGGCCGCCCTCACCTGGGACATGGAGAAGACCGTCCGGGAGGCCCTGACACGAGACCCGGACCCCGGAACCGGACCGAAGAACAAACTCTACGTCCCACCAGAAGCCAGGGCTGCAGTTCTGGACTTCTGTCACGGTTCTAAGCTCTCCTGTCACCCTGGGGTGCGAAGAACCGTGGCAGTCGTCCGGCAGCGCTTCTGGTGGGCGTCCCTGGAGGCCGACGTCCGGGGTTACATCCAGGCCTGTACCACCTGCGCCAGGGGCAAGGCAGACCACCGCAAGACACCGGTATTGCTACAGCCGCTGCCGGTGCCTCATCGCCCCTGGTCTCACATCGGCCTGGATTTTGTCACGGGTCTCCCGTCGTCCCAGGGAAACACCGTCGTCCTCACGATAGTGGACCGATTCTCCAAGGCGGCCCACTTCGTGGCCCTCCCGAAGCTCCCAACGGCCCAGGAGACAGCGGACCTCCTAGTCCACCACGTCGTCCGTCTGCATGGGATACCATCAGACATCGTCTCCGATCGCGGTCCCCAGTTCTCCTCGCATGTTTGGAGGAGCTTTTGCCGGGAACTGGGGGCCACGGTCAGTCTCTCGTCCGGGTATCACCCCCAGACCAACGGACAAGCAGAACGGGCCAACCAGGAGATGGAGCAGACCCTACGCTGTGTTTAATCTCTAGACAGCAGGAGCTGGTGACTGGGAGCTAGGACTGCACTCCTTTTCCCCCTGAGAGATAACCGCTTACTCTGCACATTCTTGATTGTTGTTGACGAGAGGTGGAGGTGGACTCTCCACCCTCCGTGTTGCTGGGTGCAGCCGCATCCACACCTGACTGTTTCTGTTTCCTGCCAGCAGTATCGGATCCGGCGAGCGGAGGCAGTGGCCACCTGGGAATTCGGGACTTGGCGGCTCCAGTATCCCCGGGGTCCGGTGGCGGAGGAAATCGGGTTGGTTCCGGTTCGACTTGGACAGACGTCTCCTATCGTCGAGCCTGCCCACACGACACCTTTGAATTAGACTCAATCTCCCTATTGTTATCAGTTGTATTTGTTGTGTTTTTTTGCCGGTGCGATGGTTCATGCACGTGGGAACACAGTGCCACCAGCTGCACATCACGCTAAAAGCTCTGATTGCTAGTCAGAAACTTTACCACTGAGCTACAATCACTGTCCTGTGAGAGCTGCAGGAAGCTGCCTCATATCAGGAAGGACATGGACGTAATAAAAAAAAAAAAACGCACGCCATATAAAAACACCACATTATACTGAATCCCTCTTATCAAGCGAGCAATACAAATATGATCCGTCTGTTCCTATGTAGGTGACCCATGGTCACATATAGTCATGAAATGGCATGAATGATGAAGCAGTTTGCTCTTCTCGTGTCCACATCTACTGGTCCAGTGCGTCCAGCTGGCTGTGCGCACGTGACTGACTGGATGCCGCACCATGTGGAACAGAGCTCACGTGGGTGGTCTGACAGTCAGATCGCCTGCTGCATGTTCTGATCTGACCTGTTTCAACCTGAGAGCAGCCTGTCCATAGTTTGCAAAAAATATTACTTTAGATGTAGTTTTAAAGGAACTCAACACTAGTGATGGGACTAACCCACAAACATATGTCTTATAATAGTCACACAGAAGATATTGTTACAAAACACCAAGAATATTTGACTAAATATAACATTAAAATGACTAATGATATGAAACAATTACCATCCATCTACTAGCTTCCCAAAATGCGCAAAAATCCAATAGGTAGTAGATTTATAGCGACGTCTAATGCATATACTACCAAACCATTATCCCAACTACTAACCTCTAGCCTTAAATTAGTCACAAACAGTGTTGCCACAGTTACTTTGAAAAAGTAATACAATTACTGATTACTGATTACTACTTGAAAAAGTAACTTAGTTACTTTACTGATTACTCAATTGGAAAAGTAACTAAGTTAGATTACTAGTTACTTTTTTAGTTACTTTCCCCAGCTGTCGACAACAACCCTCTGCCACCTCAACATGACAATGATACTTGTTTTGCCAAAACTCACTTTATAGTCACCCTTTCTTGGCTTCAATGAAAATAAATACTTTTTTATAAAAAGTAAAATAAAGACCTCTTTCTTGACCTCATATTTAACAGTTGACAGCACTGTAACAGTAAAACTTGCAATTTCTAACCTACATTGTTTATAAATGTAACTATTAAATTCATTCTAACATTTTTCTAACATTTAAATTATCTCTAAACATTTTACTTGTCGAAATTATTATTATTATTATAAGTAGTATTAGTAGTTGTAGTAAAAAAAGGCTTCAAAACTGGTTCTTTAATCTAGGGATGTTGGGGGGGGGCACATCCCTGCCCCACGCCCCCATTCCATCTGGATTCGCTCCTGCTTTGGCATTTGAGCACAAAGAATGGATAACATTTATTTATGCAGAAATCATGACCAGATTTACAGATAAAGTTTTATTGCGTTTTCACATCATATGGTCCTCAGAAAGAGAGTTTAGGTGCATTTGAGTGGAAAATAGTGTTAGTTGTTGACGCGTCGCAGAGGATCAGCTGTTTTTAGCGAGCAGATACAGAGCGGCTCGGAGAAAAAAAGCATGAAAATGTCTTTGTAAAGCTCAGTGCAGGTGTGCTGTAAGAGGTGAGGACGAGTCGTAGCTGCTGCAAAAAACCGCGGATGAAAAGCTCACAGCTTGCTTAAGTGTAGTTCAGTCGAACCCTGACCTCCTGCCCACAGACCAAGTTTAATGCTGCTATCGACCCACAATGCAAAAATAATAGTAACGCACAGTGACTTGGAGAAGTAACTTTAATCTGATTACTGATTTGGAAAGATTAACGCATTAGATTACTCGTTACTAAAAAAAGTGGTCAGATTACAGTAATGCGTTACTTAGTAACACGTTACCGGCATCAATCAATCAATCAATCAATTTTTTTTTATATAGCGCCAAATCACAACAAACAGTTGCCCCAAGGCGCTTTATATTGTAAGGCAAGGCCATACAATAATTATGTAAAACCCCAACGGTCAAAACGACCCCCTGTGAGCAAGCACTTGGCTACAGTGGGAAGGAAAAACTCCCTTTTAACAGGAAGAAACCTCCAGCAGAACCAGGCTCAGGGAGGGGCAGTCTTCTGCTGGGACTGGTTGGGGCTGAGGGAGAGAACCAGGAAAAAGACATGCTGTGGAGGGGAGCAGAGATCGATCACTAATGATTAAGTGCAGAGTGGTGCATACAGAGCAAAAAGAAAAAGAAACAGTGCATCATGGGAACCCCCCAGCAGTCTACGTCTATAGCAGCATAACTAAGGGATGGTTCAGGGTCACCTGATCCAGCCCTAACTATAAGCTTTAGCAAAAAGGAAAGTTTTAAGCCTAATCTTAAAAGTAGAGAGGGTGTCTGTCTCCCTGATCTGAATTGGGAGCTGGTTCCACAGGAGAGGAGCCTGAAAGCTGAAGGCTCTGCCTCCCATTCTACTCTTACAAACCCTAGGAACTACAAGTAAGCCTGCAGTCTGAGAGCGAAGCGTCACTGGTCACAAAACATTTCAAACAATTCTGCGAAGGCATAGCTCGTAACACTGGAGTTAATTGTTTTTGGATTATTGATAATGCTACAGAGGTTTTAAATAAACTAAAAAAGTTAAACAAAACTAAAGTAGCTACATAGCAAGTCAGCAAAAACCTTTAATAATACCTTCTGTTACACTGATGACCTACTTACTTTAAATAACCCTAATTTTGAGAATGAAATTAAAAATATTTATCCATCAGAATTAGAACTTAAAAAGACGACAAAAAAACAATAAACAATAACTCTCATACTTAGATATAGAGTTGATCATTATAGATAGACAGTTTAAAACAGCCGTTTTCGACAAATGGGATGATTTTAACTTTCATTTTGTAAAATTTCCTTGTATGAGTAGTAACATACTGAGTAAACCTACATACGGTGTTTACACCTCTCAATTAGTCAGAATTGGTTGAATCTGTGATAATTATCAACGTTTTTCCACTAGACACCATAAACTTACAAGTAGATTAGTTAAACAAGGGTTTCTGTATAACAAATTGGTTCATCGGATCAAAAGACTTTTGAATAGACATCAAGAAAAAATATCTAAGTTTGGGGTTCCCATTAAAAAACATGTAGGAAACCTAACAAATGGGGTAAACCTTAGATAAAACTTATAATGTATTATATCTGAGCCTTTGTTTATACAGTTATACTGCTACAATTATAGCTTAGCCTATTAGCTATTAATTATCTAATAGGCTGCCTCACCCTCATTCTCTCTCTCTCTCTCTCTCTCTCTCTCTCTCTCTATATATATATACAGTTTGATGTTTAACGCTTTAAGTGGTTACTGGGATAATCAGCTGTAATTACATGTGTTCCCACACGAGGGCGAAGCTACTGAATACTGTGTCAGTAATATGAGCAGAAGAAGAAGAAACAGCAAGATGTGTAACGCTGGCAGCCTAACCTGGGGCCGTTGTGAGGGGGTGTTAATATATATATATATATATTATATATATATTATATATATATATATATATATATATATATAATATATATATATATATATATATATATATATATATAATATATATATATAATATATATATAATATATATATTATATATATATATATATAATATATATATTATATATATATATAATATATATATAATATATATATAATATATATATTATATATATTATATATATAATATATATATTATATATATATTATATATATATATATAATATATATTATATATATATTATATATATATTATATATATATATGACCACCACTAACTGTTAGGCTACACAGCAAGACACTTGGGCTGCTGTATCTTAAAGAGAAGACATTAAGTGTTATAAATGTTTTACAATCATGAAAATTCACAAGAAAATAACTTAAGACGCTGTTATCTTTTCCAAAGCCTAAGGTAGGGACATACCATTACACGTTTAACACCCCTATGCATTCATTACAGTTAGTTCAGTCCAATCAAACCCTGTGCGCTCAGATGGGACTTGTGCTACTAGTAAGTACAGGAGGAGTGACCCGTGAGTGAAAAGATGGACAGAAAAAAGCCAGGTGGATTAAGAAAAAGAAAAGCTTTGGAGGAAGATGCTGCCAAGTGTGCAAAGCTCAGATATTTGTTCAATAAGACAGAGCGAAGAGGGAAATGGCAGAACAGGCTACGTGCCTGTTAATGCAACATTTGTAGTCCAGTACCACCTCTTCCAGCTACTTACAGACTTCACTGACTTGGCCGGACAGACACTGTGCAATATGTTCAATCGCTGTACTTGGCTCCAGCTCAAACGGTGCAACAAAACCGCAGGGTTTAAAAGTTCAGAGCGCACGATTCATGTTCTCACACTGTACAGCCCGATGCTCTGATGCCATCTGACTGCTCACATTGTACCTTCAAAAACCACATGTTGGGGTCACGTTTCTTTATTTTTTTTTTAAATTTATTTCATGTCTATCAGCGCGCACAGTGAGTGAAATCAGGTGGGGGGGAGACTGAACGCATATACGCGCACGCACACACACACACACACACACACACAGCAGACAGCAACATGATTCACGAGAGGACGGTAAAAAAAGAAAACACTCATAACAGGTGTTGCTTCTTACACTGTTGTATAAATAAACTATATTTCATACGGAGTCTTACAGCTGTGCTCATCTGTCGTAAATCGTGTGTGTGCGCGCACGCACATATACGTTCAGTCTCCCCCACCTGATTCCACTCACTGTACAGCGCAGTTAGACATGACCTTTAATATGATATTAGGTTACTGCGAGGGAACGCAATAAAAAAAAACACAAGACTTTACATGAGATCACTGCTTGCTGTCTCTGGTGTTTGCACACGCACAGTGCGCGACATAATCAGCGCGTACATGCTTGTAGCTGCTTCAACGACGCGGAACCCTCACGAGTCACGACGTCCGACCAAAATATCAAACAGGTTTGATTTTCATCGGACCACATGATTCCCCATCGGGAGGTGGTCGTGAGATGTTAAATGCAGCTCGTTACTCCATGTAGACTGCACGACGCAGGACAATACCATTCTTGTTTTAACTAACTAACTTTTTCTTTCTATTATAAGCCACCCAATTTTCACAGTCAGTCAGCACATAAATGCTGGATTTAAATGCCACAGCAGAACTCTTATTGTCCCTGTGTGCTGGCGGTTTGTGGGCCGGTTGGATATGAAACTCCCGGGCTGAAAAATGTTCCCAGCACGCCCCCTGCTGGCAGCTGCAGGTTTATGATTAAAACAGCCGCCATTTTTCTCTTTTCTGCAATACAGGTACTTAAC
This sequence comes from Thalassophryne amazonica, assembly GCF_902500255.1. Classification (NCBI taxonomy): domain Eukaryota; kingdom Metazoa; phylum Chordata; class Actinopteri; order Batrachoidiformes; family Batrachoididae; genus Thalassophryne; species Thalassophryne amazonica. The sequence continues at coordinate 115,828,241 of NC_047110.1, read as the reverse complement.
TCTCCATATACATTTCTATACACTTTGCTTTTTCTTGTTACCCCCTTTTTAATATTATTATATTTAAGTAAAGATTGGAGGAGTGGGGTACAATTGGTTATAACTAACAGCTAACATTAGCTTATCTAGCCAGCTTTAGCAACGTTCATCGTAGCTTGCAAAATAGTTGGTTCTTTTGTGTTTGATAACCCACATTAATTCATACTTTTGCCCACATTTATTTAATATGTATTTGTTAATACTGTTACTGTAGGTTTAACTACGCTATTATACTTTATACACTAATTACCATTTTTGTTTATCTTGTTAGCTTGCTGGGTATGGTTGGCTTATTCACGGCTAATTTAGCTCTTCTAACTAAAACTAGCTTATTTTCATTATTTACAATTTTATTTTACATGGTGTAGATTTTTAATGATTCATCAGTTTATGTGTTCCTTTAAAGATATCAACATACGAGGGCTGTCAATAAAGTTACGGTCCTTTTTATTTTTTTCAAAAACTATATGGATTTCATTCATATGTTTTTACGTCAGACATGCTTGAACCCTCGTGCGCATGCGTGAGTTTTTCCACGCCTGTCGGTGACGTCATTCGCCTGTGAGCACTCCTTGTGGGAGGAGTCGTCCAGCCCCTCGTCGGAATTCCTTTGTCTGAGAAGTTGCTGAGAGACTGGCGCGTTGTTTGATCAAAATTTTTTCTAAACCTGTGAGACACATCGAAGTGGACACGGTTCGAAAAATTAAGCTGGTTTTCAGTGAAAATTTTAACGGCTGATGAGAGATTTTGAGGTGATTCTGTCGCTTTAAGGACTTTTCACAGTGCGAGACGTCGCGCAGCGCTCTCAGGCGGCGTCATCAGCCTGTTTCAAGCTGAAAACCTCCACATTTCAGGCTCTATTGATCCAGGACGTCGTGAGAGAACAGAGAAGTTTCAGAAGAAGTCGGTTTCAGCATTTTATCCGGATATTCCACTGTTAAAGGAGATTTTTTTAATGAAAGACGTGCGGACGGGTCCGCGCGTCGGGACGCAGCCGCCGCGACGCTCCGCCACAGGAAAAACACCTCTGTTGAAAGCCTTAAGGACAAGTTGGAACATGTCCTGCCTGTTAAACAATTTCTCATATACTCACTCCACTGAAAGCCATCAAAAGCCGCCTGGATTTACAAATGGTTATCAACACGGAGGTGTTTTTCCTGTGCCGCCGCACCGCGTCGGCTGCGTCTCGATGCGCGGATCCGTCCGCACGTCTTTCATTAAAAAAATCTCCTTTAACAGTGGAATATCCGGATAAAATGCTGAAACCGACTTCTTCTGAAACTTCTCTGTTCTCTCACGACGTCCTGGATCAACAGAGCCTGAAATGTGGAGGTTTTCAGCTTGAACAGGCTGATGACGCCGCCTGAGAGCGCAGCGCGACGTCTCGCACCGTGAAAAGTCCTTAAAGCGACAGAATCACCTCAAAATCTCTCATCAGCTGTTAAAATTTTCACTGAAAACCAGCTTAATTTTTCGAACCATGTCCACTTCGATGTGTCTCACAGGTTTAGAAAAAATTTTGATCAAACAACGCACCAGTCTCTCAGCAACTTCTCAGACAAAGGAATTCCGACGAGGGTCTGGACGACTCCTCCCACAAGGAGTGCTCACAGGCGAATGACGTCACCGACAGGCGTTGAAAAACTCACGCATGCGCACGAGGGTTCAAGCATGTCTGACGTAAAAACATATGAATGAAATCCATATAGTTTTTGAAAAAAATAAAAAGGACTGTTACTTTATTGACAGCCCTCGTATAGTACCTAAGTTCTTAGGTTTCCATTTGATAGCAAAATCGATTATGCTTTTTATTTTCCTATAGTATTCTAGCAGAGTTACTTTAGATAGATACCAGTACACTCACACACTCATAACATCTGTTTCTATAGCTTAGCCTACTAACTATATTTGATTTTACTACTAGTCTACATACTAAATTACCTATACTACAATCTTCTCCTGTGATGTCTTATCCTTCTTATGTCTGATTACTTATTATATTATATAGACCTTTTTCTTGAGCTGCTTGGGTGTGTAGGGAGAGTTCCCATGGGATAAAAAAGCTTTTCAACCAACCATCCCTGGTTCTCAAGACCAGGCACCTAAGTGGCTCTACTCTACTCTTTTCTACTCTCCTATTTTACTCTTCCTTTTTAGATATTTAGATATACCCTTGTATACTAGCATAGTTCCACCTTAGAATTGGAATATAATATATAAGATATACCTTACTGAATTTTCATGTCCACGCTGTGCTGCCACAGCAATATATGTTTTTATTGATGTCCACGTAAGGACAGCAAACAAACACAAGGCGCGTCACAGTGGGCAGTTGTTAGTTCATGTCTGTCCAAACACAGTATGTGTTGTCCAGCTGGGATGTCCGGATCCACAGATACCCACTGCTGCTCCTGTTGGCAGCCACACCTCCTGTCAGTTCAGCACACACACCAACGTGTCACTGTGTCTGTTTGCAAAGCCACACTCGTGGGGGCACTTAGACAAATTTCACATCCAGCTCGGCAGTGATCGTCTGCAGACTGTTTTTGTGATGATAGTATGAATGGCCACACATTTTCTAAGTGCCATGTGAGCGGCGTTAGATGTTCATGTGTGTCAGCTGGAATTTGGCCAACACCTGCCGCGAGACTTTGCAATGGACTTGCACAGCGCAGACTTTGTCTTTCAGCTGCTGGTGTGTGCAAATAGTTGTAGCAACAAGTGTACGAGGTGTTAGAGGCAGCTACAATTTTACACATTTTGCACACGATTCCTGCTTCAATGACAAATCGATCAAATTTGCACTATGTGTGAAGGGGCCATAAGCAGTGAAAGTGTCATCTGAAATTGAAAAGAAGCATCAGGTACACATATTTAGCATCAGAGTTTAAGTATTCCTGTTCATTTGGTTCTTTTTGTTTTGTGTAGGTGGTGGATTGCATTCCACTCTCTTTAGAGACAAACTCAGAGTGGTGTTATGAGTTCGTTTCTAACGTTTTGAATGTGCTGGGAAGCTCCAGATAACTGTAAACACCACCTGTGTTCCCACGAGAAATCTGCTGTCCAAACACAGCCTACTAAAAAGCCCTGATGATTAATATAATTTTCCCCTTTTTTATGAGTTCGCTTCATTTGTGGATGTGAGAAGGGGTCGCGTTCTCTTTTTCTTTTTTCCCCTCTGTGTTGTGTTGCGTCTCCCGTTGTTCCCATTCTCACCCTAACTGATTTAAATGTATTTTGAAGGCATACATATTTGTTTTGATGACTCACACGGACCCTCCTCGTTTTAAATCCTTATTTTATTCTATAGTTCAGGGTCGTAAGACTGTAGCATTGGCAGCTACATCTTTTAGCCGTCACCCATACGGTACATGCCCTGTTGGCTTGTTCTCTAGTTTCTACTGGAGCGTAACAGCATCACGCACAGGCCTGACATATGTATTACAGCGTAAAGTGGAGCCTCGCGTACAAAAAAATTCACTTAATCACTTAATCCACTTAATCATTTCAGCTTCAAGGCATAAACCACAATTAACATTACAGCAACATGTCTGTGAATATGTGTGTCAGTGGACTTCAGGCTGCTTCAAAAGGCCGCCAGCTACATGACGTCTCATTCACACAACAAAACAAATAAATTACACAGGTTCACTGGACTTAGAGCAAACACACGACTTTTACAGGACCTTTCTGACCCGGGGACTTCAGGTACCTACAGCCAACGCATGTACCATCCACAAATCCAGGTTTTGAACCTCAATTGTGATGTGATGTGTTTGTGACTGTTCTCATTTTAGCCACTGGGTGTCGCTGTTAGACAGAGCAGCGTGAGGTTACACCAGTGATATAGACAGAAGAGTAAGATCAGCTAGGCTAAGAGCCGACTGTGTCGTCCTCCCCAGATTGTTCTGCAGTACGCTTGTGTTAATAAAGCAAGTTAAAAGAACCAGAGCTGGGTAGGTTCATGACACGGTGTCAGACGTGGCCCGCTCGACAGACTGACAGTGAGAGAAACAAGTTCAGCCAGCAAAATGGCGAAGTTTCAGGCGCCGGAGTCGTTTGACTTCACCCAGCCGTCAACATGGCCGGTCTGGAGACAGAGCTTTTCTCACTTTCGAATTGCCACAAAGCTTGACCGAGAAGATGGTGAAATTCAGGCTAACACACTGCTGTATGCCACGGGTAAGGAGTCAGAGCCCATTTTCAGCACGTTCACTTTTCTGGAGAACGTTGAGGACTATTATGGGGAAGTTATCAAGCAGTTTGATGAACATTTTGTGCTCAAGAGGAACATTATTCATGAGCGTGCTTCCACAGATGCTCACAACGGCAGGGGGAGACTGGAGGCGTTTGTGAGACATTTGTATGAACTGGCAGAATTTTGTGACTTTGGAGCTACAAAAGATGAACATATAAGAGATCAGATTGTCATTGGAATTGCAGACATTGAAATATCTCAGAAACTGCAATTAGAAGCAGAACTAACTTTGGAAAAAGTCATTAACATCGCTCGCCAGTCGGAGCTCATCAAGACTCAAAACACCAGCTCCAGATCCACTGAGACTGAAATAAGTGCAACAGTCCAGGCCGTTTGAGAAGAAGGACACCAAGGCTAAGAGTGGCACACAAGTGAAAGAAACATGGAAAGCAGCACAAGGAGTTAAATGTGGGAGGTTGCATGAGTTTGGAGCATGTGTCCAGCAACAAGAAAACGCTGCCGCAAGTGCAACAAAAATGGCCGCTTTGAAATAATGTGCAGAACTAGAGCTGTGAGGGCAGTGATGAGGGCAGCACATGGTTCTTAGGAGCCGTTTCAGAGGGCACAGGTCTAGATGAAGACAAATGGGTTACAGATCTGAAAATCAATGGTACCACTGTGCAATTTAGAATTGACACGGGTGCAGATGTAACAGTCATATCAGAACAGACATATCACAGCCTCCCTCAGCGCCCGGATCTGAAAGACACTAAAGCTGTCTTCACTACTCCTGGGGGGAGGCTAACAGACTGTGAGAGATGTGGAGAGAAATACACCTTTTGGATATATGTAATGAATTTAGTACGAATCTATTGGGAAGGGAAACAGCAGTTAAATTGGGGCGAGTCCTCAGAGTGGATGGACTTGAGTCATTTGAGGATGTTTTTGGTGACATTGGACTTCTGAGATGCAAACCAGTGAAAATAGAGCTCCAGCCCAATGCCACACCTCGATGTGTACCTTTCCCCATCCTGTCTCAAGTCATAGAGGAACTGAAATGAATGGAGTCACTGGGCATCATCGAGGAGGTGACAGAAGCCACAGATTGGTGCACCTGTGGTGCCAGTTATGAAAAAAAATAAGAGACAGAATTTGTGTGGATCTAACAAAGCAGTAAAACAAGACAGATTCATTCTTCCCACACTAGAAGATATAACACCAAAGCTTTCTGGGGCAACTGTTTTCTCCACTGTCGATGCCTCCAGCGGATTTTGGCAAAAACCACTTGATGCCAACAGTAGGATGCTCACAGCTTCTTCACACCAGTGGGTCGGTTCTGTTTTCAGAGACTTCCTTTTGGCATAACGTCAGCTCCAGAGATTTTTCAACAAAAGATAAGCGCTCTTCTGAGGGACCACACAGGCACAGCAGTGGTGATGGATGACATCCTGATTTTTGGCAAACATAAAAAGGACCACGATCAGACCTCAGGGCAGTGATGCAAACCATCAGAGCATCTGGATTGAAATTAAACAAGGATAAGTGTCAGTTTGGCAAATCTGAGATTCAGTATTTAGGGCACATCATAGGGAGAGACAGTATCAAACCTGACTTGAGCAAAGTTAGTGCTATCACAGAACTACCCAGCCCCACCAACGTTACAGAGTTATGTCAGATGGTTGGAATGATCAACTACTTGAGGAAATTCCTCCCTGACCTTTCATCTGTCATGTACCCCATCAACGGCTTGCTGAAAAAGGACACTGTATGGTTTTGGGGAGGGGCACAGGAGCAAGGATTCTAGAGAGTGAAAACCATGCTGACCTCTACACCAGTCCTTGCATACTACGATGTGGCCAAACCAACAGTGGTTAGTGCCGACACCAGTAGCTTTGGCCTGGGTGTGGCATTGTATCAGGAGCAGGGAGATGGACTTTAGCCAAATGCTTTCTGTTCCAGAGCATTGACAGAGACTGAGCGGTGGTACTCTCAGATTGAGAAAGAATGCCTCACCAGTGTGTGGGCATGTGAGCAGTTCAGCAGGTATCTACAAGGCATGGAGAAATTCATATTGCAAACAGATCATAAGCCACTTGTTCCACTTAGAAACTCATATGACCTCAACAAAGCACCGTTGAGATGCCAGCAGTTGTTGATGCCCTTAATGAAGTTTAACGCTGAAACTGTCCATGTCCCAGGGAAGCAGTTTGTTGTGGCCGACACTTTGTCTCGCAATCCTCTGCAGGACGGAGACACATCTGACACAGAACTAGAGGTAAAAGCCTATGCAGGCAGTCATCTCATCAAGACCAATAACAGGGGATAGATTGGATGTGATTAGGGTGGCCACGACACTGATCTCCAGACAGTCATTCACTTCATCAAATGTGGCTGGCCAGAGGACCGGACACAAATACCGCATACACTGCACATATTCCATGCGGTCAGAGCACACCTGTCAGAAGTGGAGGGACGACTACTGTATGATGACAGGATTGTGATACCCCTCTTACATCAGAAAGATATACTTATCCAGTTACACAAAGGCCATCAGGGCCTCACCAAGTGTCACAGGAGGGCCAACATGTCTGTCTGGTGGCTGGGGATAGGCTGCGCCATCACTGAGATGGTAAAAACATGTGAATTCTATCTGAAGAACAAACCAACTCAGAGACGTGAGCCATTGATGACCTCACCATTACCTGGTGGTCCATGGCAGAAAATTGCAGCTGACATATGTGAACATATGTGACATATGTGAAGATGGTAAACAATACTTCATTGTAGTGGATTACTGCTCTTGTGACATTGAAATTGCACATCTGATCACCACAACCAGTCAACAAGTCATTTCTCGCCTGAAAAGCACGTTTGTCAGGTGGGGGATCCCATTGGAGCTCGTATCTGATAATGGTTCTCAGTTCACGTCAGCAGAGTTTAAACTTTCAATCAATCAATCAATCAATTTTTTTATATAGCGCCAAATCACAACAAACAGTTGCCCCAAGGCGCTTTATATTGTAAGGCAAGGCCATACAATAATTATGTAAAACCCCAACGGTCAAAACGACCCCCTGTGAGCAAGCACTTGGCTACAGTGGGAAGGAAAAACTCCCTTTTAACAGGAAGAAACCTCCAGCAGAACCAGGCTCAGGGAGGGGCAGTCTTCTGCTGGGACTGGTTGGGGCTGAGGGAGAGAACCAGGAAAAACACATGCTGTGGAGGGGAGCAGAGATCGATCACTAATGATTAAATGCAGAGTGGTGCATTTAGTGAAACATATAACTTTAAGCATACAACATCTAGTCCCCATCATCCACAGGCCAATGGGGCAGTGGAGAGGAGCATTGCCACAGCAAAGCGCATCCTGCGTCAGCCAGACCCTCACCAAGCCCTGATGAGTTACAGGGCCACTCCTGTCACAGCAACGGGCCTAAGTTCGGCTCAATTCATGATTGGTCGACAAATCCAGACAACAGTCCCTGCGCAGCCCAAGCAGCTACTTCACAGCCCAAATGACCACAGCGCAGTGAGGATTAAGGACCAACAGACTAAAAGTGCCTACCGGATCTTTTACAACAGACGTCACTCAGTATGGCCCTTACCTGCATTACAGCTGGACCAGCATGTTAAAATAAAACTGGATGCAGAAAAAGGCTGGAACACTACTGCGAAAGTTGTTGCTAAAGCACCAGAATCCAGGTCCTACTATGTGCAAACAGACCAGGGAGTGGTTACCTGCCGCAACCGGAGGCACATCCAGGAGGTACTGGAGCCATCAGGCCAACCTGCAGCACCAGAGACTAGTGACCTGAGTCATGACTCTTCTGGTGATTCAGACTCTCCTCCGTCTCCTTCTTCCAGTGCCTCTGCTGATCCAGTTCCCTCTTTGCATCTGGACCTGTGCTCTGCTATACCGAAGACATCATCAGGAGCTATTAATTCCCCTGTCTGGTTCAGGGACTATGTTCCTAAGTAAAACAGTAGATTATCCTTAACTGTAGAAAAAAAGAAAAAAAGGGAAGGGGAGAGTTGAAAGAGAAAATGTTTTATTTACAGTATTGAGTTATTAGATTGTTTTGAAAGGGAGTCATACCGAAGGGTTGCAGTAATTAGCCATTAGTATTTTGTTTCATGTATACCTTGGTTTTGGACACGACTGAGAGTATTTTTGTTGTCATTCAGGACTGAACGTTTGGTCTAATGCACGTGTTTGTGACTGTTCTCATTTTAGCCACTGGGTGTTGCTGTTAGACAGAGCAGCGTGAGGTTACACCAGTGATATAGACAGAAGAGTAAGAGCATATTGGCTATGAGCCCGACTGGTGACAGGACGAAATCCCAACCCCTTATTACAAAAGTGGACAAAATCCCAGTCTCATTTCACTTGTTAAGAGGTTTCAGCTTTTTCAAAGTATTGAGTATTGTGTTGATGTGACACCATAGTTGTTTAAAGTAACTGTGACATTCGATTAGAAAGTGTGGAAAAAATGTAATTAGATAGATAGATAAACTTTATGAACAGAGGAGAAATTCACGTTATGTCAGCTCTTAAGACCACACACAATGCCGGAGGGCGCGCCGTGCTCCGAGCCGCGATCGACAGGCTAAACGAGCTGATCACTTCCAAATTTAAGGCTCTGTTGATGCAGGACGTCATGTAACTAGCAGAGAAGTTTCATAAAAGGTCGGGATCAGCACTTTATCGGCACATTCCATTGTTAAAGGAGATTTTGTAATGAAAGACGTGCAGACGGATTCGCGCGTCGGGACAAAAAACATCTCTGTGTTGGAAACCAGCAGTTCTCAGCAGTTGTGGGCCGTCCTTAAAGGGGCAGTAACACTCCTTATGTTTGGAAAGTGTAGTGACACGGACCCACAACAGGGGGCGTAAATGAACAGACAATGAAAGAGTCGAATATGAACACTTTACTGTTGTGAAAGGGCACAACCAAAACACAGAGGAATACAGAATTTATGAAAACAGTCAATCCACAAAGGTGACGTGTGGGCAGGCTCGAGGATAGAAGACGTCTGTCCTGAGAAGAACCGGAACCACAGGATTTCCTCCGCCACCGAACCTGGAGAATACTGGAGCCACCAAGTCCCGAGTCCCCAGGTGGCCACCGTCTCCGAATGTCGGATCTGGTACCGCTGGCGAGGAGCAAAAACAGTAAGACATGGGTGCGTGCACACCCAGAAACAACAATGGTGGAGATTCCACCTCCACCTCTAACACACACTCGTGCAGCTCCTGTCTAACCACTTATCTGGTTGGGGTGTGAAGCGAAGCCGTCGCTGAATACACCAAACGCCAATCTCACAGATAAGGCACACCACAGGAAAGCCGCTGCAAAAAGAGTTCAGACCAAGACACAGTTTAGATTACGGCAGAGAATATTACCTTCACTGGTAGATGATATCTCAGCAACAAGGTGGAGATGACGTCCGGTTTTTATGGAGTGGAATGATGTAGTGAAGATGGATGACAGCTGGCATGAGATAATGAGTGACAGCTGTCACCCCCGGCTGTGTCCGCGGGGGCAGCGCCCTCTCGTGCCTGAAGCCTGCACTTCTGGCAGGGCGCCCTCTGGTGGTGGGCCAGCAGTACCTCCTCTTCTGGTGGCCCACACAACACCTTAATCTGTTTAATCCCCATAAAATCGTCCCTGAAAGCCATATTAATTTTCCGAACGGTGTCCACCTGGAGGTCTCTCACAGTTTCTGGAAAAAAATTGATGCAGCAAAGATCCAAATCATTCAGACATTTATTCGCAATAAAAAATAGACAAGAGGGGTGGACCACACCTCACTCAAAGCCTGCTCACAGGCGAATGAAGCAACCGACAGGCATGAAAAAACTCATGCATGCGCACGGAGGTTCAAGCTTGGCTGACGCAATCACACGTGATTCAAATCCATATGGTTTTTGAAAAAAATAAGGTCGGATACTTTTCTAACAGACCTCGTATGTGTATGGAGGTGATGGTCTAGTGGTTAAGGTGTTGGGCTTGAGTCCAGAAGATCATGGGTTCAAATCCCCGCCTGACTGGGCAAGGCCTTTAATCCCCTATTGCTCCCGGTGTGTAGTGAGCGCCTTGTATGGCAGCACCCTGACATCGGGGTGAATGTGAGGCATAATTGTAAAGCGCTTTGAGCGTCTGATGCAGATGGAAAAGCGCTATAGTCCATTTACCATTTACCATATATGTATGTATATGTATATATATGTATGTATGTATATGTGTATATGTATGTATATATGTATGTATGTGTATGTATGTATGTAAATGTATATGTATATATGTATATATATGTATGTGTATGTATATGTATATATACATATATATACACATACATATATGTATGTATATATGTATGTGTATGTATATGTATGTATATGCATATGTATGTATGTGTATGTATATGTATGTAAATGTATGTATGTATGTGTATGTATATGTATGTATATGCATATGTATGTATGTGTATGTATATGTATGTAAATGTATATATGTATGTATATGTATGTATGTATGTGTATGTATATGTATGTAAATGTATATGTATGTATGTATATGTATGTGTATGTATATGTATGTGTATGTATGTATGTATGTATGTGTATGTATATGTATATATGTATGTATGTGTATGTATATGTATATATGTGTATGTATATGTATGTATATGTATATATGTGTATGTATGTATGTGTATGTATATGTATATATGTATGAATGTATGTATACGAGGTCTGTTAGAAAACTATCGGACCTTTTTATTTTTTGCAAAAACCATATGGATTTGAATCACGTGTGATTGCATCAGCCAAGCTTGAACCTTCGTGAGCATGCGTGAGTTTTTTCACGCCTGGCGGTTGCGTCATTCGCCTGTGAGCAGGCTTTGTGTGAGCACTGGTCCACCCCTCTTGTCTTTTTTTATTGCGAATAAATGTCTGAACGATTTGGAGCTGTGCTGCATCAATTTTTTTCCAGAAACTGTGAGAGACTTCCAGGTGGACACCATTCGGAAAATTCAGATGGCTTTCAGGGATGATTTTATGGGGATTACACAGATTAAGGAGTGCTCCAGATGGTTTAAAGACCGCCCACAACAGCTGAGAGCGCGCCGCGCTCCGAGCGCCAATCGACAGGCTGAAACAACCAGATCATTTCCAAAGTGAAGGCTTTGTTGATCAGGGACATCGTCTGACTTACACAAAAATGGCAGAAGTCGTGGACATCAGCACTTTTTCGGCACATTCCACTGTTACAGGAGTTTTTGTCATGGAAAGAGAAGTGGAGGGACGCGCCACGGAGCCGCTCATGGCGCGGGACAAAAGCACCTCCGTGTTGGTCTCACAGGACGGCTTTCGGTTGCTTTTCAGTCGTGTGACTATCCGAGAAATTGTGCATGAGTTGGACATGCCCCAACATGTCCTGTGAGGCTTCATCATGGCATTGCTTTGCGCCATGCGGCTCCGTCCCGATGCGTGAATTCCTCCGCTCCTCTTTCCATGACAAAAACTCCTGTAACAGTGGAATGTGCCGTTTTTCCAAACTGAACGCTGTGTTGATCCGGGACATCGTCTGACTACCACAGAAATTGTAGAAGACGTGGACATCAGCACTTTTTCAGCACATTGAGACAGACGTGTGGAGAAATTCCTACGTGTTACAGTCTCTGTCCTGACCTTCTGTCCCCCTCTGGTGATTAGTTCCATTCCAACATGTTATAGTCTCTGTCCTGACCTTCTGTCCCCCTCTCGTGTTTAGTTCCATTCCAACATGTTATAGTCTCTGTCCTGACCTTCTGTCCCCCTCTGGTGTTTAGTTCCATTCCAACATGTTATAGTCTCTGTCCTGACCTTCTGTCCCCCTCTGGTGATTAGTTCCATTCCAACATGTTATAGTCTCTGTCCTGACCTTCTGTCCCCCTCTGGTGATTAGTTCCATTCCAACATGTTATAGTCTCTGTCCTGACCTTCTGTCCCCCTCTGGTGATTAGTTCCATTCCAACATGTTATAGTCTCTGTCCTGACCTTCTGTCCCCCTCTGGTGATTAGTTCCATTCCAACATGTTATAGTCTCTGTCCTGACCTTCTGTCCCCCTCTGGTGTTTAGTTCCATTCCAACATGTTATAGTCTCTGTCCTGACCTTCTGTCCCCCTCTGGTGATTAGTTCCATTCCAACATGTTATAGTCTCTGTCCTGACCTTCTGTCCCCCTCTGGTGATTAGTTCCATTCCAACATGTTATAGTCTCTGTCCTGACCTTCTGTCCCCCTCTGGTGTTTAGTTCCATTCCAACATGTTATAGTCTCTGTCCTGACCTTCTGTCCCCCTCTGGTGTTTAGTTCCATTCCAACATGTTATAGTCTCTGTCCTGACCTTCTGTCTCCCTCTGGTAATTAGTTACATTCCTGCAATTTTTTTGATTAATTGTCTACACCTGCTTGGATCTGCAGCTGTCTCTGATTATGTGTTATTTAAAGAGACTCTGCTCTGTCTTAGTGGCGGGTCCATTGGTTTGAGTCATGTTGTGGTGTCCTCTCCTCGGGTATTCCAGTGTCTGCAAGTTGTGAGTACTCAGCCTGGTATAGCAATTTGATATCCTCCTGTGATTTTTCTCTGCTCTTCCTGGAGCACTTTCCCAGTGTGTCCCAAGTTGTTTAGCTCTAAGTTCACATTTTTAAAGGAAGATTATTTCCTCAGTTTTCCTGGTCACCCATCTCACTTTGTGTTTTGAGATCTCCTTTTTGTGATAAAGACTCTAAATGTTAAATGGACTGAATTTATATAGCGCTTTTCCATCTGCATCAGACGCTCAAAGCGCTTTACAATTATACCTCACATTCACCCTGATGTCAGGCTGCTGTCATACAAGGCGCCCAGTACACACTGGGAGCAACTAGGGGATTAAGGTCCTTGCCCAAGGGCCCTTAGTGATTTTCCAGGCAGGCTGGGATTTGAACCAAGGATCCTCTGGTCTCAAGCCCAACGCTTAACCACTAGACATCACCTTCCCCAACATCGGTCATCAGTTCACAGTCCTGTGAACTGATGACTGAGAAAGAGACTCTGTGTTTGGTGCACTCCTTATTGAGGTAGAGGCTCAGCATTTTAAACCCTCCTTTTTGAGGAAGTACGTTTTATGTTGGACTACCTTCTATGAGGAAGACGATTTGTGTTGTACTCAGCCTTTTTATATGAAGTTTACTCCTCAGTTGTTCTAAACACTTACTAAGAAGATTCTTCTGTTTATTCACCTTTTGAAATAAACTTGATTCTTTAGCAACTCCCCTTTTGGAAAAATACTATGCCTCAGTTGTCGTCACCCTTATCTAATAAATAAACTCACTTATCTAATAAACTATTGTTCTTGTTATTCATACCTGTGTCTATCCCGCTTTGGGGTTCATTTAGTCTGTCCTAACACCCAACCGTAACAGACTTCTTAGGTTTTTATTTTTAATAAATTTGCAAAAATCTAAAAAAAAACTTTTTCATGTTGCCATTATGGGGTATTGTGTGAAGAATTTTGAGGGGAAAAATGAATTTACTCCTTTTATGAATAAAGCGGTAACATTTCAAAATGTGGAAAAGTGCAATGTTGTGAAAATTTTACAGATGCACCGTATCACCAGTGTGTCTTTCATTTGTTTTTCACTTAAAAGTTAAAACTTTATTTTTCAGCAACATTTCACACACAAAAAGTCTATACAAGAACATACAAGAACATTTCAAAGTCCACAAAAGATGAGGTTCAGAGCAAAGAAACAAACCATGAGGACCAAAGTTGAAGCCTGCTGACTGTGGATTCACAGATCTGAGGACGCTTCTGAAACTTTTCTGCAGCATGTAACTGTTTCCAAGTACACAGCGGTCTCCATCATCCTTACATGGAAAACCTCCTGGAGGTGGATCCCTGGTCAGTGAGGAGCAGATGGCATTGAGAAGAACAGGGTTCAGATTCTGGGAGGTCAGCCTGAAAGTGCTGTGTGGAGATGGCACAGACTTCCAGAACAGAAGCCATCACTCAAAGTGCTGAAAACCGTAAAGGTCACCAACATTTGCTTTCTGAACGTCAGCAGGTCCTTCAGTCCACCACAGCACAGTACGGCCCCCGATGGCTTTGATGTTTGCTTGGATGCTATAAACCCACTGAGGATTTCTGTTGGTTTTTAGATCTAGCTCCAGACGAACACACAGGACCAGTTCTAGTGTTCTTCATACGGGTCTCGGTGAGAGGAAATGGTCCGACTGACTCCTGAGAACTGATGCTGTGTGTCATTGTTAGTGGAAATGTGTCATGTGACCGTTCTCATTGATGGTCTAATGGTAAACGTTGGGCTTGAGACCAGAGGATCCTCGGTTCAAATCCCAGCCTGGCAGGAAAATCACTAAGGGCTCATGGGCAAGGTCCTTAATCCCCTAGTTGTTCCCGGTGTGTAGTGGCGCCTTGTATGGCAGCAGCCTGACATCGGGGTGAATGTGAGGCATAATTGTAAAGCGCTTTGAGCGTCTGATGCAGATGGAAAAGGGCTATATAAATGCAGCCCATTTATACTAAATTCAAGAGTAGTAGCAAAACTACCATGTGACAGCTGCAGCCTGTTGGGGGCGCTACACTCTGTCCACTGTCCAGCTGTTCATCCTCCCACTCCGACCTTCTCCTCTCCTGCTCCTCCTCCTCCCCCCACTGCCTGTCATCCTCCGTCACCTCATTGATGCTGTCGCACCGCTCGCCCTCGTGGCCCTCGTAGCAGTGGCAGCGAAACCGGTCCGTCAGCCACTGCAGTTCGTGGTGTGAATGCCACCCCATAACTGTGAAGTCTCCGTTTCCAGACGGCCGGATGCGGTGGCTGTCGGCACTCAGGTGGAGGTAGTGTCGGGCGTGAGGGTCTCTGCGGATGCAGCGGCCATTCCCCTGGCACAGGAAGTCACTGCAGATCTGGGCGGCGTGCGTCACGTTGGTGATGTACTGGCCCAGCCGGTGGTTCAGGAAGGACTTCACTTTGGTGCAGTTGTACTGAAAAACACAATGATGAAGAAGTCACTGCTTTAAGATCTTATTTATATTGATTTATTACATGAGCTTCATTATTTCTTAACCAGAGCTTTAATTCCGTGACTGCAGACGATGTGCGTCTCTGTGTTTCCGTTAACTGACAGTAACTGATGAGACCAATACTGGAAAATCTTTACTCTGCAAAATGCCATCCAGGGTTTTGTGCCTGGAGGCTCCTGACTGGTGTGGTTCTGCTACTGCACGGCGGTGACCAGGTCCAAACCCGAGGCACTCGGAACATGCTTTCTCTAAGTAAGGATGACCATCTCCCACTGCTGTCATGGGAGCTTGGAAAGTCAGGCATCGTGTCCAGATCTCAGCGGGTGGGTACCCCTACCTTTGGTCTGGTTGTCCCAGTGGTCGTTGTATGGAGGGAAGTTTGTGACAAGTTCCTAATTCTGAAAATCCCCTCCTTGTGTTGATCCCTGAATGAGGAATCATGTGTCCATTGACACATCTCTGATAAATGGGAACTGATACCAACACAGAACCAGAAGCTTCGGTTTACGAGGAACACATGACCTTTTCCTCGATGAGTATCGCTGCTGAATGTCTTTGATAGGTCCAACCTGCCTGAGTATTCCATGGCCTCTGTGTTTGTGGACTAGTGTTCTGGCTGGTCAGGATCATCGGCTGGTTTTCAGCCTGTAAACTGGATTTGGTCTGTGATTGGATTTTGGATGGAAGGACCTGAATCTGCTCAGGGGAAACAGGTGTGTGCTAAGCAGTCCAGCTGTTTTTGGGTGCAGACTGTCTGTGAACTGTGTGGTTCAGTCCGACCACACGCTCTCTGCTGTCAGACCTGGTTCATCTCCAGCCCAAAATTAATCAACAACCTCAATGTGGAAATGTCACGTGATCATTTCATCCCCACGCCGCCGAAATGTTCTCTGTGATTCAGTTGCAGCTGTGGACTTTGGGTCCAGAACAAGAAAACACTCTGGAACAATGACACAAAGAAACTAGCTACTGGTGGTTGGCTCTCACTGCGGTATTGTATCACTTCCTGTTCCGGAGCACAGCGGTGTTTTGCTGTATCTGTTAGCTGTTTAATCTGCGCAGTTAGATTGATCTAGTTATCTAGATTACGATTTGTTTCCCAGTGTAATCTTTACGTGCCTTAACTAAAGCACTCCTTCTGCTGAATCACCTCTAAATTATTTACACATTATTCACTTTGCGTGTTTTTAGGAATCCGCTAGCTTAGCGTAGCTACTAGCTCTTTGCCGATTTAGCATGGCGGCTTCTCCTGTCTCTCCCGCACTTTTCTGCTCTGGGTGTGAAATGTTTAGTTATTCCTCGGCCTCCTTTAGCAGTAACGGTACTTGTAATAAGTGTAGCTTATTCGTAGCTTTGGAGGCCAGGCTGGGCGAATTGGAGACTCGGCTCCGCACCGTGGAAAATTCTACAGCTAGCCAGGCCCCTGTAGTCGGTGCGGACCAAGGTAGCTTAGCCGCCGTTAGTTACCCCCTGGCAGATCCCAAGCAGGCCGACTGGGAGACTGTGAGGAGGAAGCGTAGCCCTAAACAGAAGCCCCGTGTACACCGCCAACCCGTTCACATCTCTAACCGTTTTTCCCCACTCGACGACACACCCGCCGAGGATCAAACTCTGGTTATTGGCGACTCTGTTTTGAGAAATGTGAAGTTAGCGACACCAGCAACCATAGTCAATTGTCTCCGGGGGCCAGAGCAGGCGACATTGAAGGAAATTTGAAACTGCTGGCTTTGGCTAAGCGTAAATTTGGTAAGATTGTAATTCACGTCGGCAGTAATGACACCTGGTTACGCCAATCGGAGGTCACTAAAATTAACATTAAATCGGTGTGTAACTTTGCAAAAACAATGTCGGACTCTGTAGTTTTCTCTGGGCCCCTCCCCAATCAGACCGGGAATGACATGTTTAGCCGCATGTTCTCCTTGAATTGCTGGCTGTCTGAGTGGTGTCCAAAAAATGAGGTGGGCTTCATAGATAATTGGCAAAGCTTCTGGGGAAAACCTGGTCTTGTTAGGAGAGACGGCATCCATCCCACTTTGGATGGAGCAGCTCTCATTTCTAGAAATCTGGCCAATTTTCTTAAATCCTCCAAACCGTGACTATCCAGGGTGGGACCAGGAAGCAGAGTTGTAGTCTTACACACCTCTCTGCAGCTTCTCTCCCCCTGCCATCCCCTCATTACCCCATCCCCGTAGAGACGGTGCCTGCTCCCAGACTACCAATAACCAGCAAAAATCTATTTAAGCATAAAAATTCAAAAAGAAAAAATAATATAGCACCTTCAACTGCACCACAGACTAAAACAGTTAAATGTGGTCTATTAAACATTAGGTCTCTCTCTTCTAAGTCCCTGTTGGTAATTGATATAATAATTGATCAACATATTGATTTATTCTGCCTTACAGAAACCTGGTTACAGCAGGATGAATATGTTAGTTTAAATGAGTCAACACCCCCGAGTCACACTAACTGTCAGAATGCTCGTAGCACGGGCCGGGGCGGAGGATTAGCAGCAATCTTCCATTCCAGCTTATTAATTAATCAAAAACCCAGACAGAGCTTTAATTCATTTGAAAGCTTGACTCTTAGTCTTGTCCATCCAAATTGGAAGTCCCAAAAACCAGTTTTATTTGTTATTATCTATCGTCCACCTGGTCGTTACTGTGAGTTTCTCTGTGAATTTTCAGACCTTTTGTCTGACTTAGTGCTTAGCTCAGATAAGATAATTATAGTGGGCGATTTTAACATCCACACAGATGCTGAGAATGACAGCCTCAACACTGCATTTAATCTATTATTAGACTCTATTGGCTTTGCTCAAAACGTAAATGAGTCCACCCACCACTTTAATCTTATCTTAGATCTTGTTCTGACTTATGGTATGGAAATAGAAGACTTAACAGTATTCCCTGAAAACTCCCTTCTGTCTGATCATTTCTTAATAACATCTACATTTACTCTGATGGACTACCCAGCAGTGGGGAATAAGTTTCATTACACTAGAAGTCTTTCAGAAAGCACTGTAACTAGGTTTAAGGATATGATTCCTTCTTTATGTTCTCTAATGCCATATACCAACACAGTGCAGAGTAGCTACCTAAACTCTGTAAGTGAGATAGAGTATCTCGTCAATAGTTTTACATCCTCATTGAAGACAACTTTGGATGCTGTAGCTCCTCTAAAAAAGAGAGCTTTAAATCAGAAGTGCCTGACTCCGTGGTATAACTCACAAACTCGTAGCTTAAAGCAGATAACCCGTAAGTTGGAGAGGAAATGGCGTCTCACTAATTTAGAAGATCTTCACTTAGCCTGGAAAAAGAGTCTGTTGCTCTATAAAAAAGCCCTCCGTAAAGCTAGGACATCTTTCTACTCATCACTAATTGAAGAAAATAAGAACAACCCCAGGTTTCTTTTCAGCACTGTAGCCAGGCTGACAAAGAGTCAGAGCTCTATTGAGCTGAGTATTCCATTAACTTTAACTAGTAATGACTTCATGACTTTCTTTGCTAACAAAATTTTAACTATTAGAGAAAAAATTACTCATAACCATCCCAAAGATGTATCGTTATCTTTGGCTGCTTTCAGTGATGCCGGTATTTGGTTAGACTCTTTCTCTCCGATTGTTCTGTCTGAGTTATTTTCATTAGTTACTTCATCCAAACCATCAACATGTTTATTAGACCCCATTCCTACCAGGCTGCTCAAGGAAGCCCTACCATTATTTAATGCTTCGATCTTAAATATGATCAATCTATCTTTGTTAGTTGGCTATGTACCACAGGCTTTTAAGGTGGCAGTAATTAAACCATTACTTAAAAAGCCATCACTTGACCCAGCTATCTTAGCTAATTATAGGCCAATCTCCAACCTTCCTTTTCTCTCAAAAATTCTTGAAAGGGTAGTTGTAAAACAGCTAACTGATCATCTGCAGAGGAATGGTCTATTTGAAGACTTTCAGTCAGGTTTTAGAATTCATCATAGTACAGAAACAGCATTAGTGAAGGTTACAAATGATCTTCTTATGGCCTCGGACAGTGGACTCATCTCTGTGCTTGTTCTGTTAGACCTCAGTGCTGCTTTTGATACTGTTGACCATAAAATTTTATTACAGAGATTAGAGCATGCCATAGGTATTAAAGGCACTGCGCTGCGGTGGTTTGAATCATATTTGTCTAATAGATTACAATTTGTTCATGTAAATGGGGAATCTTCTTCACAGACTAAAGTTAATTATGGAGTTCCACAAGGTTCTGTGCTAGGACCAATTTTATTCACTTTATACATGCTTCCCTTAGGCAGTATTATTAGACGGTATTGCTTAAATTTTCATTGTTACGCAGATGATACCCAGCTTTATCTATCCATGAAGCCAGAGGACACACACCAATTAGCTAAACTGCAGGATTGTCTTACAGACATAAAGACATGGATGACCTCTAATTTCCTGCTTTTAAACTCAGATAAAACTGAAGTTATTGTACTTGGCCCCACAAATCTTAGAAACATGGTGTCTAACCAGATCCTTACTCTGGATGGCATTACCCTGAGCTCTAGTAATACTGTGAGAAATCTTGGAGTCATTTTTGATCAGGATATGTCATTCAAAGCGCATATTAAACAAATATGTAGGACTGCTTTTTTGCATTTACGCAATATCTCTAAAATCAGAATGGTCTTGTCTCAGAGTGATGCTGAAAAACTAATTCATGCATTTATTTCCTCTAGGCTGGACTATTGTAATTCATTATTATCAGGTTGTGCTAAAAGTTCCCTAAAAAGTCTTCAGTTAATTCAAAATGCTGCAGCTAGAGTACTAACGGGGACTAGAAGGAGAGAGCATATCTCACCCATATTGGCCTCTCTTCATTGGCTTCCTGTTAATTCTAGAATAGAATTTAAAATTCTTCTTCTTACTTATAAGGTTTTGAATAATCAGGTCCCATCTTATCTTAGGGACCTCGTAGTACCATATCACCCCAATAGAGCGCTTCGCTCTCAGACTGCAGGCTTACTTGTAGTTCCTAGGGTTTGTAAGAGTAGAATGGGAGGCAGAGCCTTCAGCTTTCAGGCTCCTCTCCTGTGGAACCAGCTCCCAATTCAGATCAGGGAGACAGACACCCTCTCTACTTTTAAGATTAGGCTTAAAACTTTCCTTTTTGCTAAAGCTTATAGTTAGGGCTGGATCAGGTGACCCTGAACCATCCCTTAGTTATGCTGCTATAGACGTAGACTGCTGGGGGGTTCCCATGATGCATTGTTTCTTTCTCTTTTTGCTCTGTATGCACCACTCTGCATTTAATCATTAGTGATTGATCTCTGCTCCCCTCCACAGCATGTCTTTTTCCTGGTTCTCTCCCTCAGCCCCAACCAGTCCCAGCAGAAGACTGCCCCTCCCTGAGCCTGGTTCTGCTGGAGGTTTCTTCCTGTTAAAAGGGAGTTTTTCCTTCCCACTGTAGCCAAGTGCTTGCTCACAGGGGGTCGTTTTGACCGTTGGGGTTTTACATAATTATTGTATGGCCTTGCCTTACAATATAAAGCGCCTTGGGGCAACTGTTTGTTGTGATTTGGCGCTATATAAAAAAATTGATTGATTGATTGATTAATAGTAATAATAATAATAATAATAATGATGATCATTTGGTCCAATCGCTGTAAATACAGCAGAAGGGTAATGAAATGATGACGACATGTAGTGTTTGTTTCAACCCCTATACAGAAAAACCGAGTGCGGCAGAGGAGGGTTTGGGGAAGTGGTGGCCGAATGTTTAGTGAGGTGGGCTGTGACCACAAGGCCATAGGTTTAATTCCCTGAGTGGACATGAAAGCATGCTACCTAAGGCACCCTTGTGCAAGGTTCTTAATGCCAAAGTTGTTCCTGGTGTCTCGTTCAGTACTGTTGGAATCCGGTCCAGAGTCCGGGGGTCTTCCAGCAGAACAGTCTCACTGATCAAAAAACCAGCAGGCAGCTGAATGTGACCCCAGCAGGGGCCTGCAGAGCCGGCACCGCAGCGATAATTCAGCAAGTCAAAGCAGACTCTCATTTCCTGTCATGTGACCTCACCCTGGATGAGGTCAGGTTCAGGTCACCCCAGATGACAAATCCTGCAGCTCCCAGAGCGGCACTCTCCCCGATGGTGTGGATCAGGTCCTTCTGCAAGAAAACGCAACATCTTGATGTTACATGGAGAAATTAGTTAAAAAGTGTTTCTGGAACTAAACACTGAGGCCAGCGAGCAGAAGACCTGACAGCAGGACTCCAGGTCCACCAGGCTCTGAAAACATGATCTGAACCGTGTTCACATGACTACTGTGGAGCTCCAGAACAGAGACGAGCCGCATCATGTTGTTTATCTTCCCACCGTATTGACGATAATGTTGATGACGTGTTTACATAAGATCAGAAGCATGACGAGTTCAAGGAAGAAGAATTGACCTGAACATACGGAGCACGATGATACGTGACCCATGAACACGTTATCATGATGTGGCAGTGCAGATTAAGAGCGTTACGGTGTGTGCGTGTGTGTGTGGGTGTGTGCGCGTGTGCGCGGTGTCCGTGCAGCGGCGGACCGGAGCGGCACAGCAGAATTCAGAATTCATATCTGCCAACAAAATGATTTCATTATTTAAGTTGTGTGCATGAATTAATCAAACCCAACCACACAGTGGGAACAGATCACTGGAAGGTGTCGCGCACTCACATGCTAACTGCTACATTTTTATTCTTAGATTTTCCACCGTGTGTCCACTCAGGTGTGGACACACGGCGTGGACACGTTCACGTGGACGTCTGGAGCTGCGGATGTGCAGTTCTTTGATGAGCAGAAGCCTCTGTCTCGACTTCACACAGATCCTGTGGATTTTGAAGCATCTCTGTGGTGATTTGGGGCAGTTTGAATAAAGTGAATTGAATTCTTGTCATGTGTTTACCAGGAAACATTTTGTGTCATCTCTTACCATGGTGAGGAAAGCCAGCGCGTCCTCTCGGTAGCCCAGCCTCAGGTACACGTAGGTGGGCAGGTCGTATTCCTTCGCGGTCAGCGAGGCGACGCGAAGCGACTCTCGGATTCTGTGCTGAGCGAAGTAGAGGTTGTTGATGCTGTTGGCATGATTCTTCCGGATGGCCACTGAGGGAAAGAGCGCAGAGCTGCTGTTCCACAGCCACAGCAGCTCATTGTTACTCAGTTTCTCCGACAGGGGGCAGAAGCCTTTGTAGTTGTGCTCGTGCAAGTTGTAGTTGTGACAGTCGGGGTACAGGTAGAAACCCCAGAGGCCACTGGGACGAAGGTGCATCCCCAGCTGGATAGTCCTCTGCATGAAAGTGCGTGCGCTCTTCTCAAATCTTTTCCGTGCCAGCTCCTCCACCTGCACTGCCGTCACATTTATGTACGCCTTGGCAGTTAGCTCCATTGACTTGCGGCGGTAAATGTCCTTCTTGTGCCAGTTGCGTCTCCACTGTGGTCGCCAGAACTCCCAGTCGATGACAGCCAGGCCGCGGAAGTCCTCAGCAGGAATAAAGTGTTTGATGTCCTTGTAGGCTTTGAAGAGGTGCAGGTCCAGGCTGCAGTTCTGCGGAACCCCACCGTGCACAGTGGTACCCTGTGGCGTGACGTAGGGGTAGTATCCCAGCCGATTGGCATAAAAGATGGTGACATTCTGCCCCGTGCAGCCAGCCCGTGGGCTCCCGTGTATTTGAAAGAGTTGGTCAATGTTGGCCGTAATGTTGTACTTGATGGCGCACATGTCCAACGGGGCGTTGAAGGCAGCAATGAAAGGCTTGCGGCCAATCAGTGGAAGCTTTGCAGGTTTCTGACCAAAGGCAGTGTGGCAGAGAAGAACCAGCCAGGAGCAGGTGAGGGCAACAGGTACGATGTGGTGGGAGAGAGATGCTCCGCCCACTGGAACCACGGGCATCCTGGGCTTTAGGTTGCAGAACTGTCAGTGATCCTGAAGAAAGCAGGACAAAGAAAAATGAAATATTGTTTGCATCAAATCCTCCCAATGAAACGCTGCTTGTATTTATTTCTTCTTCTCATGATGATTATTTTTGACCAATTCTTTATACTTTAACTTGTCTTCAGGACGTGACTACAATTACTGAGATTTTCAAATTTCTTCCAAAGATGTTGGTCAAGTCTTGCTGTCACACTGTGGATGAGAATGAGATATTGAATATTTTCTAACCTTTGTCCTGTGATGTTTGCCAGTGCAGCACATGTGTGTACACACAAACACACTTAAATCAACAATGTTCATTATAAAATTGCACAGCAGGAGGAATGAAGGATTATCTAAAACGCTCCTGCAGCACATGGAGAGGAGATGCTCAGATCTTTTGCTCCTCTGTGCAGACAGAGTCTCATGCAGAGGCTGTCTGGTGTTACTGAGGACTGCTGTGCACCGCTCCAGTTTTTGACAGAGATGTTATTACCCAAACAGACAGCAGCATAGAATCTATCTATCTATTTTCATGTTTCATTTTCAATGTAAATGAGTCCACCCACCACTTTAATCATACCTTAGATCTTGTTCTGACTTATGGTATGGAAATTGAAGACTTAACAGTATTCCCTGAAAACCCCCTTCTGTCTGATCATTTCTTAATAACATTTACATTTACTCTGATGGACTACCCAGCAGTGGGGAATAAGATTCATTACAGTAGAAGTCTTTCAGAAAGCGCTGTAACTAGGTTTAAGGATATGATTCCTTCTTTATGTTCTCCAATGCCATATACCAACACAGTGCAGAGTAGCTACCTAAACTCTGTGAGTGAGATAGATTACCTCGTCAATAGTTTTATATCCTCATTGAGGACAACTTTGGATGCTGTAGCTCCTCTGAAAAAGAGAGCTTTAAATCAGAAGTGCCTGACTCCGTGGTATAACTCACAAACTCGCAGCTTAAAGCAGATAACCCGTAAGTTGGAGAGGAAATGGCGTCTCACTAATTTAGAAGATCTTCACTTAGCCTGGAAAAAGAGTCTGTTGCTCTATAAAAAAGCCCTCCGTAAAGCTAGGACATCTTACTACTCATCACTAATTGAAGAAAATAAGAACAACCCCAGGTTTCTTTTCAGCACTGTAGCCAGGCTGACAAAGAGTCAGAGCTCTATTGAGGCGAGTATTCCTTTAACTGTAACTAGTAATGACTTCATGACTTTCTTTGCTAATAAAATTTTAACTATTAGAGAAAAAATTACTCATAACCATCAATCAATTCAATCAATCAATTTTATTTATATAGCGCCAAATCACAACAAACAGTTGCCCCAAGGCATTTTATATTGTAAGGCAAGGCCATACAATGATTACGTAAAAACCCCAACGGTCAAAACGACCCCCTGTGAGCAAGCACTTGGCGACAGTGGGAAGGAAAAACTCCCTTTTAACAGGAAGAAACCTCCAGCAGAACCAGGCCCAGGGAGGGGCAGTCCTCTGCTGGGACTGGTTGGGGCTGAGGGAGAGAACCAGGAAAAAGACATGCTGTGGAGGGGAGCAGAGATCAATCACTAATCATTAAATGCAGAGTGGTGCATACAGAGCAAAAAGAGAAAGAAACACTCCGTGCATCATGGGAACCCCCCAGCAGTCTAAGTCTATAGCAGCATAACTAAGGGATGGTTCAGGGTCACCTGATCCAGCCCTAACTATAAGCTTTAGCAAAAAGGAAAGTTTTAAGCCTAATCTTAAAAGTAGAGAGGGTGTCTGTCTCCCTGATCTGAATTGGGAGCTGGTTCCACAGGAGAGGAGCCTGAAAGCTGAAGGCTCTGCCTCCCATTCTACTCTTACAAACCCTAGGAACTACAAGTAAGCCTGCAGTCTGAGAGCGAAGCGCTCTATTGGGGTGATATGGTACTATGAGGTCCCTAAGATAAGATGGGACCTGATTATTCAAAACCTTATAAGTAAGAAGAAGAATTTTAAATTCTATTCTAGAATTAACAGGAAGCCAATGAAGAGAGGCCAATATGGGTGAGATATGCTCTCTCCTTCTAGTCCCCGCTAGTACTCTAGCTGCAGCATTTTGAATTAACTGAAGGCTTTTCAGGGAACTTTTAGGACAACCTGATAATAATGAATTACAATAGTCCATCCTAGAGGAAATAAATGCATGAATTAGTTTTTCAGCATCACTCTGAGACAAGACCTTTCTAATTTTAGAGATATTGCGCAAATGCAAAAAAGCAGTCCTACATATTTGTTTAATATGCGCATTGAATGACATATCCTGATAAAAAATGACTCCAAGATTTCTCACAGTATTACTAGAGGTCAGGGTAATGCCATCCAGAGTAAGGATCTGGTTAGACACCATGTTTCTAAGATTTGTGGGGCCAAGTACAATAACTTCAGTTTTATCTGAGTTTAAAAGCAGGAAATTAGAGGTCATCCATGTCTTTATGTCTGTAAGACAATCCTGCAGTTTAGCTAATTGGTGTGTGTCCTCTGGCTTCATGGATAGATAAAGCTGGGTATCATCTGCGTAACAATGAAAATTTAAGCAATGCCGTCTAATAATACTGCCTAAGGGAAGCATGTATAAAGTGAATAAAATTGGTCCTAGCACAGAACCTTGTGGAACTCCATAATTAACCTTAGTCTGTGAAGAAGATTCCCCATTTAATGAACAAATTGTAATCTATTAGATAAATATGATTCAAACCACCGCAGCGCAGTGCCTTTAATACCTATGGCATGCTCTAATCTCTGTAATAAAATTTTATGGTCAACAGTATCAAAAGCAGCACTGAGGTCTAACAGAACAAGCACAGAGATGAGTCCACTGTCTGAGGCCATAGGAAGATCATTTGTAACCTTCACTAATGCTGTTTCTGTACTATGATGAATTCTAAAACCTGACTGAAACTCTTCAAATAGACCATTCCTCTGCAGATGATCAGTTAGCTGTTTTACAACTACCCTTTCAAGAATTTTTGAGAGAAAAGGAAGGTTGGAGATTGGCCTATAATTAGCTAAGATAGCTGGGTCAAGTGATGGCTTTTTAAGTAATGGTTTAATTACTGCCACCTTAAAAGCCTGTGGTACATAGCCAACTAACAAAGATAGATTGATCATATTTAAGATCGAAGCATTAAATAATGGTAGGGCTTCCTTGAGCAGCCTGGTAGGAATAGGGTCTAATAGACATGTTGATGGTTTGGATGAAGTAACTAATGAAAATAACTCAGACAGAACAATCTGAGAGAAAGAGTCTAACCAAATACCGGCATCACTGAAAGCAGCCAAAGATAACGATACGTCTTTGGGATGGTTATGAGTAATTTTTTCTCTAATAGTTAAAATTTTATTAGCAAAGAAAGTCATGAAGTCATTATCTGCTTTAAGCTGCGAGTTTGTGAGTTATACCACGGAGTCAGGCACTTCTGATTTAAAGCTCTCTTTTTCAGAGGAGCTACAGCATCCAAAGTTGTCTTCAATGAGGATGTAAAACTATTGACGAGGTAATCTATCTCACTTACAGAGTTTAGGTAGCTACTCTGCACTGTGTTGGTATATGGCATTGGAGAACACAAAGAAGGAATCATATCCTTAAACCTAGTTACAGCGCTTTCTGAAAGACTTCTAGTGTAATGAACCTTATTCCCCACTGCTGGGTAGTCCATCAGAGTAAATGTAAATGTTATTAAGAAATGATCAGACAGAAGGGAGTTTTCAGGGAATACTGTTAAGTCTTCAATTTCCATACCATAAGTCAGAACAAGATCTAAGATATGATTAAAGTGGTGGGTGGACTCATTTACATTTTGAGCAAAGCCAATAGAGTCTAATAATAGATTAAATGCAGTGTTGAGGCTGTCATTCTCAGCATCTGTGTGGATGTTAAAATCGCCCACTATAATTATCTTATCTGAGCTAAGCACTAAGTCAGACAAAAGGTCTGAAAATTCACAGAGAAACTCACAGTAACGACCAGGTGGACGATAGATAATAACAAATAAAACTGGTTTTTGGGACTTCCAATTTGGATGGACAAGACTAAGAGTCAAGCTTTCAACTATCCCAAAGACGTATTGTTATCTTTGGCTGCTTTCAGTGATGCCGGTATTTGGTTAGACTCTTTCTCTCCGAATGTTCTGAGTTATTTTCATTAGTTACTTCCTCCAAACCATCAACATGTCTATTAGACCCCATTCCTACCAGGCTGCTCAAGGAAGCCCTACCATTATTTAATGCTTCGATCTTAAATATGATCAATCTATCTTTGTTAGTTGGCTATGTACCACAGGCTTTTAAGGTGGCAGTAATTAAACCATTACTTAAAAAGCCATCACTTGACCCAGCTATCTTAGCTAATTATAGGCCAATCTCCAACCTTCCTTTTCTCTCAAAAATTCTTGAAAGGGTAGTTGTAAAACAGCTAACTGATCATCTGCAGAGGAATGGTCTATTTGAAGAGTTTCAGTCAGGTTTTAGAATCCATCATAGTACAGAAACAGCATTAGTGAAGGTTACAAATGATCTTCTTATGGCCTCAGACAGTGGACTCATCTCTGTGCTTGTTCTGTTAGACCTCAGTGCTGCTTTTGATACTGTTGACCATAAAATTTTATTACAGAGATTAGAGCATGCCATAGGTATTAAAGGCACTGCGCTGCGGTGGTTTGAATCATATTTATCTAATAGATTACAATTTGTTCATGTAAATGGGGAGTCTTCTTCACAGACTAAGGTTAATTATGGAGTTCCACAAGGTTCTGTGCTAGGACCAATTTTATTCACTTTATACATGTTTCCCTTAGGCAGTATTATTAGACGGCATTGCTTAAATTTTCATTGTTACGCAGATGATACCCAGCTTTATCTATCCATGAAGCCAGAGGACACACACCAATTAGCTAAACTGCAGGATTGTCTTACAGACAAAGACATGGGTGACCTCTAATTTCCTGCTTTTAAACTCAGATAAAACTGAAGTTATTGTACTTGTCCCCACAAATCTTAGAAACATGGTGTCTAACCAGATCCTTACTCTGGATGGCATTACCCTGACCTCTAGTAATACTGTGAGAAATCTTGGAGTCATTTTTTATCAGGATATGTCATTCAATGCGCATATTAAACAAATATGTAGGACTGCTTTTTTGCATTTGCGCAATATCTCTAAAATTAGAAAGGTCTTGTCTCAGAGTGATGCTGAAAAACTAATTCATGTATTTATTTCCTCTAGGCTGGACTATTGTAATTCATTATTATCAGGTTGTCCTAAAATTTCCCTGAAAAGCCTTCAGTTAATTCAAAATGCTGCAGCTAGAGTACTGACAGGGACTAGAAGGAGAGAGCATATCTCACCCATATTGGCCTCTCTTCATTGGCTTCCTCTTAATTCTAGAATAGAATTTAAAATTATTCTTCTTACTTATAAGGTTTTGAATAATCAGGTCCCATCTTATCTTAGGGACCTCATAGTACCATATCACCCCAATAGAGCGCTTCGCTCTCAGACTGCAGGCTTACTTGTAGTTCCTAGGGTTTGTAAGAGTAGAATGGGAGGCAGAGCCTTCAGCTTTCAGGCTCCTCTCCTGTGGAACCAGCTCCCAATTCAGATCAGGGAGACAGACACCCTCTCTACTTTTAAGATTAGGCTTAAAACTTTCCTTTTTGCTAAAGCTTATAGTTAGGGCTGGATCAGGTGACCTTGAACCATCCCTTAGTTATGCTGCTATAGACTTAGACTGCTGAGGGGTTCCTATGATGCACTGTTTCTTTCTCTTTTTGCTCTGTATGCACCACTCTGCATTTAATGATTAGTGATCGATCTCTGCTCCCCTCCACAGCATGTCTTTTTCCTGGTTCTCTTCCTCAGCCCCAACCAGTCCCAGCAGAAGACTGCCCCTCCCTGAGCCTGGTTCTGCTGGAGGTTTCTTCCTGTTAAAAGGGAGTTTTTCCTTCCCACTGTCGCCAAGTGCTTGCTCACAGGGGGTCGTTTTGACCGTTGGGGTTTTTCCGTAATTATTGTATGGCTTTGCCTTACAATGTAAAGCACCTTGGGGCAACTGTTTGTTGTGATTTGGCGCTATATAAATAAAATTGATTTGATTTGATTCAAGGTTCAAAGTAAACTTTATTATCCCACCAGGGGAAATTCATGTGGTCATCATTACTTGTCTTACAACATATGTTATAATTTGATTTGATTTTGGTGGTTCTCCCTCATATTTATGGCATCTTTGAAATCTGCAAAATAAATATAATAATAATAAATATAATAATAATAATAATAATAATAATAATAATAAATTTTATTTATAAAGTGCCTTACATCTGACAAGCAAATCTCAAGGCGCTATATAAAAATACAAAAAATAAAAACACAAGTAGAAAGGGGAAAAACAATTAAGAAAAAGTTTCAGCTGAATGTGGCGCTCTTAGATGGTTGGGAAGATCATTTCACAGTCGGGGTGAAGCCGTCTGGAAGGCCCTATCTCCCATAGTACGGAGTTTGGCCTTTGAAAGCTGGAGTTGGTGACTGTCAGCAGAGCGAAGATGATGTGATGGATTGTAGGGACTGATCAGATCTTTGAGGTACACCGGTGTCCTGCCATAGACACACTAATAGGTCAGGAGACAGATCTTATATTCCATCCTGAACCTAACAGGGAGCCAGTGGAGGTTTTTGAGGGTGGGTGTGATGTGCGTGAACTTCTGCACCCCATCAGGATTCTAGCAGCGCAGTTCTGAATATGCTGCAGTCTCTGCAGGTTCTCGCCAGGTATCCCGATGAGGAGTGCGTTGCAATAGTCCAGACTGGAGGAGACAAAAGCATGGACCAATTTCTCAGCATCGGGTAGAGAACGGGAGGGATGGAGCTTGGTGATGTTCCAGAGATGAAAGAATGCAGTTTTGCAGAGGTGCTGGATGTGGATGTCAAATGACAGGTGGGGATCAAACTGTACCCCAAGGTTAGTGACAGAGGAATTTAGGAGAATGTTGTGGCTGACGAATGGAAAAAACAGTCAGAGGAAAGGACCGAAGTTGGGGAGGGGTTCCATTGAGCAGACCTTTGGTTTTGTTCCTGCTAAGCTAAAAAAAATTGTCATTCATCCACGCCCCCCGTCTCCTCCAGGCAGGTCATGAGAGCAGTTATTGAAAGTGAGGGCAATGTAGTGTCCAACCTGACATAGAGCTGAGTATCATCAGCATAGCAATGAAAGGCAACTCCATGCTTGCTGATGATGTGGCCCAGGGGGAGCATGTAGATGGAGAATAGTGTGGGACCGAGGACTGACCCTTGAGGTACTCCACAGGTGACAGTGTGGGCCCTCGACCTGGCTTCCCCCAGAGCCACATACTCAGCTCTATCAGTCAGGTAGGACTGAAACCACTGGAGTGCTGTGTGGGAGATGCCAATGAAATATTTCAAACGGTGGAGGAGAATGGAACGGTCCACAGTGTCGAATGCGGCTGAGAGGTCCAAGAGTAATAAGAGAGATGGAGAGCCCTGGTCAGAGGCCACCAGCAAGTCATTGGTGACCCTGACCAGGGCTGTCTCTGTGCTGTGTGCAGTGCGAAACCCTGACTGGAATATTTCATAAAGACTGTGAGAGTGTAGGTGATTGTGAATTTGGGGGCAACAGTTTTTTTCTCTGATTTTTGAAAGAAAGGGGAGACTGGAGATGGGCCGGTAACTGAATAGAATATCAGGATCAAGAGAAGGTTTCTTTAGCAGGGGACTGATAAGAGCTGTTTTGAGAGAAGTTGGGAGATATCCAGTTTACAGTGAAGAGTGTGTGATGGTAGTGATGAGAGGGATTATTGAATTGATATTCGATTTAATCAGGGCAGTAGGGAGGGGCTCAAGAGGACATGTCGAGGTCCTCATGTTTCTGATGAGGGCCTCATCCTGTCCCTGTGTGGGAAGGGCAAAATGAGAAAAGGTAAATGCTGTAGTTAGGATGGTAGTATAATATAACTAACTATAAGTAAATCCTGACTGGTCCTTTAAATCCTGTTTGTGATTTTCCTGTTTTTCCGTGTCTTCACCATGACTCTGGAAACACAGAAAAACTCTAGAATCATCAGGAAAGGATTGGGTTTTTGAACTTTTAATTTTCTGATTAAAGTTATTGTTGAATCTGTTAAACTTTAAATTTTATCTCTTGACACTCAGAATTTAAACGGCGTTTGGCTCGTTTCTGTGGCGCGTGGGGTTCAGAGGTCACACAGAGGAAGTCAGTTGACACCCAGGGATGGGAATGTGGTTTTGGACTAACCAGAACCGAAGCCTCAGGCCGTAATAACAGGCCGTGGTTCCAAAGGGCTCAGATTTTCATGTTTGCTCAGAATCCTTTTCTTCTCTCGCTGTCGTGAAGGTTCAGACCTCATGTGGGGACTTTTCAAACATCGTGAATGTTTCACAAGCTGCAAACCACATGAGGCTGGAAAATATTCCTGGAAAATGTGTGAAACTAACAAAAACTAATACATAACTTAAAGACGCAATCTCACAAATGTTCTCAAAAACTCCAAAACAACATGTCATACAAAAAACAGAAAAACTGACATGAAACCAGTTTAAATTATACTTTAGAGTTTTAACAGCAAACAGTGTTGATCTGTCACTTAAAATCAAATGATTTCCTGTTCCTCTGAGTTTGGAGGAAACGACGAGACACTTTGACACATCCTGCTGAACAAAGGTGAGAGCCCGCCCACTTACTTTATGACATCAAGAGAAAAGAAAGAACTGATGCTCTTTGATCTCAAACTGATATTCACTCTCTTTTTCATGTCACTCCACTAAATCATCACTTTTACAGCCGGCTGAGTTCAGACATCATTAGTGAAATGCAGAACAGATGCGTTCATGTTCTGGAAAACCTTTTACACATTACTGAAAGATACGCCAATAATGAGGGCATGTTACCATGGTAACGACTAAATCAAATAACAGAAAGTTCAGATACTCATCAGATGTCAGTGAGCGCTGAAAAGAAACCACCGGGTTTATGTTTCATCCAGGAGAAGGACAAAAGCTCCATCCCAGAACGCTCCGACCCAGTCCAACACACACACACACACACACACACACACACACACGTGTGTGTGTGTGTGTGTGCTGGTGGATGATGATGAAGTTGACAGCTGGGCACCAAATTTCAAGGAGTGAAGAAATCATCTGGAATGAGTTTCTGTTCTGGAAGTTTATTGATGTTTAGATTTTTTTCATGGTTCGTTGTGTTTTTTTTTGTTTTTTAAGTTTTTGTTCTTGTGTTGCTGCCAGTTTTTCTCTCAAGGTTTGGAAATATTTGAATGGTTGTTTTTTCTTCGTGCACTGAAACGTACATGTTGAGTGTTTAACACAGCTGGAACCTGAAAACTGGACCAGCGACTTGATCCTGATGCGCTGTGGGTGGTCCGGCTCCTTGGACTGTAAGATCCAGAGACACCCGTGAAGACCTGATGGAGTCATGAGGTCAAAGGTCAGAGATGTTTGGGGGACCTGTCAGCCGGTACGAATTTTGACATCAAAGTAGGTTAAAGAAAAACGGCTCGAGTAAATGATGGAGAAGTTGAGCTGCTCAGACGTTTATGTCCACTGAAAAGCAGAAGAAGAGTTTGACCAATCAAAGTGCAGCTCGTTAACATTTGTGTGGTTTGCATCTTGGCTGACATCGGTCTGAATCAGACTTCCAAGAAGAAGAAGAAGAGCTTTTATTGTCATCGTACATACAACGGAATCTGGTGGTAATTACAGTTAGACACATTCCAACCACTAGGGGCAGCGGGCAGCCACAGTCCCAGTGCCCGACTCCAGATGTAGGGACACTGCCCTGCTCAGGGGCAGAGACAGGAGCAGATCCTAACCCTCAGCCTTCTTGCTGTGAGTCCAGAGTTGTGAACCACTGAACCGCTTCACGCTGTGGACTTGGTGTGCTTGTCTCCGTGTCAGCGTGCGGTCTCTATCCTGAGGATCCGGGAGCCGTCAGCAGGTCTGGCAGTGATTAGGATCAGAGTCTGTTTGTGGCTTTGTGCTCGCTGAGTCAAACACTGAGATCGAGTCCAGAGTCCAGACGCAGAGTCAGGACGGGAGCTTCAGTTCCTCACTGTGCTTCAGTCTGCAGAACACAACTGTGATGCAGGTCAAAGGTCAGGAGAGAGCGTGTGTGAAACTGGAACCCTGAACGGTGACAGGAAGTGCCGGATTTGATGTTTGCAAACAAACCCGAGAGGCCGAAATCCCAAAACAAATCATCTGCTAACGCGCTCCAGCTGTGACCAGGTCCTGTCCAACCCCCAGCTGGATCCAGGTTGAGGACCCGGAGCCCCGCAGACGGCATTTTGTGCTGCTGTCAGCAAATCCAGACATAGTGTGTGTCGGCGGTGAAGGTCTGAACGCTGTGCTGTGGAGGCGGGGCTTCTGTTGGACGGTAGGAGTCCCGCTGCGGTCTGGATGCAGATAGTTTGCTGGTCCTGAGAACTCATCGTGCAATTAGACACCCGAGATCTCTGCGTGTGGACTTTCTGTCACAAAGCCACATGAATGAACCAATGAGAGCGAAGCCCTTTGTGGAATCTTCCTGGCGACTGAATGTGGTCAGAAAACAGACTTCCCATAATTCACGTCATCTCACGAGAGACTGAAAACAAAAGCTAGAGAAACCAAACCGCAGGAGCTGAAATCTTTCCACTCTGTGGAGCCAAAGCTCATCACGGCGGTGGCGGCGGCGGCGTGCTGCCAGCACCCGGAGAGTTTGAGTTTGGGGTTTGCCAAATGGCTGCAACAGATTGATGACCTCAGAAGGGTCATTGTTGCTGCAACCAGACCAGTGAGAGAACCACAAACGGGGTCTAACACAGGGACTGCTTTGGTTCTTGAGCCACCAATCTGCACCCCACCCGTCTTTTTCTCCATTTCCTGTCTCTTAAAAGCAAATCAAAGTGAAATGTCAATGAAAAGTTCGACAGCAGTTAAACATTAAACATTTAGTTCTTGATCAACTTCCTGGTCCAGGGGGCGGAGCACGGAGCTTCTTGTTTGATACACTGCCCCCTGGAGGCATTCGGTTGTTTCTCAGTGAAATGCTTCAGAACAGGATTCATGTGTGCACTAATTAGACAGTTGGGCGGGGCTTACTGAGGACTGTTAGACGTCGGTTATTTAGCGAGCATTAGTACTTTGTTGGACCAGCGTCTTCCACACTCACTCAGTCACTGACACTTCACCCTGCGGCATTATGGGAAATGAAAACAACAGACCTCCGACTCATGAAGGTCGTCTTTTTATCTGCAAGTTTCTTCAAGTCAACATTTAACAGTTTGGAACAATTTACAAAAATCATTTTTCCAACACATTTAATACCCTTTTGAAAATCTGGATACTAGTAAGTAAGTAACTGACTACAGTTGGCTTTCTGGAGTGTTGCCATCCAGGACCTGCAGGCCAAGAAATTTTTATTGGGGTGGGAAGGTGGAGAGGGGGCAGGGCATAGAATCACCCTGTCATTTGGTTCATGTGGAAGGGTTAGGGCCAGTGCCTCCATGTGCCGATTCTTCACAGTGTCACAGCAAGACTCGACCAAGACTACCTCACAGCTAGTCAAAGACTCGACCAAGACTATAGCCAGACAAGACCCATACTAGACCAAGAACAGCCAATGACTACATTAGATAGAACTTTATTGATCCCTTGGGAAGACTCCCTCAGGGAAATTAAGGTTCCACCAGCATCATATAGCAGCACAGAGGGTAAGAAGCACACAGAGTATCAAAAGTTAAAAAAGAAAAACAGTTTGTAAATATAAATATAAATACTGTCTTCCTGTTCCTCCTCCTCCCCTGAGTGAGGAGTTGTTCAGTCTGAGGGACAAAGGAGTTTCTCAGTCTGTTGGTCCTGCTCTTGGGAAGGAGCAGTCTGTGGCTGAAGAGGCTCCTCTGGTTGCTGATGACGGCATGCAGAGGCTGACTGGCATCGTCCATAATATCCAGCAGTTTGTCCAGTGTTCTCTTCTCTGCCACTATCACCAGAGAGTTCAGCTTCATACCAACCACACAGCCAGTCCACCTGATCAGTTTGTCCAGCCTGGATGTGTCCTTTTGGATGTGCTGCCCCCACCCCAGCACACCACGGTGTAAAAGAGACTAGACCACGACTAGACCCAAGACTAGACCACGACTAGACCCAAGGCTAGACCACGACTAGACCCAAGACTAGACCACAACTAGACCACGACTAGACCCAAGACTAGACCCGAGGCTAGACCATGACTAGACCCAAGTCTAGACCCAAGTCTAGACCACGACTAGACCCAAGGCTAGACCCTAGACTAGACCCACGACTAGACCCAAGGCTAGACCACGACTAAACCCAAGGCTAGACCACGACTAGACCCAAGACTAGACCATGACTAGACCCAAGGCTAGACCCAAGGCTAGACCATGACTAGACCCTAGACTAGACCATAATTCCAAGATGTCTGTCTGTTCACAAGTCTTACGAACACAAACTGATGAGGACAGAAAATAATTCTGGTCCAACATCATCATATTTTGACTTTTGTTGTTGTTGTTTTGAAAAACATCACATTTGTTAAAACAACAATAACAACAACAATAATAATAACTTTAGTTTCTGTGTCCAGAAGTCAAACAGGTTTTTTTTTTATTTCACGTGTTTGATGATAAAAGTTTACTCCTCCTAATTTAGAAAATATACATATTTAAGTGTACTGGATCATTTTATTAGCAGATTTCTAGTCCCGAGTCTGAATCCTTTCGTCTGTTTCCGGTATGTGATCCCCGTATCAGACAACATAATGGAGTGAATGTGAGGCATTATTGTAAAGCGCTTTGAGCATCTGATGCAGATGGAAAAGTGCTTTATAAATGCAGTGCATTTACCATTTGATATGTGGAACTCATTCAGATTAAATATCATTTCATATCAATGAATTTGAATATTTAATTCTAATTTAAACATAAAATAAAATCATGGACTCTATACAGACGTCGCTCTGACATCATCAGCAGACGGATCATCACCCAAATCAAAGGAAATGTGAAGCAGATCCACACCTCCCAAAAAACTGATTGATGTTAGATCAGCAGCTCACCTGTAGATACTGAAGAGCCGGGCACAGGGGTCGGCACAGGGGTCGGCACAGGGGTCAGCACAGGGGTCAGCATGGCCCCTGGCTGTGTCAGTCGTCCCGTCGTCACCGTGCGATCCTTCTCCGTGTCTTATGCAGAGAGTTTTCAGGCTGGGAGGAGCAACCGTCTCCACGGCGATTAGAGAGGGAGGGGGTGAGTCACAGGAAGAGAGAGAGGCTTTAAGTCCTCGTGCACGTGACTCGGCTGTAATCTTTACATGCATGCTGAGTGTGCATGTGTGCGTGCATGTGCGCGGTTTCGTGGCTGTTCAACTTTTTCACCAAGATGTTTCACACACATGAAGTGGGCGGGGCTCGGGGCTGAGGGGTGTGACATTGCCCACAGCTGCACTCTGATTGGCTGCTGGTGTGCATGTGGCCTGTTGTGTGACACACTGTTGTGCTTTTTGGTGCTAAAAGTCAGAATTAAATTCATAACAACAGTGTTGTATTGGACAAAGTCCTGCAGAAGAACAAACATTTGACTGTTGCTGGAGTCTGCTGAGTCCAAACAGGTCTGGACCCGAGTGCGTGCGGCTCCGATGTCTTCATCCTCTCCTTTTACCACAAGTTTAAACTTCTCTTCTTGTTTTTTAATCACTCCTTAAATCATTTTTGTCATGTCGTCTGGACGCTGTAAAGATTCCAGCGGTTAACCAAACTTTTGAAAAACTCCTCACTTAAACACGTGCCTTATTTTTTATATGAACACAACAGCTTAACATGCTGAACAAAAATAACACTCAGAAATTGTCTACATTTTTGCCCTGCCTCATGCCAGCCGCCATGTTGTCACCCACAGCCACTGACTGATCTTTGTTACACAAATATTTCCTGGACATAAAAGTGGAAAAATAACTGCGTTCTGTCACCTTCAGGTTTAAATGTTGAAATATTTCAGAGATGAGATGTCACACTGTGCGATGGCGCCACGCTGTAAGGATGCTCAAAAACAGCTAAGAGTGCACTTGTTCCGCCTCGAGCTTCGTTTGGTTTCAGTGTTTGTCTCGGCGCGATGTTAGCTGTCTCTGGTTCGCCACACTTCCTGGAGTGCCTAGCATAGCCTGTTAGCATTAGCCCACAGTGCTCTCAGCTGCACTGTGGTCCGGTGCAAGACAGCATCCTGAAGTCTGGTTGTGATGTCCAGCGGTCTGCAGTCCTTCTCGATTGTAGGTCATCCAGCACGCTTGTCAACAGGACGAAATGCCGGACATATTAGTCAGAGGGAATTCCATTACTCACAAAGTTTGTCAATCGGTATCAAACGAGGGGCAAAGTGACATGCCATTTTTTTGGTAGGTCATAATGTCTGGTCAATGGCTTATGGTGAGCTGGGCTTTGCCAGAACCTAGAAGCTTCCCTGGCCAATTGGCTGATATGGTTTCCTCACCAGAACCCCAAGGAAGGTGATGGAAGGAGATGATCTGGGAGGCCTTCCCGGGACATTTATGTAGACCAGGCGGCGTGTTCGGCCTGCAGCAGAGCGGGCTGTGAGTGTGATCTCATGGACTACAGAGGAGGCCCTGACGGTGATTTACGGCCCTCCTCCTGTCAGCTTGTGGTCGGTTGTAGAGCAACACTGCTGGACCTTCTGGAGCTGCGGGCTGGAGAAGGCGAGCTGTCTTCAAGTTTATCACAGCCACTGAGTACAGCTGGAAGGCTGCGGAAGCTGTGGATCAACGGCGGCTCACTGCCACCTTCGTAACCATGGTAGCTGCTAGCAAAGTTCCGCGGCACAATGCCATCATCCCATGCTGGCCGTTAGAGACAAAGGTTTTGGACGACTGCACAAACATACAAATGTAGATGTACAGTAGGTGTGTTTACAGGGAGGTGGAGCAGCACTTATTAGAGCACATACAGTCAGATCCATAAATATTTGGACGGGTACTGTTTTTGTACATTTAAATGCCACCACAGCAGAGTTCAGATGAAACAATTGAGACATTCTTATGGTGTTGAGTTTCAGTTTCAGGAGCCCAGAAACGTAAAACAAAGCAAAAAATACATTGATGTGGACTCATTCTAAAGACCCCAGAGAGTTGAATTGAAAGAGTTTAACAAAAATATGACACAGTGGCTTAGTGGTTAGCACTGTTGCCTCACAGCAAGAAGGTCATGGGTTTGAGTTTGCATGTCCATGTTTGTTTGGGTTTCCTCTGGCTTCCTCCCACATCCAAAGACAGGCAGGTTAGATGGACTGAAAACTTTAAACTGTCCATAGGTGTGAATGTATTTGTTTGTCTGGATGTGACCCTGTGACAGACTGGCATCCTGTCCAGGATGAACCCGCTTCACACCCTGTGACTGCTGGGATAGGCTCCAGCCTCCCGCAACCTTTAATTGGAGGAATCAGTTGAAGATTTGTGAGTGAGTGAGAACTATTGAGGAGTTCCGGCCATTTTTAACGCACTCCCTCCATCTTCACAGCCTCCACGTTTTGTTGTTTAATTTCAACTCAGTGGTGGTGTCCAAAAACCATCGTATCCAAACACTGATGGACCTGTGCCTGATCTGGGTATCTGCATGAACTTTGTCTGTTAGTCCAAAAACAATAAGTGAACTTTACTGTTGCTTTATTTTCATCATCTCAGTATTTTGTGAACAGTATAATAAAAACAAGATAAAATAGAGGAACAAAAGTCACGGGGGAAGCAGTATTTATGTCACAGCTAACGGTCGGTAGGTTCAAGACTCTTAGTCTTACTCTTGTCCATCCAAATTGGAAGTCCCAAAAACCAGTTTTATTTGTTGTTATCTATCGTCCACCTGGTCGTTATTTTCATTAGTTACTTCCTCCAAACCATCAACATGTCTATTAGACCCCATTCCTACCAGGCTGCTCAAGGAAGCCCTACCATTAATTAATGCTTCGATCTTAAATATGATCAATCTATTTTTATTAGTTGGCTATGTACCATCACTTGACCCAGCTATCTTAGCTAATTATAGGCCAATCTCCAACCTTCCTTTTCTCTCAAAAATTCTTGAAAGGGTAGTTGTAAAACAGCTAACTGATCATCTGCAGAGGAATGGTCTATTTGAAGAGTTTCAGTCAGGGTTTAGAATTCATCATAGTACAGAAACAGCATTAGTGAAGGTTACAAATGATCTTCTTATGGCCTCAGACAGTGGACTCATCTCTGTGCTTGTTCTGTTAGACCTCAGTGCTGCTTTTGATACTGTTGACCATAAAATTTTATTACAGAGATTAGAGCATGTCATAGGTATTAAAGGCACTGCGCTGCGGTGGTTTGAATCATATTTATCTAATACATTACAATTTGTTCATGTAAATGGGGAGTCTTCATCACAGACTAAGGTTAATTATGGAGTTCCACAAGGTTCTGTGCTAGGATCAATTTTATTCACTTTATACATGCTTCCCTTAGGCAGTATTATTAGACAGCATTGCTTAAATTTTCATTGTTACGCAGATGATACCCAGCTTTATCTATCCATGAAGCCAGAGGACACACACCAATTAGTTAAACTGCAGGATTGTCTTACAGACATAAAGACATGGATGACCTCTAATTTCCTGCTTTTAAACTCAGATAAAACTGAAGTTATTGTACTTGGTCCCACAAATCTTAGAAACATGGTGTCTAACCAGATCCTTACTCTGGATGGCATTACCCTGACCTCTAGTAATACTGTGAGAAATCTTGGAGTCATTTTTGATCAGGATATGTCCTTCAATGCACATATTAAGCAAATATGTAGGACTGCTTTTTTGCATTTGCGCAATATCTCTAAAATTAGAAAGGTCTTGTCTCAGAGTGATGCTGAAAAACTAATTTATGCATTTATTTCCTCTAGGCTGGACTATTGTAATTCATTATTATCAGGTTGTCCTAAAAGTTCCCTGAAAAGCCTTCAGTTAATTCAAAATGCTGCAGCTAGAGTACTGACGGGGACTAGAAGGAGAGAGCATATCTCACCCATATTGGCCTCTCTTCATTGGCTTCCTGTTAATTCTAGAATAGAATTTAAAATTATTCTTCTTACTTACAAGGTTTTGAATAATCAGGTCCCATCTTATCTTAGGGACCTCTTAGTACCATATCACCCCAATAGAGCGCTTCGCTCTCAGACTGCAGGCTTACTTGTAGTTCCTAGGGTTTGTAAGAGTAGAATGGGAGGCAGAGCCTTCAGCTTTCAGGCTCCTCTCCTGTGGAACCAGCTCCCAATTCAGATCAGGGAGACAGACACCCTCTCTACTTTTAAGATTAGGCTTAAAACTTTCCTTTTTGCTAAAGCTTATAGTTAGGGCTGGATCAGGTGACCCTGAACCATCCCTTAGTTATGCTGCTATAGACTTAGACTGCTGGGGGGTTCCCATGATGCACTGAGTGTTTCTTTCTCTTTTTGCTCTGTATGCACCACTCTGCATTTAATCATTAGTGATTGATCTCTGCTCCCCTCCACAGCATGTCTTTTTCCTGGTTTTTTCCCTCAGCCCCAACCAGTCTCAGCAGAAGACTGCCCCTCCCTGAGCCTGGTTCTGCTGGAGGTTT
Source organism: Thalassophryne amazonica (assembly GCF_902500255.1). Classification (NCBI taxonomy): domain Eukaryota; kingdom Metazoa; phylum Chordata; class Actinopteri; order Batrachoidiformes; family Batrachoididae; genus Thalassophryne; species Thalassophryne amazonica. The sequence goes on along the minus strand of NC_047110.1, from coordinate 115,787,306 downwards.
CTTCCTGTTAAAAGGGAGTTTTTCCTTCCCACTGTTGCCAAGTGCTTGCTCATAGGGGGTCGTTTTGACCGTTGGGGTTTTTCATAATTATTGTATGGCCTTGCCTTACAATATGGAGCGCCTTGGGGCAACTGTTTGTTGTGATTTGGCGCTATATAAGAAAAAAGTTGATTGATTGAAGTTGATTGACTGTCGCCAAGTGCTTGCTCACAGGGGGTCGTTTTGACCGTTGGGGTTTTTCTGTAATTATTGTATGGCTTTGCCTTACAATATAAAGCGCCTTGGGGCAACTGTTTGTTGTGATTTGGCGCTATATAAATAAAATTGATTTGATTTGATTCAAGGTTCAAAGTAAACTTTATTATCCCACCAGGGGAAATTCATGTGGTCATCATTACTTGTCTTACAACATATGTTGTAACCAAAAGACAAAAAGACTGATTTGGACGTACCACAAATAAACCTCACAAAAACACAAAACATACATCATAAAATACAAATGTTAGTTCCTCAAATATATAATAAATAAGCAAATAAAACCAGGATCTATGATTTGAGGTAGACAAGTTAAAATGGGCCTGGAATCAAGTCAGGATAACACAGAGGTTTTGAGTCTATTGTTGTATAGTGTTATTGCTGTAGGCACGAAGGACTTCTTATACCTCTCTGTTCTAATCTGACTTTGCAGAATTCTGCCACTTGACTTGTGGCTACTCCCAAATTTTGGGAATAGAGGACGTGTTGCATCACTGAGGATCTGGTCTGTCTTCTTGAGGAAGAGCACAGGAGCACCACAGGGGTGTGTTTTCTCACCAATACTTTACACCTTATACACAAATGACAGTCAGTCCACATCTCCAGCCCACACATTCTTTAAGTATGCAGATGATACAGCCCTGGTGGGTTTTTTTTTTTTTTTTTTTTTTTACAGTCTGACTTTCCATCTGTGGAAGGTTTTGAAAGGGAGGTACAAGGTTTTATTCAACGGTGTTCTGATAATTATCTCACTGTCAATGTAAAGAAAACTAAACTAAAGAGATGGTGATTGATTTCAGAAAGAAAGGTCCACTAGTTCACCATTGATCCTAGATTGGGACACTATTGTACCTTTCTTTCTGAAATCAATCACCATCTCTTTAGTTTAGTTTTCTTTACATTGACAGTGAGATAATTATCAGAACACCGTTGAATAAAACCTTGTACCTCCCTTTCAAAACCTTCCACAGATGGAAAGTCAGACTGTAAAAAAACCCCACCAGGGCTATATCATCTGCATACTTAAAGAATGTGTGGGCTGGAGATGTGGACTGACTGTCATTTGTGTATAAGGTGTAAAGTATTGGTGACAAAACACACCCCTGTGGTGCTCCTGTGTTAGTGACTTGTACAGATGAAATGCATGAGTTAAAACAGACTTGCTGACTACGATTGGTCAAAAAGTCTAGTATCCATAAAATACGTCTGGGATTAACTCCAAGAATGAACAGTTTCTTCCCCATTAAATGGGGTTGAATTGTGTTGAAGGCACTGCTAAAAATCAACAAACAGAATTTTCACCAGGCTTTGAGTGTTCATAAGCCGGCTGCAAACGGCTGCAAAAAGAGATCAGACTAATACTCGAATTTTAGTCAGCAGAGAAAATTACCTGTATGGTAGAAGATTTCTCGGCGAGGAGGTGGAGTTGCAGTCCGGTCTTTATAGTGGTGGTGATGGGTGACAGCTGGTGTTGATAGGTGACAGCTGTCACCTCCAGCGGCTCCGACGCCCTCTCGTGCTTGGAGCCTGCACTCCAAGCAGGGCGCCATCTGGTGGTGGTGGGCCAGCAGTACCTCCTCTTCAGCGGCCCACACAACAGGGACAAGTGACATTGTCCATACGAAGGCAGATGCTCCAAGGCTACAAAGGTTGAAATCTCCCATTATGAAGTTAGCAGCATCTGGAGCCTCTGCCTCTGCCTGAGAAACTAGGTCATGAATCAAAGTAGCTGTGGCCAGCGTGTCTGCAGAGGGCGCAGTGTACACAACAAAAAGCCTGATCTGATGTATTTCCCTAGGCAGATGATATGGCCTTAAACAAAGCAAGTAGTACAAGATCCTCAGTGCAGATCTGCTGCTTTGTTGTGATATGACCAGGGTAAGAGGATTTGTTATTGACGAACACACATACACCCCCACCTTTACTTTTCCCGGAGTTTTGGTTGCGGTCCATCCTCACCAGCAAAAAGCCCTCTAGGTCAACTGATGAGTCTGGATCCGTCTCCATCAGCCAGGTCTCCGTCAAGCAGATAAGGCAGGATTGCTGATAGTCTGAGAGGTACTGAGCGCAGGCCTGCAGCTTGTCCACTTTATTCCTCAGACTTTAGACATTCCCCAACATAATTGATGGAAGTGGTTGCCCGTAGGGCTGCCTTTTAATCCGCTCCCTGATCCCAACCTTTCCTTCTGCGTTTCCGTGCTTTGATGTTCTTAATTTTGACACAGTCGGGTGACAACAATGATGTGTCATTCCATCGGAGATGCGTAGGAGAGTATCTGAGACTCAACAGGAAATCCCGGGTATATGTGATACAGGTTGCCTGGCCGTGTGTATTAAAGTTGTGACAGACTGCATATCTAACCAGGTCAACTAAAAAAGTGATCAGGATGAACAATAAGACAACTGATGCCGGCTTCATTTTGTAACGTATACTGTAGCAGTTCAGGAACTTAAGAAATTGCCATTTTTTATTGCTTAAAAAAGACATAAGAAAAACAAACACTTAAGAGAAGATGCACAGCAGACTGTGTCACCACTTGTGCATGCGCCAATCAATGTATCAATGTTATTTGAGGTGTGTGACCGGTCTAACGGGTAACGGCGTTGACGTATCCGTGATGATGGTCAGCTGCGGTGCTGCAGGTGCATGTAGCTGTTGCAGCTAAATGTTTCATTAATATTTTTTATGGTTATAATTTATTTATTTTGTATCCACATAATATTGGAGTACCTGTGTTGTGCTACAGACCTCTGGTGGTTTAATTGGGTAGTGGCTAAATTCTGTGTCTAAATTAGCAAGAACGATGATGAGCTTCCGGAGACGGCAGACACAAGGAGCAATGAAGAAAAACAAGTTGAAAAATAAAGACTTTGACTAAAGAAAATCATTCCAGCCACTCCTATGTGTTGGTGTAGAGGACGCACACCGTACGTGAGATTATTTTTGTTGAATATGGATGTTTTATTTAAGTTTATGTACAAGTTTCACCAAATATGTATATTTTTTGTTTGTTTTCGCTATAGTTTTTCACGGTGTTGTCAGAAGACGCCTTATTGGAAAATAAATGGTGACAAAACATCAGTTGAATTGTGGCTTTAATTGCACCCAACAAAAAACCTACTAGCAGCAGCTACAGTGCAGTTAGACTCGGACCGTCGGACCTGTGTGGTGCTGAGACCGTGGGTCTGTTTTCTTGGGTTTTTTCTACCAGCTGAGTTGTGAACTTTTCCACACATTCTGCGTCACCATGAATCAAGCGTGTCGGCTCCAGAGGAGGGAAACCCCGGCTTCAGTGAGTCAAAGTCCGACCGTGTATTTGTTCCATCCACTAAACCAGCTGATTCTGAGTTTCGCTCTTCAAGCAGGTGGACAAGATCTTCAGTGAAATCAGCCCCCCCCCCCAGGTGCACAGCCAGAAACTATGCACAGTTCCACGTAGACTCACTGAAGCTGGGGTTTTTCTCCAGCCAATCAGCTTCAGAGGTGATTAGTCACTTTCATGAAGTGTTTCCAAACACGAGGTTCTGTTTGTGTGTTGGTGGTTAAATCCAGACGTCACGTTGATGATCCGTCGAAGCAGCTAAGTGAAGACGGCGCTTCGTGAGAAGACGGGGTTTTACTTTGTGTATTTCACACCAACCTCATGTGTTTATTTCACCAAGTGGAGCCATAACGTTCAAAAACAAACTCTTTCACCGCGGTAAGAACCGTTTAGGAAAACTTTGAGGCTGCTATTAATTTTCTGCTCTGTTTTCTTTCTGCGTGTTTTGATCTCTGGACAATGAAGAACAGATGGTGGAGACGGGAGCTTCATGGCCTCAGTCATCTTTACTTCACGGTTAGACCCTGACCGTATTTTCAGATTCATGCTGATCGATTTTCAGACACATTTCCTCTGATGAAGGAGCCTCAGTGCTGAGGAGCCCGTCGAGGACACGCCCACATAGCACCTGGCCGTGGCAGGTAGACGGCTAATTAGGGTAGCTGTGGATGTACCGCAGACCCAGACTGGTTCCATAATGTGTGTATATGATGATGTGGTGACCTGCTCCCAGACCAGGGGCCTCATGTGCACAGACCTTTCTGGATTTCCTGCTGAAACATGGCATATGCCCACTCATTCATACGCTCATCTTCAACCGCTTAGTCCAATTAAGGGTCACGGGGGTTGGAGCCTATCCCAGCAGTCATAAAGCGTGAGGCAGGTTCACCCTGGACAGGACGCCAGTCTGTCGCAGGGCCACATATAGACAAACAAACACATCCACCCACACACCTTTATAAAAAGATTTAAAGTTTCCAGTCTACTGGACCCGCATGTCTTTGGATGTGGGAGGAAGCCGGAGCACCCAGAGAGAACCCACGCAAACATGGGGAGAACATGCAACCTCCACAAAGGAGGCCAGAAAGGCCACAGGCGGGAATTGAACCATGATCTTCTCACTAACGCAACAGTGCAAACCACTAATCCACCGTGCAGCCCCACGACCAAAACCCAGAAACTAACATGAGAACAAAAATATCCAGATGTATCAAAGTGTGTATACGCATGGATCCAAGAATGTTCCATTTGTAAATCCCACTGAATGTGGAACTGAGCGCACATGCACACGCACTATGCTCCTCCCTTTCCACACCCCTATTTAAATATGAAAATCCATGTAACTAGGCCCTGAGAGCTGGGAATCCCCTCCAACACATGAGTCAACAGGAACACAAAATGTGTGAGTGTGAGCTACAGATGAGGTGGAGACAGACAGGGATAGTTTATTTGGGACTCTCTCACACATGGAATAAACATGAAACGGTAAAAGAGTTACTCTGTGTGTGTGTGTGTGTGTGTGTGTGTGTGTGTGTGAGGCCTTAACACTGTGGCCTCAGAGCAGCGCACACACACTGAAGTTAAAAATGTGAGGGGCACCACAGCCACAACTTTACACACACAGGTTGATTGACAAATACTGTTAATAACCTCTAGTTTCATGATCAAGAAACAAAAAATGAATAAATAATAACAACAAAATACATATTTGAATGCACACATTCCCAAATGTGCCTGCGCTGGTTTCATTCAAAACAGTTATGTGAATAAACTATTTACTCATCGCGCACATGCCAGACGGGGGCACAAAATGCAGGGTGACATGGGGGAGGGGCGGTTCTGGGGGGTTATGGTTAGGGTTAGAATAAGAAAAAAAAAGTCACAAATGACACTGATTTCGTGACGGGAGCATGAAAAAAAAGGTGTGAGACTGGGCTGCTCCAACCATGCTGTCAGGATGAATGAGTCGTGTTGAACCAGGACACCGAGTCACCACATTAGTTAGATGCATTTGCGCTTCACAAAGGATTTGAACATTGATGGAATGAAAATGTTTCCTATTAACAAAAAACAATTCATCATGGTTTATAAGCCAATTATCATCATTTGCATGTAAATTCTCGCATTCCCTGTTTAAAGGTTTACGTCAGATTGCACCATTTGCAAGGTCCTCTAACAACGCTAACGCAGCCACTGCTAGTACCATTTTGCATATCACTTTGCGCATGTTTTATATCCACCCATATAACTGCAAACACGTGGGTGTGTTAATTGTTCATCAGTGTGTCTCCGATGTGCACATCACTCTGATGACTTCATGTTTAGACAATACTAACGGTTCCCAGCATCACCTTTATGTGTCGGCAGAGTAACAATAGCTGTAGAAACGTGTGTACGCTAGCCAGGATTTTTGCGTGATGCACCACACAATTCCATGGGCATTTCACTTTTGATGCATCTCAATATTAGCGTGGAGACAGACATACGCCACATTTTGGTTTGCAGGCTGAGAACGCCTGATGCTGGCTCACAGATCTGGCAACTTGCTTCCAATGGATTGTTTGCTGTTGTGAGGCTCTTCTAATCTCAACATGGTTGTATTTGTTTCTGTTATTTCTGTTTAATACTTCTTTTGGTTTTTAAGTGCATCTACTGTGAATCTTATTTAACTACAGTCCTCCTGTTGTGAATCGCTAGCAGTTAGCTTTCACTAGCGGTTAGCTTTCACTAGTAATTAGCTTGCATTACCTAGTTCGCACGTTTCTTTAATACTTCTGTTAGTTTTTCAGTGTAACTGCTGTGACTTTTAGATCATTAATTTACTCCTGTGTGAACCTTAGGAGTGGTTAGCATATTCGTGAGTGGTTAGCTCACGCTTGCCTGGCTATACTCTTGAATTTTCTGGTGCACAAAGTACACTACTTTACACTTTATGTAAATCCTGCATGATGCTGGAAGGTAGGGTGACGTTACAGGCACTCCAGACGAGGTTAGTGTTGGGCTGGCTAGTGTGCCCATTAGCATCAGCCTAGAAATGCCAGCTGTGGAGGACGGCTTTTGGCCTGTGGTTTGGCGTAGGGAGTCATGTAGGGCCTGGTTGTTGTACCCCGATCACACTTGCCACTGCGAACTGTGAATCCTTTTTCTCCCTTGGATGTGCTTGATGTGAAGTCTTTGAGCCCACGCGTGACTTCTACTTCTATCTCCAGGCCGCATTGCTGGGCTTCCATGATAGGGAATTCTATCACCCGCAAAGTCAGGTTACAGATGCTGGCATAGTTATTCACGTCAGCGCCATTGATGTCAGGATGAAGCACTCAGAGGTCATAAAATGTACATAGAGAGGACTTGTGACTTTGCCACAAAGATGTGTCGGCATCAGTTAATAGGATCTGGTCCCCTACCCTCCCAGGGTACTGATGAGGCGTTTAGCAGGCTGACATTCTTGAATAGTTGGCTGGCGCAAGTTTGTAGACAGCAAGGCTTTAGTTTTATTAATAACTGGCCTTCATTCTGGGGCTGCCGTGGCTTGCTGATGCCGGATGGCCCTACTGGGGAAGGCGCTGCCATCTTGTCTCTATCTTGTCTATCTTGAGCTCTATCTAGAACATAGATAGAGCTCTACAGGGAGGGTAACATTAGGATTTTACAGCAGGCCATGGAGCTGGTAATTAGAGACCCTGCAAGGCTTATGACAAATGTGGGTGTGGAATCCATTAGTTTAGTGGGGAAATCAGTGCAGAAAATCTACTAGGGTGACAGCGCAGTTTATCTGCCAGGGAGGGAAATTCAACAAGTTGAGACTGTGGCCTGCTTCCGTAGACGTGTCCATAAAAATCATAGAGGGATACGCTTTGCAAACTTAATACCCATTACATTGGATGATGCTGAAATTGAGGACGGCCCAATGGTTGTTCCAGCAATAGCAGAGATTTCATGTCTGCTACCTACAACTCATGTGGAATGTCTCAAACCTAAACCTACTTCCAGGCATCTTATATATGCTACTCTGAAACCACCCCTAAACCCAAAAGGTCCAACTGTCAACCCCACAGAGGTCCTTAGTCTAGGTCTCATTAACATAAGATCACTATCCTCAAAATCATTGTTGATTAATGATCTAATTATTGATCATCACTTAGATATGATTGGGTTATGTGAAACCTGGCTTAAACTTACAGCTGTCCGCCACCCCTTAAATGAGGCCTGCCCACCAGCATGCACATTTAGTCACGCCCCTCATGATGCAAAGCAAGGCCAGGGTTTGCTCTTATTTTTAAATGTAGGTTTAGTTTATTAGCTGTTGGGGGCCACGAATATAATTCATTTGAGCATCTGATTCTCCGCTCTGCTCACGATGCTACGTCTTGCCAAGGTCAGAATAATAAAAATCAGCTGTATTATTTTGTCACTTTATATAAGCCCCCCTGGCCAACATTCTGAATTCTTAGATGAATTTGGTGTGTTCATCTCTAACTTGTCAACAAGTGCAGATAACATTCTGATCATTGGTGGCTTTAACGTTCATTTAAATAAGCCTTCTGATCCCCTCTGTAAATCGTTTATGGAAATTGTGGATGCATTAGGATTTCAGCAATGTGTTCAGGACTCGAAGTACATGAATTGAGATACCCTGGATTTGGTTCTTGTACATGGTATTGCTGTCACAAATATTGACATCATGCCTCTTACATCAGTGGTCTCTGATCACTTACTTATTAAGTTTACAGTTTCGCTGCCGTGTTTAGTGGAACAACAACCTTATTTATCACTACGGCGATGCATCAACTCCTCAACTAACACTGAACTCAAAGCTAGACTGCCTGATGTCTTAGCTTCACATTTGGCAAATACCCAATCAGTAGACAGACTTGTGGATAATTTAAACTCAGTGCTCAAAACTACACTCAACATGATTGCGCCACCTGTGTTAAAACTGCGCTCCCCCAAAACACAGTCACCTTGGTTCAATGACTACTTGCGTGACCTCAAGCATAAGGCTAGAGGTTTAGAACAGAAATGGCGTGGTTCAAAATTAGAAGTATTTCACCTTGCGTGGCGTGATGCTATCTTAAACTATAAGCATGTATTATTGGCTACAAAGTGGACCTATTACTCTGATTTGATCAACAAAAACAAGCATAACTCAAAGTTCTTGTTCGACACGGTGGCAACACTTATTCATGGACAACCACCTGTAGTTCGCTCTCCTTTAATAGCACAAGATTTCCTGGATTACTTTGAGAAGAAAATAGAAGACATCAGGTTAAACATATCCCAGCATGCCTTAATCCAGCCACTACACCCTGCTATTGAGGTGGGCGCCACTACTGAGGTATTAACTCAATTTACAGAATTTGATAGTATCTCACTAGACATGCTGACAAAACTCATAATGTCAATAAAAAGCACAACCTGTTTATTTGATCCTATACCAACAAAACTGTTTAAGGACCTGTGGTCCACTCTTGGGCCGACTGTGCTGGAAATTATTAATCTTTCTTTAACTTCTGGATCTGTTCCTAAATGTTTCAAATCTGCAGTGATTAAACCATTACTTAAGAAATCTAATCTTGACCCTAGTGTATTGAAAAACTATCGTCCGATATCAAATCTATCATTTTGCTCTAAAATTCTGGAAAAAGTGGTGTCGCGGCAGCTCGTAGACTATCTTACTGAGAATAATCTCTTTGAGCCACTGCAGTCTGCTTTTAGAAAATATCATTCCACAGAGACGGCTCTCACTAAAGTGGTGAATGATCTTCTGCTTACAATGGATTCAGACACCACTACAGTTCTGGTGCTGTTAGATCTCAGTGCTGCTTTGATACAGTGGATCATCATATTCTACTCGATAGGATGGAAAATCACTTTGGGATTACTTGGAGCGCCCTTGTGTGGCTGACGTCATACCTGACCAGTTGTTCTCACTGTGTTTTGTGCAATAATATTACCTCTAACCTTAGTGACATGTCTTAGGCCCGCTGCTTTTCTCCCTTTATATAGCACCCCTTGGGCACATATTGTGGCGTTTTGGGGTTACCTTTCACTGCTATGCAGATGATCCTCAGTTATACATGCCGATAACTGCTGGTAATCTCATCCACATAAAATCCTTAGAAGATTGCCTTGCAGCAGTGAGAAGCTGGATGTCGAGAAACTTCCTATTTTTAAACTCTGATAAGACTGAAATGATGGTTCTTGGTCCAGTGAGACATCGACATCAATTTGACCAGTTAACACTTAACCTAGGCTCGTGTGTCATACATCACACTGACAAAGTGAGGAACCTTGGGGTAATTTTTGATCCTACGTTGTCCTTTGACCCCCACATTAGAGATATTACAAGGACTGCTTTCTTCCATCTGCAAAATATAGTGAAGATTCGTCCCATCCTGTCTATGGCTGATGCTGAGACCCTGATTCATGTGTTTGTCTTTTCTAGATTGGACTACTGCAATGTTCTATTTTCTGGTTTACTGTTGTCCAGCATTAGGGCTCTCCAATTGGTTCAAAATGCTGCAGCCAGACTTCTGACACGAAGTAGAAAGTTCAACATAGGTGATACGTCCCTGCAAACCTCGGGAGAATGTAAGTGTTCAAATAAGGAGGAAAAAGTCCAAGTACTGCCTTATAAACAAAAAGATGCCAGTGACTCCAACACCAAATGGAGAGGGAGAACCAACCAACCCGAGAGTACAGCAAACAGTGATGAGTGAGAGATTTTAAGTTTGTAATGAATCTCAAGGCTCCATGAAACACAGTATCCAAGGCAGGAAGACACTGGGAGGTTGAATGCATGTATAAAATATCACCATAGTCCAACACAGACAAGAATGTTGCATTTACAAGTTGCTTTCTTGCTTCAAAAGATAAACAGGACTTGATTCTAAAAAAGAACCCTAATTTCAATTTCAATTTTTTAACCAAATCTTGAACATGCAATACAAAAGACAGTGATTGGTCAATGGTGATGCCCAAATATTTGTAATGTGACACTTCGTCAATTTCAATACCAGAGAGTGTAAAAATGGTTGGGACATTGTTTTTAGTTGATTTTCCAAGAGCGAAGGTCAAGGCTTTATTTTTTTTTTAGAGTTTACAACCGATTTTAAAGTAGCCAGTTTATGCTGCAAATATTAAAAACAGACTGTAAATTTGAAATTGCTTGACCTAATGTGGACCCAGAACAATAAAGAACAGTGTCATCAGCATAGTAATGATAATTTTCATTTTTTAAATTATTGCAGAGGTTGTTTGTGTAAATGACAAAAACAAGTGGCCCAAGGATGGAGCCTTGGGGCACACCTTTTAAAATACGTATTTAGGGAGTCAGAAGTGAGGCCATCTGCCTGTACATACTGTGTTCTCCCTGACAGGTGAACCATCCCACTGCTTGTTCTGGTAGTCCATTGGAGGTAAGCCTTTGAAGAACTATTTTATGATCCACTGTGTCAAAAGCTTTTGACAAATCCATAAACAGTGTTGCACAGTGCTGTCCAAGGTTTTAACCAGGTCATTGACAACTTTTGAAACGGCTGTTATTGTACTATGTTGTTTCCTGAAACTGGATTGAAATTCATTCAGAATATTGTTTTTAATTAGTCTTTTAATTGTGTGCTGATAAGTGACTCCATTAATTTGGCTAATACTGACAATTTAGAGATAAGCCTATAATTATTTATGTTTGCAGGGTCACCACCTTTGTGAAGGGGGAGAACATTGGTAGATTTCCAGATAGCTGGTACTTGATTTGTGGATAAAGAAAGATTAATTAAATACACTCAACAAAAATATAAACGGAACACTTTTGGTTTTGCTCCCATTTTGTATGAGATAAACTCAAAGATCTAAAACTTTTTCCACATACACAATATCACCATTTCCCTCAAATATTGTTCACAAACCAGTCTAAATCTGTGATAGTGAGCACTTCTCCTTTGCTGAGATAATCCATCCCACCTCACAGGTGTGCCATATCAAGATGCTGATTAGACACCATGATTAGTGCACAGGTGTGCCTTAGACTGCCCACAATAAAAGGCCACTCTGAAAGGTGCAGTTTTGTTTTATTGGGGGGGATACCAGTCAGTATCTGGTGTGACCACCATTTGCCTCATGCAGTGAAACACATCTCCTTTGCATCATCCGTGAAGAGAACACCTCTCCAACGTGCCAAACGCCAGCGAATGTGAGCATTTGCCCACTCAAATCGGTTACGACGACGAAATGGAGTCAGGTCGAGACCCCGATGAGGACGACGAGCATGCAGATGTGCTTCCCTGAGACGGTTTCTGACAGTTTGTGCAGAAATTCTTTGGTTATGCAAAACGATTGTTTCAGCAGCTGTCCGAGTGGCTGGTCTCAGACGATCTTGGAGGTGAACATGCTGGATGTGGAGGTCCTGGGCTGGTGTGGTTACACGTGGTCTGCGGTTGTGAGGCTGGTTGGATGTACTGCCAAATTCTCTGAAACGCCTTTGGAGACGGCTTATGGTAGAGAAATGAACATTCAATACACGAGCAACAGCTCTGGTTGACATTCCTGCTGTCAGCATGCCAACTGCACGCTCCCTCAAATCTTGCGACATCTGTGGCATTGTGCTGTGTGATAAAACTGCACCTTTCAGAGTGGCCTTTTATTGTGGGCAGTCTAAGGCACACCTGTGCACTAATCATGGTGTCTAATCAGCATCTTGATATGGCACACCTGTGAGGTGGGATGGATTATCTCAGCAAAGGAGAAGTGCTCACTATCACAGATTTAGACTGGTTTGTGAACAATATTTGAGGGAAATGGTGATATTGTGTATGTGGAAAATGTTTTAGATCTTTGAGTTCATCTCAAACAAAATGGGAGCAAAACCAGAAGTGTTGCTTTTATATTTTTGTTGAGTGTATGTAACTGGATTGACTATCAAATCTGCAGCTATTTTTAGAAAATATGGTTCCAATTTATCCGGACCTGATGATTTTTTTGGATCTAGATCTTCCAAGGCCTTCAATACTTCTGATACAGTTACTATCTTGAAATGAAATGGTTGAGCTGACAGTGAGTGATCAACAGGACCTATAGTAGGAGAACTAAAATTTGAATTTTGTAGTGTTTCATAAAGGGAGCGAGCATGAATGAAATGATTATTAAAACTATTGAGAATTTCATTTTTGTCAATGATTTGTTTGTCATCAACAACAATACAGGATGGTACTTCTCTGTTTTTATTTCAGTTAATAACTTGATTGATTTCCAGAACTTGAGAGGATTATTTAAATTTTTGGATGTTTCAGAAAGAAAATAGGCAGATTTGGCATTACGGATTTTTACAGTACATAAATTACATAAATGCCGAAATTTCAACCAGTCAGACTCGAGCTTTGACTTTCTAGCTTGAGCCCAAGCTTGATTTCGCTCAAGAAGAAGGTCAGACAGTTCATTGCTAAACCAGACATTATTTCACTCTGTCTTTTGAGTGGGGCATGCTTGTTTACCAGATCTGTAAAACCATCATTAAAAAATGTCCAAGTATTTTAAGTGTTGGGCTTGAGACGAGAGGATCCTCGGTTCAAATCCCAGCCTGACCAGAAAATCACTAAGGGCCCTTGAGCAAGGTCCTTAATCCACTAGTTGCTCCTGGTGTGTTGTCAGCACCTTGTATGGCAGCACCCTGACATTGGGGTGAATGTGAGGCATTTTTGTAAAGCACTTTGTGCGTCTGATGCAGATGGAAATGCGCTATATAAATGCAGTCCATTTATCTTGTCCCGCTGCAGTTAGGGAGGATGATGATTAAGTCCTGACAGATGTCAAGATATAAATGCTGGGGTGATCATGCTTTCGCGGTAGCTGGCCCCAGACTGTGGAATGAGCTACCTCTTGAGTTACGTACTATTCCTGACCTAGCACTTTTTAAATCTAAGTTAAAGACTTATTTATTTAAACTGACTTTTAACACTTAGTGGGGAGGTGACATGTTCTGTTATTTTTATGTTCTTTTTTATGTGTTGTTTTAAAATTTTATTTTATATGTGTTTTATTTTGTAAATTTGTGTTTTTAATGTTAAGCACTTTGGACACCAGTCGGTGCTGTAAAGCGCTTTATAAATAAATGTTGATTGATTGATTGATGTGTCTACTGTCACATGGTTCTTGTTGTCGTTGCATCACGTTGGGCTGCAGTTTTATAAGGCTGAGCCTCCTGTTGGGATGTTAGACACATCTGCAGTTGAGCACTTGGTATGGCAGCATGCTGACACCAGTGTGTGTGTGTGGGGGGGGGGGGGATCAGAGAGCAAGAGAGAATGTGAGGCATCATTGTAAATCACTCTGGATAGAAATGCGTTATACAAATCCAAACACTGGCAGAGAAACTGTCAGTGAGCTCCTCCATGTGTAACTGGGTCCTGAACTTTCTTTCCAGCAAATCACAAACTGTTAAAATGCTCAACACCGGTCCTCTGCAGGGATGCGTCCTCCTGATCCTCCCCCTGTACACTCTGCTGACCCACGATTGTGCAGCTGAACACTGGACTAGTCGTAACAGGTTTGCTAATGACACAGCAACTCAACAGCGATGAGTCCAAATACAGGCGTGGAATGAGGAAGTCAACACTCTCTCCATCAACGCTAGGAAAACAAAGGAAAGGAAATTTGCTATAATTGTTTTACTGTAATGGCTAGACAGAGGACCCCAATGCAGATAACCACAAGGATAGAAGGTAAAAGCAGGTTTATTGCCCCACAGGTAGCTAATGGCACAGTTTGTACAGCAGGCAAAAAGAAACAGGCAGAGGTCAGACACACTTGTGATCAGTCTGACAGGCAGCAGAGTTTGTGAGGGTTATCCTCCTCCTACCAGGTGATTAAATCCAGGGATGACAGGCAAACTCAGGAAACCCGGGATGGCAGCATGGGTCTGTAACACGAGAAAAAAACCCTGGGAATCTGAATGTGAGAAAGTGGCACCAACCTAGACAATCTGGCGACAAGGGAACTCTCTGATGGCAGTTATAAAGTCAACCAAACAATTACACTCTGAAGTATGGAGACACATGAACCTGGAAGGCTGCAAACAAGAAGGGACACTGCAGGGAATGTGGAAGAGACATCAACGTACATCCTGCTTCACTCAGAACTGTTATTACATCATCACTTGACTTATCTAAAGACAATTGACTGTGAAAATTTTGCAGAGAGGCAGGTGTTACCAAGATTGATGAGACGACCCAATGAAGGAGGGATCTTCAGAACATAATCCTTAATTTGAAAACACAGAATAAATCATTTGTAACTCATTTCGTAACTCTTGATAATCACAGAGAAATTTGTGTGCACATTTTTTCCCCTTGAGACTTTGTGTACTTCATATCCATCAGTAATCAGGTCTTCAATGGACCACTCAATTCCTCATAAACAAGATGATAAGGAACTGGTCCAGAAATTTCATTTGGTCTAGTTGCACCCAGAACAGGAACCAGTGCAGGGTCTCTGGTCTGCATAGACTTTTTTGTTTGTTTGTTACTTTTTATTTGTGTTTTGTTACTGCAATGAATATTGTTGTGCCCTGATCTTCAGTTGGACATGTTGGCTTGAGTCTACTTATCTTCAGGTGTGACCTTTTTTTAGGTCAGGTTTCAAGTTGGAGCTGATTTTATGGAGGTTTTTGTTTCCCCACTGTGGGTCTGTTTTCAATGAGGTCCAAAATCTGGACCTGTGAAGACCACTACGGAAGTACAGTGATGGATTTCTAGTAGCTGGAAGAAGGACTTCACATCTCAGCTGTTGAGTGATAAAATGAAGTCTTGGTTTGTCCAGGATCAAAGAGTGGTGGCCAAGTGGTCGGTGCACTTGATTTCAAAATAGAAGGTTCCAGGTTCAAGACCACCTGTGCCTGTTACCCATGTAATGTGGCGTTGTGTCAGGAAAGGCATTCCATGTAACACTTGTAGCAGCGCAGCATGTAGATCCCGCCGGGTTACTAGGGAGAAGCCAAAACTTAGTTTTGTCTACAGGATCAGACATTTGATCATGAGACAAAGTCCCAGGAACATGATGATGCATAAACATGAGAAATGGAGAGACAAGAGGAGCATTACTTCGGCCAACAGCCCAGGCTCACGGCGGGGAGGCGAGCGGGTAGCTAGGGGAGGAGCCTGGGGCATCTCACAGTAAACACCGGTCCAGCCCTGGTAGCACTGGCAGGTGAACTTACGCTTCATGTCGAGGATGTCGTGGTTATTGAGGTGACCATGGACATAGAAGCGGGGCCCTGTGGGGGCCGGGTTATGGTGGATGTGGAAGAAGCGTGGGTTGAGGTGCAGGTGGGTGCCAGAATCCAGGCTCTTGCGGACACAGCGGCCGTTCTTTTTGCACAGAGCTTTGCTGCACAGCTTGGCAGCAGATGTGACGTTAATGACGTAATGACCAAGCGGACCGTCGATGTAGTTCTTTATCTTCAGGCAGTTCCTCTGCAGAAAGCAGGACAGAAAATGTCTTTAAACAAGCAGCATTTTCTAAACAAGAACATTCAGATCTGATTCCGATCCACATGGAGCCTCAAACACCCAGTCAGACCTCGTCAGTGTTCACACGTTTTCATACAGAATTTTTTAGAATCTGTAAAATTTAGTTATGAAGCTTTCTGACACAGTTCTACCAAGATGATGAAACAATGACACATTTGAACACAGACTGTGTCCCAGTTCAGAGGCAGCATCCTTCTAAGGCTGCATTCCATGAAGATCTGTTTTTCAGAGGTCGCAGAAACCGAACAAACAATTCTGAAATCAGTCAAGCCCATGGAGCATTTCCTTATTGCGTCATTACCTTTCCCCCCTGTCACCTGGCGGCCTTGACAGCTGCACGCAGCAAGCTCGTGTTGTGGAGGAAGGGTACACCTGCTGTAGTCTTCATGTTGGAGGAAAGAAGGCTGCACACATCAACCACTTTCCAAGCAGCCTTCAAAATGGGAAAGTTTAGCTGCAGGTCTTATGATGGAAGTGATCGATGAATGCTGCCTAAGAAGGATGCTGCCGCTGACTTTAGACCAAACCATTGCTTTGATTCTGTGGCGTGTTGCAGATGTTAGCCTCGGAGCACGGTTACCTGTGATCGAGCGTACTCTGATGATCCCCACAGAACGATACCTGACGCCCCTAAAGCAGCACTCTCCCCGATGGTATGAACCAGGTCACTCTAAGACGGAAACACAGCAGAATGTTTGACGCACTTTTCTCTGCCATGTTAACATGCAAACAACAGATTGAAGAGGACTTGTTCGTCCTCTGCAACGCAGCACCCACCACACTATAGAACCACTTTTGGTGCTGAATGGCAGCCCACTGGTCCAACTCCACTGCCCCATAGTAACCAACCAGGTCAAATGTGGGTGTGTCCGTGACCTCCTTCAGTCTCTGGGGTCCTCCACACTGAGACACGTGTCCTGGATCATGTCCAGAGAAACTTCCCACATGGACTATATGTGGTGTCTGATGTTCCCTCACAGTGTCAGTGATCATCTTCATCTGAGTCTCACTAAGTAACTGTTCATTGGACACAAAGTCCTTCCAGCTGGATCCTCCAGAGATCCTCCACAGAGACCTGGGACCAAAGACATCTGGTCCTCACCTTAGGACACTGGTTAGAGTTCGTCTGACAACCAGATAGTAAGACAGGAAGTACCAGGACCCTAAAGACTTGGACCTTCGTCGTCCTACAAAATATCAGCATCACCAAACACCTCTGACCTTTGACCTCATGACTCAAGTGCTTCCCAGGTGTTGTTGGATCTCAAAGACTAGAGGACCCAGAGACATAAACGTCCCTGCTGAGGTCTGGTGGACGAGTCCAGTATTGTTTAATAAAAATTTAATGATGCTGATTTAAGGAAGGTCTGATGAAGCTTACAGGCCATTGGACTAGTTCCTAAAAACATTGACTTTGAACCTAACACTGTTAGTAATTTAAGGGACTAAGTGCCAGAGGACATGAAAGAGTTTTACTGCCGTTTACATTTCCCACGTTTGTAGACTTACCTCAGAAAGGACTACAAAGGTGTAGGTGTAGAAAGGTCTGGAGTAGACAAACACAGGCAGTGTAAAGTCCCGGTGAGCAATGGATGCGATCCTCATGGCTTCCTTGACACGGTAGTGGACAAATTTGACCGTGTTGGGAGAAGACTTGAGCTCATAGTCCAGGTAGATGGATGGGTACAGGGCTGTGCTTCCCTTCCACAGCCACATCAGATGATCATTGCGAACATGCTCCACATTGGGGCATTCTCCTGTATACCGCTGAGGGTGCTGCTTGTACCCATAGTTGTAGCAGTCAGGAAACAGGTAAAAACCCCAAAGTCCATGAGGCCTGCGACCTTCAGCCAAGGCCAAAGTCAGGTTCATGAAGGCCTGACTGGCTTTCTCAAAGCGTTCCTTTGCTTGTTTCTCCACCTTGTGCTCTGGCCAGTGTGGATGATGTTTTCTTATCTGTTCCTTGGATTTGTTGCGGTAGATATTCTTCGCACCCCAGTTGCGGACCCACTGAGGCCTCCAGTTTTCCCAGTCAATGACACCCAGACCTTTAAAGTCCTTGTGAGGGATCAGCTTGTCGATGTCAGCCCGGGCTTTGCTCAGATGCTTAGTGATGCTCTGGTTCTGTGGCAGACCGCCGTTTATGGGGATTCCAGAGTTGGAGTAATACGGATAATATCCCAGGTGGCTGTGGTAGAATATGGTGATGTTTGGGCCACTAAGGGTTTCATTGAGATTTGCCACAATATCAAAAATTTTCAGGTCCAGATCCACCTTGAAGCGAAGGCGACAGGACTCAGTCGGAGCATTCCAGACTACAATGAAGGGATGATGAGGCATCAGAGGAGCTCGGGTCGGCTTCACCTGCTCGTCTCCAGCATCTGCCTTTATTGCAGTCCCAGTCCACAGTGTTAGTCCCAGGAGATGGAGCCCCATCAGCGCCATGGTCCAGATTCCTCATGGAGTAATTCATGGTCCTGCAGTCAAGTAGATAACAGGAGAGACATGTCTCGAGAGGAAATCAAAAGATTTGAAGGTTCAGTGAGCAGAACTAATCAGCTTGGCTGGAGAGAGGACACGGAGCAATGATCACTGAAGTGAACTGCTCCAAATTCCACAACACAGCCCTCCTCTGTTCTTCAGAGGGATGCAAAGTCCCAACGCAGGAGGAGAGCTCACTGTCAGAAACATCACTCATATTTCTCAACAAATGTTGTTTTCATATAACTATTTCACAGGAGTAAAAAGTGATCAACGCAAAAGTTAGCAATCAAAAGACTCAGATCAAAAGATCAAGCAATCAATAAAGTGATCAATGAATTTCCATCTGACTCTCTCACATACTCTCACTCACATTCACATCCACATTTCACCTGGCCAATGACACGCCCCGTTTCACCTGGCTAATGACACGCCCCCATGTCATCGGGCCAAGGACACGCCCACATTTCCACCTGGCCAAGGACACGCCCACGTTTCACCTGGCCCAATGACATGCCCACGTTTCACCTGGCCCAATGACACGCCCACGTTTCACCTGGCCCAATGACACGCCCATGTTTCACCTGGCCCAATGACACGCCCACATTTCACCTGGCCCCATGACACGCCCACGTTTCACCTGGCCCCATGACACGCCCACGTTTCACCTGGCCCAATGACACGCCCTTGTTTCACCTGTCTGCAGCAGGTAGATAGTTACTTTGGAGAAGTGGAGATGGACCTGTTGTCTGTGTGAGTGGTTGCCCTCCGGAACCTGGGGTGGTTCTGAAGTATGGTGGTGACACATGGTGACACACCAGCACATGCTCCAAAACCAGATCTTTGACTTGAGTCGAGTTATTTTTCAAATGTATTATTTGTTTCTATAACAAATTTTTGTGACTTTGGAAAAATTTTATGTTGCTAACTGTAAATAAATAAAAAATTCTTAGTTACTGATCTCATCAGCAGTCCCTGTTTTGGATGGACACACAGGGGTCCATTCTCAGTCATCTGTTCCTGCCCTCAGTACTACTTTGGATCTGGTTTTTGAGTTTTTAATGGTTAACTTCACCCTCTTCTTCCCTCATCTGGATCCAGTTGGAGCGGTTTCCTGGTGCCAGACCAAACATGGAGTCTCCTGTCAGTTTGGATACAGATGCTGGTTTTGGAGGGTCTTTCTTGTGGTTTTGACTTGGCCCTAGACCTTTTGCTGGTTTGGAGGAGAGTCTGACAGACTTCACCACACTCTGGATCAGCCAGAAAAAACAGCCAGACTCTCATTCTGAAGCCGGGCTTCAAGGAGCTGGGTCAGAGTTCAGGAGAATCACTTTGAAGACGTGTTCAATATGTGAACCCTTCAAACTGTGAGGCCTCATTAAAAGGTCTTCAGAGAACATCTGGTCCAGGTCAGAGGAACCGAAACGACTCAAATCCTTAAAGGAAAATAATGGGAAATGTTCTGCAGCAGCCTTGGAGGTAAAATCTCTGCGGGGTCGGTGGTCTCTGCTGACTCTGGAGAAAATGGAAAAGCTGACACACAAAGGGAGCCACCAGTAATTATGCGGGTCTGACATAAACAGCTACATGGAATAAGGTCAAAAAAATAAAAAATACTGAGCGTGAAAACAGAAACTGAGCATGTGCACAAAAATCAGTTTGAACGAAAAATGTTTTCATGTTCAGGTGGATCAAAACCAGCCTGGATGTGGTCCTGAATCCTGACCCACCAGTCCTCAAACCCTGAACCAGCTGATGTACTGTCCACGTATCTCACTTAGAAAAAATATATATTATTATTAATAATATTAATGTATTTTTTGTACACTATTGCAAAATCTGATCAGGGCTCAGGAGCAGCAGGACGTGTTTGTGAAATATTTCCGACACTGGTTCATGTGCTTTAATATCGTGCAGCTGCAGGTTTCTGCATCAGGGTAAAAGTCTTGAGTACAAGAATAATCCGGCAAAGGTGCAATCAGTGGAAGTGGATTAAAGGTTGGAAAAGTGACCAGAGGGTCACAGGTTCAATCCCCGTCCAGACAGGAAAATGTAAGCGGAGTAAGAACAGAACATTTCACTTTAATCGGGTGTCGCAAAGTCACCAAGCAGATCCCAGTCAGCTGAGCACTGTGTGTGTGTGCGTGTGTGTGTGGAGGACACTGCAGGGAGTGAATCTGATGCATCTGAGCAAATGAGAGAGGTTTATAGACCTGTTTGAAATGGTATGAACATCTTCAGCAATTAAGAACTGACTGAAACTGAGGATAAAATAAAATGTTACACTGGATTAAATGTCTGGGTTAAATATGAGGTAAAGCATTTACAACTGGGGAAAAAAATGTTTAACTAGACTAAATGTCAGGTAACACTGGATTAAAAGTGTGTGTTTAAAGTGGATTAACGTGAGGTAAAGTGGTGTTAAACTGGATTAAATGTGAGGTAAATCAGTCAAAACTGGATTAAACATGAGGTAAAGTGGTTTAAACAGTATTAAATGTGAGGTGAAGCAGTTTGAACAGGTTTAACAGTGTGGTAAAGCAGTTTAAACTGGATTAAATGTGAGGTAAAGCAGTGTAAACAGGTTTAAAGCAGTAAAGCATTTAAATTGGATTAAACACGAGACAAAGTGGCTTAAACTATTAAATGTGAGGTTAAGCAGCTAAACAGATTTAAAAGTACTTAAACAGGATTAAATAAGAGGTAAAGCAGTGTTAAACTGGATTAAATGTGAGGTAAAGTGCTTTAAACCAGATTAATAGGGAGGTAAAGATGGAGGAACAGGAATAAACACAAGATGCACTGGATTAAATCAAAGGTAAATTGGTTGAAAGTGTATGAAACATGAGATAAAGCAGTTTAAACTGGATCAAAGCACTGTAAATGGGTTTAAAAGTGAGGTAAAGCATTTAACCGGCATTACATGTGAGGGAAATTTGTTGAAACCAGATTAAACATGAGGCAATGTATACTTTAAACAGGATTAAATATGAGGTAACAGACGTTAAATAGGATAAACATGAAGTAAATCATTTAAACTTGGGATAAGTGTTAAACTGGAGTAATATGATATAATGCAGTTGAAACAGGATTAAATGTGAGGTAAAGCCCTGAAACAAGCTTAAAAGTCAGGTAAACCCTTTAAACTGGATTAAACATGAGACAAAAAGGTTTAAACTATTAAATGTGAGGTTATGCAGCTAAACAGGTTTAAAAGTGAGGTTAGTAGTGTCAAAGTGGGTTAAATGTGAGTTAAATCAGTCAAAGCACAACTAAACATGAGATAAAGTACTTTAAAAAAGGATTAAATGAGAGGTAGAGCAGTATTGAACTGGATTAAATGTGAGGTAAAGCATTTTAACCTGTTTTAAATGTGAGGTAAAGTGCTTTAAACCAGAATAATAATTAGGGAAAGCAGTTTAAACAGGAATAAACACAAGATAAAGTACTGCAGTGCAAGTTTAGCCCTTTCACATTGGAACTAAAGCACCATCCAGAATTTGATGTTTGTCCGGATGATGGTTCTTCATACATATGAAGATCTTTCCTCGATCCTTTCATTTGTCCAAAAGGCTTGTAATGAATAACTGATTGACTGGTTGATTGATTGTAAAGATATCCTCTGGGTGTAGGAGTGGGTGCCATTTTGGTGTCCAGGACTATGATTAGGGTCATCTAGCAATCATTAAGTGGTCGTGCCTCAGCCTCTAGGCCATTAGGCTTTTCAAGAATCTCTTAGGTTTGGAATCTTACATATACATGTATGCCCTTATTTGTAGTTTACTGGCCATGAGATAGTGGCTTACAAGATCATTGCCAAAAGAAGTTCAGCATGGCTGCTCAGTCGTCCGGCATAATGCTACTTCAATTTGCACCTGAAAATTTTGCATCACGTCAGTCTTGACAATACATGTATTTAGTGGTCATCGCCATCACCATCTGCACTATCCTGCTCAGTGTGGAGATTATTCGGCAGTCACTGCATTTGCATGCATCAATGCATGGAAGGCCAACCTGGAGGCCCCATCAGTGCAGCTTGTGTCTTAGCAGTACAACTGAGTTAGGTTTGGAGCATAAACGCATAGAACATTTTGTATATATTGTTCAAAATGTGCATTTGTGTTTATTGTTTGAACTTTTTTGTTGTACAGTCTTTCACACAAGACCTCAAATTACCTTTATAAAGTGTCAAAACAGTTGTTTATTATAGTTTGCTGTGTGTTTTGAATAAATGTGTGTGGAAAATTATTTCCACTTTACTTTTTTCTTTATTTGTGATTGTAAACCTTTATTACACTTATAAAACACAACAAAAGCATATATACTCAACAAAAATATAAACGCAACACTTTTGGTTTTGCTCCAATTTTGTATGAGATGAACTCAAAGATCTAAAACTTTTTCCACATACACAATATCACCATTTCCCTCAAATATTGTTCACAAACCAGTTGAAATCTGTGATAGTGAGCACTTCTCCTTTGCTGAGAAAATCCATCCCACCTCACAGGTGTGCCATACCAAGATGCTGATTAGACACCATGATTAGTGCACAGGTGTGCCTTAGACTGCCCACAATAAAAGGCCACTCTGAAAGGTGCAGTTTTGTTTTATTGGGGGGGATACCAGTCAGTATCTGGTGTGACCACCATTTGCCTCATGCAGTGCAACACATCTCCTTCGCATCATCCGTGAAGAGAACACCTCTCCAACGTGCCAAACGCCAGCGAATGTGAGCATTTGCCCACTCAAGTCGGTTACGACGACAAACTGGAGTCAGGTCGAGACCACGATGAGGACGACGAGCATGCAGATGAGCTTCCCTGAGACGGTTTCTGACAGTTTGTGCAGAAATTCTTTGGTTATGCAAACCGATTGTTTCAGCAGCTGTCCGAGTGGCTGGTCTCAGACGATCTTGGAGGTGAACATGCTGGATGTGGAGGTCCTGGGCTGGTGTGGTTACACGTGGTCTGCGGTTGTGAGGCTGGTTGGATGTACTGCCAAATTCTCTGAAACGCCTTTGGAGACGGCTTATGGTAGAGACATGAACATTCAATACATGAGCAACATCTCTGGTTGACATTCCTGCTGTCAGCATGCCAACTGCACGCTCCCTCAAATCTTGCGACATCTGTGGCATTGTGCTGTGTGATAAAACTGCACCTTTCAGAGTGGCCTTTTATTGTGGGCAGTCTAAGGCACACCTGTGCACTAATCATGGTGTCTAATCAGCATCTTGGTATGGCACACCTGTGAGGTGGGATGGATTATCTCAGCAAAGGAGAAGTGCTCACTATCACAGATTTAGACTGGTTTGTGAACAATATTTGAGAGAAATGGTGATATTGTGTATGTGGAAAAAGATTTAGATCTTTGAGTTCATCTCATACAAAATGGGAGCAAAACCAAAAGTGTTGCGTTTATATTTTTGTTGAGTGTATATTATGAAAGAACAGGTTGTCCTGAAAAAAAGATACATAAAACTTGATTGTGGGATGCAGGGAGAGCTGTTAACAGAAATAATAAAACATTTATGCCAGGCGAGTGAACTGTCCAAAAAATGCCCTCGGACCCCAGAGGGTTAAGGTGGTGGTCATCTTTAAGTGTGAAAGGGTTAAAGTGACATGTTTTATTGTCTACAGCTCTCAAATGACTTTTTTTCCAGACAGGTCACCTCCGCCTTTATTAAATTGATGGCTGCCCCCCCTTTTCCAACAAAATTCGGGGCGGTAAGGGGTTCTTTCCTGAAAGATACATAGACAAAAAAGGGTTTAAAATTTTATTTAGGTGGCCTTAAGACCACCCCCTGAACCTTGGATACCCCTGAATGTGTCAAAATGATGTATACAGACCCTTGCTGATGTGGAAACATGTTTAGATGGGCATTTAACACTTTTTATATCAATAGGGCGAAATATTTTGTGGGCCTATGACAGTCTCAATTCTTTGCATGATTCGGCAAAAAAAAGGGTTAATTGACCATGTTGTAATAAACTTTCTCAAAGTACAACCTCAGATCTGAAAAGTAGAGGTTCTACCGGAAATTTTGATACCAAATACATCTTGTTAT
The DNA here is from genome assembly GCF_902500255.1 of Thalassophryne amazonica. Classification (NCBI taxonomy): domain Eukaryota; kingdom Metazoa; phylum Chordata; class Actinopteri; order Batrachoidiformes; family Batrachoididae; genus Thalassophryne; species Thalassophryne amazonica. The sequence goes on along the minus strand of NC_047110.1, from coordinate 115,762,656 downwards.
AACTCCGGGAGGGGTTTGATTTTTTTATCCCTGCTGCAACTCCTCTAGGAGTAACATGACATAATGTAGCCCAAACAGGATTAAATGTGAGGTAAAGACGTGTAAATGGGTTTAAGAGTGAGGTAAACCTTTTAAACTGGATAAAATTTGAGATAAAGTGGTTTAAACTGTATTAAATGTGAGGTAATGTGGTTTAAACTGCATTAAACATGATATAAAGCACTTTCAATAGGATTAAATGTGTTAAAGGAATTTAAACTGGATTAAACATAAGGTAAAGTGCTTTAAACTGTAGTTATAATTTAAGGTGAATTGGTTGAAACTGTATTAAACATGAGATAAAGCACTTTAAACAATTTTAAATGGGAGGCAAATCACTTTAAAACAGGACTAAATGTGAGATGAAGCAGTTCAAACTGGATTAAATGCAAGGAAAAGATACTTGAACTGAAATAAAAGTGAGGTGACACTGTAACTGGATTAAATGTGAGGTGAAGCTCTTTAAAGTGGACAAAATCAGATGTGAAGCTCTTTAAAGCAGATGAAATGTGAAATGAAGCTCTTTAAAGCAGAATAAATGTGTGGTGATGTTCTTTAAAATAGATTAAATGTGAGGTGAAGCTCTTTAAAGTGATTAAATCAAAGGTGAAGCTCTCCAAATTGGATTAAACATGAGATGAAACAGTTCAAACTAGAATAAATTCAAGGTAACGCATTGTAAACAGGAATAAATGTGAGGTGAAACTCTTTAAACTGGATTAACTGTGAGGCAAAGATCATTAACTTGCAGTTTATTTTCATTTATATAGCGCAAATCACAACAGAGTTGCCTCAAGGTGCTTCACACAGGTAAGGTCTAACCTTACTAACCCCCAGAGCAGCAGTGGTAAGAAAAAACTCCCTCTGAGGAAGAAACCTCAAGCAGACCAGACTCAAAGGGGTGACCCTCTGCTTGGGCCATGATACAGACATAAATTACAGAACGGTTCACAAAATAAATACACAGGAAATGCTGTTGGTGCACAAGACAAGAGGGTCTCCAGCACAAATACCACCCCCATCTCTGGATGGAGCCGCACCTTAAACAGAGAGAAAAAAAACAACAATCAGGCATCAGAAAAACAAGAAATACAGTATAATTTGTCAGCATTAAACAACAAGAAAAACAAGAAATAATTTTTTTTAGGTTTCTTAAGTAATGGTTTAATCACTGCAGATTTGAAACATTTAGGAACAGATCCAGAAATTAAAGAAAGATTAATAATTTCCAGCACAGTCGGCCCAAGAGTGGACCACAGGTCCTTAAACAGTTTTGATGGTATAGAATCAAATAAACAGGTTGTGCTTTTTATTGATGTTACGAGTTTCGTCAGCATGTCTACTGAGATACTATCAAATTCTGTAAATTGAAGTAATACCTCAGTAGTGGCGCCCACCACAATAGCAGGGTGTAGTGGCTGGATTAAGGCATGCTGGGATATGTTTAACCTGATGTCTTCTATTTTCTTCTCAAAGTAATCCAGGAAATCTTGTGCTGTAAAAGGAGAGCAAACTGCAGGTGGTTGTCCATGAATAAGTGTTGCCACCATGTTGAACAAGAACTTTGAGTTATGCTTGTTTTTGTTGATCAGAGTAATAGGTCCACTTTGTAGCCAGTAATACATGTTTATAATCTAAGATAGCATCACGCCACACAAGGTGGAATACTTCTAATTTTAAACGACACCATTTCCGTTCTAGACCTCTTGCTTTATGCTTGAGGTCACGCAAGTAGTCACTGAACCAAGGTGACTGTGTTTTGGGGAATTCCCACCTGTGTGGAGTTTGTATGTTCTCCCCGTGTTTGTGTGGGTTCCCTCCTGGTGCTCCGGCTTCCTCCCACATCCAAAGACATGCAGATTAGATGGACTGGAAACTTTAATTTGTTTGTCCTCATGTGACCCTGTGACAGACTGGTGTCCTGTTCAGGGTGAACCTGCCTCACGCCCTGTGACTGCTGGGATAGGCTCCAGCCCCCTGTGACCCTTCATTGGAATAAGCGGTTGAAGATCAGTGTGTAGTCCTGCTGGGTTCGATCTTCAAACTGAGAGACTCTGCTGCTGTCGAGGACATTTGAACACTTTCACACCGCTCATTTTTGTTTTGTTTGTGTTTTTCTGTTCCTCCATCCTCCTCTCTGTCTGTTAACCTTCTTGTCTGAAGTCAGTCAGATCCAGATCAAACCTGGATCTGGTGTCTCTTTTCTGTGATGATGTTCTTGTCCCCGTGTGGAGAACAGAAAGTCCTCTGTGAAACAGTGAAATAGAAAAAAGTGTCACCAACATTTAGCTTGATGATTTGTTGTCTGTTTAATGACTTTGTGGCAAAATGTGATGAAAGTGACTTTTATTCTTCCACTTGTTTCAAAGATTCCATTTTAAACAGATCAGACTGTAAAGTGTTGCTGCCATCTAGTGGTGATTTTTACCAAACCGCAAATGTTTTATTGATTGAATGTATTCATAAACATACACAATACATGTAAATACATGGTAACACAATAAAGTGAAATTCACTTGTCTCCATTGTGGCGCAGAAATATCACAGACTCAAATAGCAAGAGAGATTATGAATGTATACAGCACATTTAAGATGAATATAAAAATACAATTACACATTTTACACAAATGTTAAAAAATTGTATATTAAACAGACTGTTGTGAAAGTGTCGTGACATGGACCCACAACAGGGGGCGGTAATGAACGGACAATGGATAAGCCAAAAAGTAACAATTTAACAACGGTCCAGGTAAGGGTGGCCACGACAGTGGACTCGGGATGATGGTTTCAGGGGGGTCTGACAGCTCGGTCTTGACCTCCTCTTCATGCACCCGGGACAGGGCGTCAGATCGTTGGTTTTTTGTCCGGGGCGGTAGGTGATCCGGAAGTCAAAACGCCCGAAGAACAGCGACCAGCGGGCTTGCCTGGGGTTCACACGCCTGGCGGTCCGAATGTACTCCAGGTTCCGATGGTCCATGAAAACCGTAAATGGTACCGATGCTCCCTCCAACAGGTGTCTCCACTCCTCAAGAGCCTCCTTCACCGCAAGAAGTTCCCGATTGCCGACGTCATAGTTCCTTTCAGCCGGGGTCAACCTGCGGGAAAAGTAGGCACATGGATGGAGAACCTTGTCGGACTCCCCGCTCTGGGATAGCACGGCTCTTATCCCTGAGTCAGAGGCGTCCACTTCAACTACGAACTGGCGATTAGGATCAGGCTGCACCAGAACCGGTGCAGTCGAGAACCGGCGTTTCAACTCCCTAAACGCGGCTTCGCACCGATCCGACCAGGTGAAGGGGACTTTTGTGGAGGTCAGGGCTGTCAGGGGGCTAACTACCTGACTGTAGCCCTTGATGAACCTCCGGTAGAAATTTGCAAAACCGAGGAACTGTTGTAGTTTCCTACGGTTTGTTGGTTGGGGCCAATATCTCACCGCCGCAACCTTGGCCAGATCAGGGGCGACGGAGTTGGAGGAGATTATGAACCCCAGGAAGGACAAAGAAGTGCGGTGGAACTCGCACTTCTCGCCCTTCACAAACAGCCGGTTCTCCAACAACCGCTGTAGGACCTGACGTACATGCTTGACATGGGTCTCAGGATCTGGAGAAAAGATTAGTATATCGTCTAGATATACGAAGACAAACCGATGCAGGAAGTCCCGCAAGACGTCATTAACCAACGCTTGGAACGTCGCGGGCGCATTGGTGAGGCCGAACGGTATGACCAGGTACTCAAAGTGACCTAACGGGGTGTTAAATGCCGTCTTCCACTCGTCTCCCTCCCGGATCCGAACCAGGTGATAAGCATTCCTAAGATCCAATTTCGTGAATATTTGGGCTCCATGCAGGGGCGTGAACACTGAATCCATCAGGGGTAACGGGTATCGGTTGCGAACCGTGATCTCGTTCAGCCCTCTGTAATCAATGCATGGACGGAGTCCGCCGTCCTTCTTGCCCACAAAAAAGAAACCAGCACCCATCGGGGAGGTGGAGTTCCGGATCAACCCGGCAGCTAACGAGTCCCGGATGTAGGTCTCCATTGATTCGCGTTCCGGACGTGAGAGGTTGTACAGCCTGCTGGACGGGTACTCAGCGCCCGGTATCAAATCAATGGCACAATCGTACGGACGGTGTGGGGGCAGCGTGAGTGCCAGATCCTTGCTGAAGATGTCAGCAAGGTCATGGTACTTGGCTGGCACCGCCGCCAGATTGGGGGGAACTAAAACCTCCTCCTTAGCTGTCACACCGGGTGGAACCGAAGATCCTAAACACTCCTGGTGGCAGGTTTCGCTCCACTGAACCACAACCCAGGACGGCCAATCAATCCGGGGATTGTGTTTCAACACCCATGGAAAACCCAAAATCACTCGGGAGGTAGAAGGTGTCACATAAAACACAATCTCCTCCCTGTGATTCCCAGACACCACCAATGTCACTGGCTGTGTCTGGTGTGTGATTAGTGGAAGAAGGCTGCCATCTAGTGTCCACACCGACAATGGTGACGGTAAGGCCACTAGAGGGAGCCCAACCTCCTTTGCCCATCTGCTATCCAGCAGATTCTCCTCCGACCCCGTGTCCACCAGTGCTGGGGCGTGAAGGGTTAGATCCCCGCTCAGGATCGTGACTGGGATTCGTGCAGATCTTCAGGGTTTCCCCGCGTGGGTGTTGTAACCCACCCTTAGCCCAGTCTCTAAGGACGAGTGCTGCTGTTTTGACCGTTTGGGGCATTCTCTCTGTGTGTGCTCGGTTGAGCTGCAGAGAAAACACTCTCCACGGATCAGCCTCCTTTGTCTCTGATCTGATCGCTTTTTAGCCCTGCTCGTTTCCATAGCAACGTCAGCAGGGGGAGCTGTCGTCACGTGGAGAGCCCTGGCTGTGGAGCGTGGGGAAATCGGCTCCCTTTCGGACCCGGGAGGAAGAGGGACGGCTTGTGCCTGACCACGCCCCTCGTCTCGCTCCCGTCGGTGTTCTGTTAATCGGTTGTCTAACCGTATAACCAGGTCGATAAGCCCGTCTAAATCCCGCGGCTCGTCCTTCGCCATCAGGTGCTCCTTAAGGACCAGAGACAGTCCGTTTATAAAGGCGGCGCGGAGCACAACAGCATTCCAGCCGGCTCGCGCTGCCGCGATGCGGAAGTCGACTGCATACTTCGCTGCGCTCCGACGCCCCTGCCGTATCAACAGCAGCACACTTGAAGCAGTCTCGCCTCTATGAGGGTGGTCGAACACCTGTCGGAACTCCCTCACAAACTCAGTGTAAATTGTTAGGAGCCATGAATTCTGCTCCCAGAGCGCCGTAGCCCAGGCGCGTGCCTCTCCTCGAAGCAGATTTATAAAGTAAGCCACCCGGCTAGCGTCTGACGCGTACATGATGGGACGCTGTGAAAAGACGAGCGAGCACTGCATCAAGAAGTCCGCGCACGTCTCCACACAGCCTCCGTATGGCTCCGGAGGGCTTATGTATGCTTCAGGGGAAGGTGGGGGGGTTCGTTGAACGACCAGTGGAATGTCTGTCTCTGGCATTCGGTCAGCAGGAGGAGGTGCTGCAGCCACGCCCTGAGCATGCGCTTCCACCTGGGCGGTGAGAGCCTCCATCCTACGATTGAGAACAATGCTCTGCTCGGTGACTAAGTCCAACCGAGCAGTAAACCGGTTAAGATGTGCTGCAGCTCACCTAACACGCCTCCTGCTGGCGCCTGTGCACCTCGCTCTTCCATTGGCTGTTCAAGCGATGGTTGACGCCCCTCGGGATCCATGACGCTGGCCGAGAAATCCTGTTGTGAAAGTGTCGTGACACGGACCCACAACAGGGGGCGGTAATGAACGGACAATGGATAAGCCAAAAAGTAACAATTTAATGTTGTGAATCACACAACGAAGTACAGACAATAACAATATGGTGGAATGTCAATTATACACAAGGTGACGTGTGGGCAGGCTCGAAGATAGAAGACGTCTGGCGAGAGAAGAGCCGGATCCCACACAGCTTCCACCACCAACGGATCTGAAGAACACCGGAGCCGCCAAGCCCTGCGCCCCAGGTGGCCACTGTCTTCAGCAGTCAGACCCGGTACTGCTGGCAGAGAACAGAAACAGTATTGATGAGTGCGAGTTCGCACACTCAGTAATCCCACAGTCAGTGTTTAGTTAGGAGGGAGCACCTCCACCTCCAATCACACACTCGTGCAGCTCCTGTTTAACCACTTATCTGGTTTGGGGTGTGAGGCGAAGCCGTCCCTGATCACACCAAACGCCAATCCCACAGATAAGGACACACCACAGGAAAACGGCTGCAAAGAAGTTCAGATTATTACTTTGTAAGTCAGCAGAGAAGTTACCTGAATGGTAGCTGATTTCTCGGCGGGGAGGTGGAGTTGCAGTCCGGCCTTTATGGTGGTGGTGATGTGTAGTGGATGAGTGACAGCTGGTACGGATGATGAGTGACAGCTGTCACTCCCGGTCGCTCCGACGCCCTCTCGTGCTTGAAGCCCGCACTTCAAGCAGGGCGCCATCTTGTGGTGGTGGGCCAGCAGTACCTCCTCTTCAGCGGCCCACACAACACAGACGGCACAAAAATGGGTCATTCTGTAAATTTTCTATTTTTTCAAAAAGGTGTTGTTTTACCCTTCTTTTAAAACCAGATAAAGTATTTGACAGTTGTATCGGACTAGGTACACTGTCTGTAAAAAGGACGTGTCGCACCAAAATCAGAACAATTTAAATTTAGGCTGTCAGTGACCATCAGATGATCCACCGGGATTACATTGTGCACAAGTATACGGCATTCGCAGCAAACAGCTATGGAGACATCCGAAAAAAAGTACTGGTGTCTTTCCCACAGGTGACGTCACTACTAGAAGTGTGCGCTTCAAGGGAACGTAGCTGATAATGTTAAAAACTGAGGCACAGATTAATTACAAAGTTTACACAAGTGTGATGTTGTGTTATGACGACTTGTTTTTAGGTGAAAACTGTTCATTTTGATGCAGTCACAGTAAAAGCTGAAGCTCTGTGAAGGTTTCTGTGCACCTGCAGACACGAGTTATAAACGCAGCCTGTCAACCATTTCTGCTCCAGGTTCAGCTTTGTGCATGATTAATTATGAGTGTTATCAATAAAATCTAAGAAAATACATCTGCTGCCGTAGGAAAACATCTGATCAGCTGCACAGCATTCGCTCGCACGCACACACACATTGCAGCTCCAAATTCACACTCCCTCAAAGTAAAAAATTTTTTAAAAATCTTGCCACAAAACACAAAAGGAGTAAAATCCTAAACATGCCAGACTTGCCGTGTTATAGATTTAATTACAAATGTAAACTCCAGCACACACGTGCAGGAGATCGCCAGCTGCAGCTCTGCCTCTCTGTTCATCGTGGCATGTTAAATAACATCCATTAACTCCTGGAAATAATGTATTCTGACTTTTTCCAATGTAACAAATCCATCTCCATGTCCAGGAACTCTGTTAAAAACAGTGTCAGATGTCCCCATGTCCACGTCCACGGCTTCAGTAAACCAGCATCCACACAAACAGTGTATCACCACACTTTCAGCTCCAAAATCAGACACTCTGAAAAAGTTAAGAGTTTCAGAGTGAAGCATGTCGTGTCCTCTCTGTAAATCCAAGCCATCACTTTCAAATGAAAGCTCAGAAGCTTCGTTTTCAGACAGAGCAGGTTTCCTTCTGTCTGTCAGTCGTCAGTATGTTTCTGCTCATTCTAAAATGTGTGTCACACACTGAAAAATGCAGAGAATTGTCGAGTGAGTCATTTTCCGGAAATGCACCTGCTAATGCTCAGAGTGAGAGGAATAAAATACATCAGTGACCACTAATTATTAGCACGTGTGTGCAGATGGGGTTCCCCCGGAGGAGCTGGGGGAGGTGTGTGTGGATCGGGAGGTCTGGGTGGCTTTGCTTGAGCTGCTGCCCCCGCGACCCGACTCCAGATAAAGCAGACGAAAATGAATGGATGTGTGCAGAGACACTTACAACCCCAATTCCAATGAAGTTGGGACGTTGTGTAAAATGTAAATAAAACAGAATCCAATGATTTTCAAATCCTCTTCAACCTATATTCAATTGAATACACCACAAAGACAAGATATTTAATGTTCAAACTGATAAACTTTATTGTTTTTGTGCAAATATTCGCTCATTTTGAAATGGATGCCTGCAACACATTTCAAAAAAGCTAGGACAGTGGTATGTTTCCCACTGTGTTACATCACCTTTCCTTCTAACAACACTCAATAAGCGTTTGGGAACTGAGGACACTAATTGTTGAAGCTTTGTAGGTGGAATTCTTTCCCATTCTTGCTTGATGTACAAATTCAGTTGTTCAACAGTCCAGGGTCTCCGTTGTCGTACTTTGTGCTTCATAATGCGCCACACATTTTCAATGGGCGACAGGTCTGGACTGCAGGCAGGCCAGTCTAGTACCCGCACTCTTTTGCTACGAAGCCACGCTGTTGTAACACGTGCAGAATGTGTCTTGGCATTGTCTTGCTGAAATAAGCAGGGACGTCCCTGAAAAAGACGTTGCTTGGATGGCAGCATGTGTTACTCCAAAACCTGGATGGACCTTTCAGCATTGATGGTGCCATCACAGATGTGTAAGTTGTCCATGCCATGGGCACTAACACACCCCCATACCATCACAGATGCTGGTTTTTGAACTTTGCGCTGGTAACAATCTGGATGGTCTTTTTCCTCTTTTGTCCAGAGGACATGACGTCCATGATTTCCAAAAACAATTTGAAATGTGGACTCATCAGACCACAGCACACTTTTCCACTTTGCATCTGTCCATTTTAAATGAGCTCAAACCCAGAGAAGGTGGCGGTGTTTCTGGATGTTGTTGATGTCTGGCTTTCACTTTGCATGGTAGAGTTTTAACTTGCACTTGTAGATGTAGTGATGAACTGTGTTAACTGACAATGGTTGTCTGAAGTGTTCCTGAGCCCACGCAGTAAGATCCTTTACACAATGATGTCAGTTTTAATGCAGTGCCACCTGAGGGATCGAAGGTCACGGGCATTCAATGTTGGTTTTCAGCCTTGCCGCTTACGTGTAGAAAGTTCTTCACATTCTCTGAATCTTCTGATTATATTATGGACTGTAGATGATGGAATCCCTAAATTCCTTGCAATTGAACGCTGAGAAACCTTGTTCTTAAACTGTTGGACTATTTTTTCATGCAGTTGTTCACAAAATGGTGATCCTCACCCCATCTTTGCTTGTGAACGACTGAGCCTTTTGGGGATGCTTCTTTTATACCCAATATCAGGTTTAGACCTATAACAGAGTCAGATAAATCATTAGACAACAAAGAAGACACCAAGGAGACATTGTTACTCTTAAGCTCCTTTCACATTGGCGTATTTGTAGAGCTGCTCATTACAGCGTATCGTCTACGCTGCAATGAGCAGCTCTCCGCCCACTTTACGTGGAGTTTTTTCTCAATATGCAGCACTATGTTGAGGGCTACGCGCGTAGGATGGAAGAAATTAAACGTTTAATTTTCTTTGGCATACAGTACAGCATGGAGCCTTCACATGAGTACACGCAGCGCCATGCTACTGTGAGCCTGCCCACGCTGCAACACTGTACACCATTTCACACCTCCTGCCGGGCTCCATTGTTCTTCTGGAGCTATAAATACTGCAAGATCGTTGCTTCACTTTATCATACTGGACTCATTATATGAGGACTGTTCACCGTGTTGCAAAGCTGACTGTTGTCGTTTCATAAAAGCGCTCTCTCTCTTGCGCACGCTCCCCCCCCCCCCCATGTGTCTGGTCAGACTTGTGGCTTTAAAATAAAAGCTCTCTCTCTCTCTCTCTCTCTCAACAGACCTGGGTCTCTTTAAAATAAACGCGCACTCGCTGCATGTCAGTGCGATCATCAAACGACTTGATCGATCAGGTCTGATCAAACCAGCGGACCTGATCGGAGCAACCGGAGGTTTAAAAGTTTAACGAGTCACAGCGTTTCGTTCAGGGCAGCCTTTACCACAGCCAGACTCAGCAGCATCTGGACACAAAGAAAGTGATCCCTCAAGACAAAAATAAATAAATAAATAAATAAATAATAATGTTAAATAACTCTGTTGTTGAGCCGCATCACACCTGCAGTAGAGAACAGAGAGTACTTCCACAGAGGCAGAAAATAGCACTGAACTGGTTTAATAGCGGCATGGCACACGCGACTGTGTGCACATATTAAAACGCAAACACACGCAGCTGCAAGTATGAAACGAACACTGAAAAAGGCTGAGTACGTGTACATTTCACACGTATTTAAATGAAACACAACGCTGCCACACGCAGCTCTACGAATACACAATGTGACTGGCTTTACATACACAGGAGTTCATTAAAAACAATAGCACACTGTCTCTGCAGGTAGAACTCTCTCAAGGACGGCTTGACTGATAAGCAAAACAATAGCAGAATGTCTCTGCAGACAGGTCACACAATCATGTTTATGCAAACAGTTTTACAGAGAGTTTTCAATGAATGTTTCAGTGGTTTATAAGAAACTGAAACTTGCAGGCAATGCACCATAAATGATTATGTGTAAGGAAGGCATTATAAATGATAACATATGTACAATTTTTCCAACACCCAATCATGACACTCACCTGTTTCCAATTAACCTGTTCACCTGTGGAATGTTCCAAACAGGTGTTCTTTGAGCATTCATCAACTTCCCCAGTCTTTTGTTGCCACTGTCCCAGCTTTTCTGAAATGTTTTGCAGGCATCCATTTCAAAATAAATATTTGCACAAAAACAAAAAAAGTCTATCAGTTTGAACATTAAATATCTTGTCTTTGTGGTGTATTCAATTGAATATAGGTTGAAGAGGATTTGAAAATCATTGTATTCTGTTTTTATTTACACTCAGCAAAAATATAAAAGCAACACTTCTGGTTTTGCTCCCATTTTGTATGAGATGAACTCAAAGATCTAAAACTTTTCCACATACACAATATCACCATTTCCCTCAAATATTGTTCACAAACCAGTCTAAATCTGTGATAGTGAGCACATCTCCTTTGCTGAGATAATCCATCCCACCTCACAGGTGTGCCATATCAAGATGCTGATTAGACACCATGATTAGTGCACAGGTGTGCCTTAGACTGCCCACAATAAAAGGCCACTCTGAAAGGTGCAGTTTTATCACACAGCACAATGCCACAGATGTCGCAAGATTTGAGGGAGCGTGCAATTGGCATGCTGACAGCAGGAATGTCAACCAGAGCTGTTGCTCGTGTATTGAATGTTCATTTCTCTACCATAAGCCGTCTCCAAAGGCGTTTCAGAGAATTTGGCAGTACATCCAACCAGCCTCACAACCGCAGACCACGTGTAACCACACCAGCCCAGGACCTCCACATCCAGCATGTTCACCTCCAAGATCGTCTGAGACCAGCCACTCGGACAGCTGCTGAAACAATCGGTTTGCATAACCAAAGAATTTCTGCACAAACTGTCAGAAACCGTCTCAGGGAAGCTCATCTGCATGCTCGTCGTCCTCATCGGGGTCTCGACCTGACTCCAGTTCGTCGTCGTAACTGACTTGAGTGGGCAAATGCTCACATTCGCTGGTGTTTGGCACGTTGGAGAGGTGTTCTCTTCACGGATGATGCGAAGGAGATGTGTTGCACTGCATGAGGCAAATGGTGGTCACACCAGATACTGACTGGTATCCCCCCCAATAAAACAAAACTACACCTTTCAGAGTGGCCTTTTATTGTGGGCAGTCTAAGGCACACCTGTGCACTAATCATGGTGTCTAATCAGCATCTTGGTATGGCACACCTCTGAGGTGGGATGGATTATCTCAGCAAAGGAGAAGTGCTCACTATCACAGATTTAGACTGGTTTGTGAACAATATTTGAGGGAAATGGTGATATTGTGTATGTGGAAAAAGTTTTAGATCTTTGAGTTCATGTCATACAAAATGGGAGCAAAACCAAAAGTGTTGCGTTTATATTTTTGTTGAGTATACATTTTACACAACGTACCAACTTCATTGGAATTGGGGTTGTACAATCATGAGTACTTTTATGTACTCCTGCTAACTGGGATGTTAAAAACTGTGTGACATGTCCTTTAACACCTGTAAACAGGAATGTTGATGCACCAAAGGATCTGATTGATGGGATGACCAAGGACGAGGTGTTGGATCTGGTGTTTCTCCTGTAAAGTGCTGATATGAATTTAATGGGGAGGATAGATAACTGGGAGACAAGTTGTTTACAGTTTTAAAGACCCTGACTTTTAAAAACCCTGAACTCCACTGAAAGCATACAGGCCCATCATAATTCATTAAGCCTGACGTGGGACATGGGTCTTGGGGTGAGCATCAAGGAGGAAGCAAATTATTTTGTTCTGCACAACCTGCAGCCTCCCCTGATAGTTCTTGGTCAGGCCAGAGTACCCAGATGAACCAGCATAGTCCATATAACACTGTATAAGTGTTGGTACCGCAGTAACCATTTTGTTTTAATGTTGAATTGTTTGGCCTGTCTGTACAAAAATTTCAATTTTGCATTAGATTTACTGATAATATCATTTACTATCTGATTGCGACTAACCGCCTGATCAAGGGTCATGCCATTTCACACAAGATTTGCTGTCAGCGGCTTCCCCACCAAAGACTACCTTGATGGTGTACTTAACAGCAAGTCTTCTTTTAGATCTGAACAGGATTGATTCTGTCTTCCTCAGGTGTAGAGACAGTTTATTATCAATTAACCATTCCCTAACAGACCCGAGGTCTGAGCTTAGGCTTTGCTGAATTTCCATGATATCTTTGCCAGTAACAATTAAGGTGGAATCATCAGCATACAACAGCACCTTACAAGCCACTGCTGAGGGCATATCGTTCATGTAAATCAAGAACAGCAAGGGGCCAAGAATAGAGCCTTGGGGTACTCCGCATTTAATTGTGGCAGTAGTTGACAGGATGCCTCCAATCTCAACCCGCTGCTGCCTTCCATAAAGGTAGGATTCAAACCAGGTTATAGTTGGCTTTGAGAATCCTAAGGTTTCTAATTTATTGAGTAAGATTGGGTGGTCCACTGTATCGAAGGGCTTTTGAAGCTCAAGGAGAACCATACTGATGTGATGGTCTTTGTCTTGCTCACACTTAATGTAGTCCAATAAGTGGATTAACCAGGCATCAGTTAAAGGCACTGCGCTGCGGTGGTTTGAATCATATTTATCTAATAGATTACAATTTGTTCATGTAAATGGGGAATCTTCTTCACAGACTAAGGTTAATTATGGAGTTCCACAAGGTTCTGTGCTAGGACCAATTTTATTCACTTTATACATGTTTCCCTTAGGCAGTATTATTAGAAAACATTGCTTAAATTTTAATTGTTACGCAGATGATACCCAGCTTTATCTATCCATGAAGCCAGAGGACACACACCAATTAGCTAAACTGCAGGAATGTCTTACAGACATAAAGACATGGATGACCTCTAATTTCCTGCTTTTAAACTCAGATAAAACTGAAGTTATTGTACTTGGCCCCACAAATCTTAGAAACATGGTGTCTAACCAGATCCTTACTCTGGATGGCATTACCCTGACCTCCAGTAATACTGTGAGAAACCTTGGAGTCATTTTTGATCAGGATATGTCCTTCAATGCGCATATTAAACAAATATGTAGGACTGCTTTTTTGCATTTGCGCAATATCTCTAAAATTAGAAAGGTCTTGTCTCAGAGTGATGCTGAAAAACTAATTCATGCATTTATTTCCTCTAGGCTGACTATTGTAATTTATTATTATCAGGTTGTCCTAAAAGTTCCCTGAAAAGCCTTCAGTTAATTCAAAATGCTGCAGCTAGAGTACTGACGGGGACTAGAAGGAGAGAGCATATCTCACCCATATTGGCCTCTCTTCATTGGCTTCCTGTTAATTCTAGAATAGAATTTAAAATTCTTCTTCTTACTTATAAGGTTTTGAATAATCAGGTCCCATCTTCTCTTAGGGACCTCATAGTACCATATCACCCCAATAGAGCACTTCGCTCTCAGACTGCAGGCTTACTTGTAGTTCCTAGGGTTTGTAAGAGTAGAATGGGAGGCAGAGCCTTCAGCTTTCAGGCTCCTCTCCTGTGGAACCAGCTCCCAATTCAGATCAGGGAGACAGACACCCTCTCTACTTTTAAGATTAGGCTTAAAACTTTCCTTTTTGGTAAAGCTTATAGTTAGGGCTGGATCAGGTGACCCTGAACCATCCCTTAGTTATGCTGCTATAGACTTAGACTGCTGGGGGGTTCCCATGATGCACTGAGTGTTTCTTTCTCTTTTTGCTCTGTATGCACCACTCTGCATTTAATCATTAGTGATTGATCTCTGCTCTCTTCCACAGCATGTCTTTTTCCTGGTTCTCTCCCTCAGCCCCAACCAGTCCCAGCAGAAGACTGCCCCTCCCTGAGCCTGGTTCTGCTGGAGGTTTCTTCCTGTTAAAAGGGAGTTTTTCCTTCCCACTGTCGCCAAGTGCTTGCTCACAGGGGGTCGTTTTGACCGTTGGGGTTTTTCTGTAATTATTGTATGGCTTTTGCCTTACAGTATAAAGCGCCTTTGGGCAACTGTTTGTTGTGATTTGGCGCTATATAAATAAAACTGATTTGATTTGATTTGATCAGTGGAGTATGATGAACGAAAGCCTGAATGAAACTCATACAGGAGTTTATTGTCCCTCAAGTAGCAATCAACTTGTTCATAAACAACCTTTTCCAACCTTTTGGATAAAATGTTCATCACTGAGACAGGTCTGTAGTTTCCGCTGTCTGTTTTTGAGTTCTTTTTGTGTACAGAAATTATTCAAGCATATTTTAGGTCTTTTGGAATAGTGCCTTTAGTCATTGAGAGGTTAATTATGTGCGTTAAAGGGCGGGTTATATACTTGGCCCCATGTAATACGAATTTAGAAGGAATTTCATTGAGACTGATTTGTTTGAATTTAACATTTTCATGAGGTCAAGCACCTTGTCCTCGGTCACCTGAAGCAAAGTTGAAGAACCAGATGTTACATCTTTTTCATTAGAAAACCTTTCTGTACGTGCCTCTTTCCAAACCTGCCTTGACAAACTAAAGTTGAAGCTATGTTACAGAAATATTTGTTAAAATGGTCAGCAACTCCTGACTTAGTTATGAATTCTCACACAAAAATAAAATTGTGCTCAGACTCGGACCTGCAGCCTGATGTGCACCTGTTAAATCAGACAGAGACAAAGGATGCAATTTGACACTTTTCTGTTTTCAATTCTTTGTCTGCCATCACATTATAGTCATAGTTGCAGTGCGCATGCTGATAAATGGATCAGAGAAGTCCACACATTTACAGCACAAAGTCATTCATGTCATCAGGAGAGGCGCCAGTCCCATCATTAGGAGGGACAGCTGCCCTGTCATTAGCAGGGTTCTAACTAGAGCACAATAGGTGCTAATTAGAGCTATTGTTTAGTCACCAGCCTATAGCAGTCTGCCTCTCGGTAGGAGGGGTCTGGTTAGGTTTAAAACTCCAGCTTTTGTGGCTGCTGTTATTCTTCTCTACAAGGGTCAAGACAGAAGTCAGACTACCAGAGCAAGAATTTTAGCTGAAGAAGCTTCTGCGATTTGAAGCGAAATGCTCTTGCGTCAAGCAACCCAGTCCAGTCGAAGAATCAGAATTCAGAATCAGAATTTCTTTATTGTCCCGTAAAGGGAAATTAATGTTGCAGCAGGAGCACACAAAGGACAAGATACACAAAGATAACAATATCAACAGTGAAAATAAGACCCAATTAAAAGTCTAAAATCAAACAAAGAAGGAAACAAAGGAATAAACTTAATAATAATAACTAACTAAGTAAGTAACTTTTATCACTAAACTTAGTAATAAAAGTAAAACTTAATAATAATAATAATAATAATAATAATAATAAAATAAAAACAATAAAAACAATACCCATACAATGTCAAATATTCAATCCAGAGTCCATGCCAAAAACAAAAAGTATTGCAAAAATGCAATATGTGGATGTGCAAATAAGCAACAGTAGTGCAAAATAAACAACATCAAAGGCTAATTGCCATTGAGTAATAAAATTGCACTAGGAATAAACGAGATCTGAAATCTTTTAGTCCTCCTCATAGGAGCCCTAAAACGACGGCCTGAGGGCAGAAGCTCAAACTCTTTTTTCATTGGCTGATTAGAACAATCCAGAACAGCATTAGCCTTTCTCATGACCTGTCTGTTATAGATGGACATTACCTCGGCCTGCTGACTGCCTGAGATTTTTCAGCAGTTTTGACAAGACTGCCAAGATGACTCTTATTTGGACAATTCAAATTTCCGAACAAAGCAACAATACAAAAAGTCAAAACTGATTCAATAAAACTTCTATAAAAAAGAGTCATCATCTCAGAAGAAACCTGGAAGGTTCTCATCTTCCTCAAAAAGAACAATCTTTACTGAACCTTTTTGGAGATAACATCAACATGAGGTTCAAAGCAAAGTTTATTATCAAGGACCACACCCAGGTATTTATAGCTCTCCACCATCTCAACACCAACATTTTTAAGAACAGTTGGTGATGGAAAACAGGTAGACTTCCTAAAATCAATAATCATATCTTTAGTTTTTGACACATTCAATTCCAGAAAAGACTCCTCACACCAAGAGACTAAGTCATCAACATGGTCCTGCTCATCTCCCTGAAGAAGACTAACAATAACTGTATCATCAGCAAACTTTAAGATGTGTCTATTACTGACACTGCTGCGGCACTCATTAGTGTACAAAATAAAGAGCAGCAACCCTGAGGAGAGCCAGTAGAAGAGGAGAGCACACGAGAAAGAACACCGTGAACTCTCACACACTGTGACCTGTGAATTAAAAAGTCAGTTATCCAACTAATCAGGTGAGGATCAAGTTTAAAATGATGGAAGAGCCTATCAGCAAGCAGAAAGGGTTGGATGGTATTGAATGCTGAGGAAAAGTCTATAAATAAGAGTCTGACATGTGTCTTCTGCCCCCCAAATGCCTAAACAAAAAGTGCAGTAATGTTACCGCTGCATCCTCAACACCTCTGCCAGCTCGATATGCAAACTGCAGCGGGTCAAGCTGTTGTTCAACATGCAACAAAATTTCTGATCTGATGATCTTCTCAAAAGTCTTCATCACTAAAGAAGTCAAAGCTATAGGCCTGAAATCATTAAATACTTTGGTGGAGCCACTCTTTGCTGTTGGAACAATAACTGAATGTTTCCAAAGCTTAGGTACTTTGTGCACCTCAAAAGACCGTGAAAAAATATAATGGAAAATGCTGCTCAGCTGATCCGCACAGGTTTTTAATACTTTACCACAGATATTATCAGGTCCAGGGCTCTTAGCCTTAGTTTTCTTAAAAAGATTTGCCACATCATCCACATCAATAGAAAATGCTGGAGACACTGTCAAAGTATCTTTAAAAACACCTGTCCGTGCAATACAATTCTGATTTTCAAATCAAAGATAAAAACTGTTTAAATCATCTGCTAACTCTTTATCTGAAGTAAAACCATCCAATGAAATGTTGTCATTCTCCTTCCTCAGTGATCCTGTCATTGTTCTCATTCCATTCCAGGCTTTCCTCAGATTGTTACTGCTCAGTTCAGCCTCAATTTTATCTTTATACCTTAATTTTGCCTTTTTTATTTCAGACCTCACTTCCTTCTTTAGTTTTCTTTCTGTAAGGTCATCACCCATATCAAAGGCAATTTTCCTTTTGTGAATAAGTCCCCTAATATCCTGAGAGAGCCATGGTTTATTATTAGGAAAACTTTTTACCTCCATAGAAGGAATCACAAATGAGATATAACTACACACAACATCGGTGAGTTCATCAATATGTGAGCAGTCCTCCTGGAATACAGACCAGTCTGTGCAGTCGAAACATCCTTGTAGGGCAAGTGAACTGTCATTGCTCCAGACTTTGACTTGCTTTTTGCAAGTCTTTTCCCTCCTCAGCACAGATTTATACATGGGAAGGAGGTGAACAGTGTTATGATCTGAAGAGCCCAGTGCAGGTCCTGCCTCAGATTTGTACGCCCCTTTAATAGATCCATAACAAAGATCTAAAGTTCTGTTACGCCTTGTAGGACAGGTGACATACTGATAAAAATTTCTCAGTGATTTCTTAAGATTACAGTGATTAAAATCCCCCAAAATAAAATTTGGAGCATCAGGAGAAATAGATTGCAGGTCGTGTATCACTTTAAAGATTGTGTCTGAAGCAGATCTGACGTCAGCTTTGGGGTGGATGTAGACCACCGTGATAAATATTTGAGGAAATTCCCTTGGAAGGTAGAACGGCCTCAGTGACACAGACAAAAGCTCAATATCAGGTAGGCACAGCCGCTGACGCACAGTTACCCGACTGCACCATCTGCAGTTTATGTACAAGCATACTCCTCCTCCCTGAGTTTTATGCGTCGCTTCACTGTCCCAATCCAAACGCACAGGAACACTGAAGCCGCTAAGTTCCAGAGAAGAGTTGCAGTCCGAATCAGACAGCCATGTCTCAGTAAATGCTAAGACACATGCATCCCTGAATTCCCGTAAGTGAAGAACATTTCCCTGTAGTTCATCAGTCTTATTCCTCAAAGACTGAACATTTGCCATGATCATAGAAGGCAGAGGAATACGGTTCTTACTTTGAAGTTTCCTGATGCACTGACACACGCCGCCTCTCCATCCACGTTTCCGACATCTCGGCTTCCCAAAGCTCTCCCGAAATACAAAAGATAAATCTTTTGTAGAGTTTTTGACCAGCCAAGAGTGTGTGGGATCATTCCCGGCTGCACAGTGCCGTCTTAATCCTATGAGAGCCTCCCGTGTATACGTGATTGTTTGGGAGTGCTCATAGCTCCAGGTAAAATTCGCAATAAACAATGCGAATAAGAGATAAATCATCTCCATTGCGACAGGGACTCTGTTAAAACAATCACAAATGTACAGGTTTCCAAAAACAAACACTTAAAACAGGTTAAAAAGAACTTAAAATAGACACAGAGAACACCAGCTGCGTGTCGCCACAAGAGCAGCGCCACCCCTCCTTCACGACCGAGGTTACAAAGGAAGAAGGGCACGATTCAAGCTTCTCTACTATAGCACAAAGTCGGTAAAAGAGGAAATTGTTCAGCTTACCTTTGATTTGGAGGTGATGATTGTAGAAAGAAAAGCTTGTTGAAGGTCAAATTAGGCCAGAATAAAGCAAAATCCAGAGACGGAGAACTTTAAAACTGTCACACACGTCATTGTATGACACAGAGCTGCAGAAGCATAAATCAGACTTTAAATTAATGAAATAAATCATCGTAAATTGATGTATATTTGATATCTTAACTATTTTTATATTTATTTTGATAGCACCTGTACTTTGATGTGTTGCTGTATGTGGTTAAATGATTAAAAAAAATGTTGAAAACATTAAAGGTTCAATCAATAGTTCAGCGCAGTTGGAACCAAAATGGCGCCGTGTTCTGAGTTGACGGCACACTTGGCGCGTACTGCTGTTATGTGGGGGTGAACCATTTTAAGAAAAACTTTTAAATTTCACCGTGAATGAAATGCACAAAAGTCGAGTTTTATGTGAGATGTTTCCATGAGAATGCTGCTGTCTGTGTGTCTTATAAGTCCAGTCTGTCGCTGGTATTTGTCTTATGGGCTGTATTTCTGTTATTTGCAGTACATTCGGACACCCCGTCGTATTTTTGTAATGGTTCGCTCCACGCTGCGGCCATGTTGGTGGGGGCAGCGTCGCTCTGCTGCAGTTTGTTTCTCTGCACCGAAGAAGCAGCTTCTTTACTATCAAACGCAACGTTTAAAGCGATTCGCGGAGCAGCAAACAGCCCCGGACCCGAACTCCGTTCTGCAGCCATAGTTTGGGCTGAGGTACCCGGGCAGATGGTTCGGCGGCAGGGCCTCGGAGCTCGCCTGTTCGGTGGCCGGGATCAGCGCCTGTTTTCCGGCGGGATCTGAGCCGCTGTCCGCCATGAGCAGGAACGTGGGCTCGCTGCTGCTCAGCCCGCAGGAGAACAACTGTCTGTTCGGATACCTGGGCAGGAAATGCACGGTGAGTTCATCGAAACAGTTTATATTTTTAACTCAAATTTCAAACTTCGTCCGAGGGAACAAAAATCACGTCCGTTTCTTTCTTTAAATCATCAGTTTCATGTCGAAGCCGGCTGATTAAATCCATCTCTGTCTGTATCGTACTCTGCAGCTTATTTTTAAAACATTAGTGGTTTATTTTCTCTGTAACTGTTCATGTAGTTTGAAGATGTTGAACACTTGATGGCGCTGGTTACGCGTGACGTCTCAAACCACAAGGTTTGTGGTGTTGGAGACCCCTGAGGTTCCGAGGAGACAGAGTGCAACAAAGGTGTGGAGGAAAAAAATTATGAGCTACTGGTTAAAGCATTTGGCTTGAGACCAGAGGATCCTTGATTCAAATCCCAGCCTGACTGGAAAATCACTAAGGGCCCTTGGGCAAGGTCCTTAATCCCCTAGTTGCTCCCAGTGTGTAGTGGGCACCTTGTATGGCAGCACCCTGACATCGGGGTGAATGTGAGGCGTTGATGTGTAAAATGCTTTGAGTCTCTGATGCAGATGGAAAAGCGCTATATAAATGCAGTCCATTTACAGCTGCTAAAAATGCTAACACTGTTAGCATACAACATGAAAACCGATGACAGATTGATTCAGTGTGTCTACTACAACCGTCTGATCCATTAGGATGTTTCACCACACAACAAACTAGATTATTCCAGGTGTTTGTGTGGCAATCCCACTTCTGACACCAGCTTGTGACACAACCACAATGTGGGTAGTGCAAAAGATATTTTGTTGCTCAATAATGCCACCCTGGGAATTTCACCCAGGGACTTTTTCTGTAATTGGACTAACTCAGCAATAAGGAACTCATGTCTGTTGCAAAAGAGTCAGACAGTGGTTCAAAAATACAAGGTTGAGTTTATTATTTACACTTTATTTCTCTTATTAAATGGCTATACAGTAGCATGCTATTTAAAATGTATATGTATTTTATATATAAATGACCACAAAACCCTTAATGGGATGAAAAGAAAACACAATAAACCAAACAAATTAATTTATCCCATAAAAGTTAAGACTCAAACTCAGAACTAATCATCAGGATGCAGGTGGCTGATCCCCGCCCCCTGCAGAACGTACACGCGATGGACATGCAATCCATAAACATTCAACATGCCAACATGAATCAAGATGGCATGGCACAAAAAAGGCACCGCAACGCCACGCGGATACCGCCAAGCACAGGGGTCGGTCTGACGTGATTTCGCACTTTTGCTATTGTTTTTGTCAGCGCAGGTACAAAGACACTAGGGCTGCAGCTATTGATTATTTTTGTAATCGAGTATTCTATCGATTACTCTGCCGATTAATCGAGTAATCGGATAAAAAGTACTTTTGCGTTTTAAAACAACATCAATAGTCCAGGGCTCTCCCTAAGCAATGGCAGTGTCCCTGTGCCAAAGTCTTGACATTTTGCTGAAATGGCGATGGGAGGTGGCTTTTTTTTTTCTTTTTTTTTTCCCCAATTTGTAAAATGTAACCATTTTGAGGTTTTTTTTTTTTAAGGTTGGTGGACTGGATCCCTATGTGATTTATTATTATTATTATTTTTTGTATCCCGGTTTCTCTGCGATTCAGCAGATGCATTTCAGCAGGAGGTTGAACATGCAGCCTCGCAGTTAGTTTTTTTTTTTTTTTTTTTTAAAGTTACCGTGTTTGTGAAGCATTGTGTGTTGCCCAGAAAAAGCGAAACACTTAGTGCGAGTCTGAACAGCAGCCGGCTTCGACTGTAGGAACCCGGCCGTCGGGTCAATAGTCACTCACCACGTCAAGCAGACTGTGTGTTTTTTAATAACAGACAAACACACTGCTTCACTTTAAATGTGCAGTAAGTCTGTTTCAGATGATCAGTGTGGAGCCTCTTTTCTTAAAAGGCTTTATTTTACTCTGTGTCTCATTGGAAAGCGGTAGCTTTAAGGGCTAAATTATTAGCTGTTACACGGCCTGAGCGCATGCTCTAGTCTTCTTCTGTTGTTTTTCTGGGAACATTACAGCGCCACTCACAGGCCTGGCATATGTACTACAACTTTTAAACAAAGCTTCGAGGCACAGAATTTGCCTCGATAATTTTTTGTAATTGAATTATTCGCGTTATTCGAGCAATTGTTTCAGCCCTAAAAGACACTTTTCACTGCATTTTATATATTGTATATTTGCATGTGACAAATAAACATCTTGACATAAACAAGGCAAATCAGAGCCAAGCAGAGCAGCAGTGATTTCCTTCAACGAATCAGTCACGCTGCACTGCTACTCTCAGCCATGACCCTACAATTCAAACAAGCACAAACATGAGTAACGTACAAATGGCTGGATGAAGAAGCTAAGGCCACTGTACTACATACTCCCCTCTTCATACCCACCTTCTCTCCCATCACCATCATCACTCGGTTGTCAGTTGGTTGTTGGGTCACAAGATAATATTGAACCCTATTGCAGGTCAGAGGTCAAGGTCACAGTTTCTGCGGTCATATTTGTAAATGTTGAGTTAGTACTGGGCTGTATATCACAGCATTTCAATAAATAACTGAAAAATGTCCATTCATAAGGATGTAAGTTTGGCTGTATTTCTGTTTAGAACAGAAATAATAGATTCCAGGTAGGGCTGGGCGATATGACTTAAAATTCATATCACGATATAAATTGAATCCCTTCACGGTAACGGTATATATCACCATATAAACTTAAGTGTCAAAGTTATAAAGGAAGTGTTTCTGAATGGGTCATATAGTCCCTTTGCAAAGCTAAATTTATTAAAATAAATAAAACAACAAAAAACAAAAACAGATATAATTCATTTCAAGCACTTAATTCTCTGACTTGTTTCACATGTATTTTTGTGCATTGGAATAATCTCATTTTGCTATTGTTCCTTCTGTCCAGCAGAAGGCAGTGTTAGTTTGTTTAGTTTTGGTGGTGTTTTGTCCAGAAAGACCTCTGAGCTGTCGACCGATCACCACCTGGTGATGAGTTGGATCCGCTGGGAGGGGAGGAAGCCGGTCAGACCTGACAGGCCCAAACATATCATGAGGGTCTGCTGGGAATGACTGGCGGAACCCTCTGTCAGCGAGGTCTTCAACTCCCAGCTTCTCCCAGATCCCGGGGGAGGTTGGAGACATGGAGTCCGAGTGGACCATGTTCTCCACCTCCATTGTTGATGCGGCCGCTCGTAGCTGTGGTCACAAGGTCTCTGGTGCCTGTTGCGGCGGCAATCCCCAAACCCGGTGGTGGACGCTGGAAGTAAGGGATGCCGTCAAGCTGAAGAAGGAGTCCTACTTGTCTTTGTTGGTAGGTGGGACCCCGGAGGCAGCTGACAGGCCAAGCTTGCCACTGCCCGTGCAGTCACAGAGGCGAAAACTCGGGTCTGGGAGGAGTTCGGGGAGGCCATGGGGGAGGACTATCGGTTGGCCTTGAAGAAGTTCTGGCAAACCGTTCGACGCCTCAGGAGGCGCAAGCAGCTCTCCACCAGCACTGTCTGCGGTGCACATGGGGAGCTGTTGACCCTGACTGCAGATGTTGTTGGGCGGTGGAAGGAATACCTCGAGGATCACGTTGAAAAGTGCCAGTTGAGGTGGCTCGGGCATCTTTTCTGGATGCCCCCTGGACGCCTCGCTGGAGAGGTGTTCCGGGCACGTCCCATTGGGAGGAGGCCCCGGGGAAGACCCAGGACACGCTGGAGGGACTACATCTCTCGGCTGGCTTGGGAACGCCTTGGGGTTCCCCCGGAGGAGCTGGGGGAGGTGTGTGTGGATCGGGAGGTCTGGGCGGCTTTGCTTGAGCTGCTGCCCCGCGACCCGACTCCGGATAAAGCGGAAGAAAATGGATGGACCTCAGAGATGCCTCCACATGGGTTGATGATCCTGATTGGCTTATGTTGTGGGGTTCCACCAATGATATAGCGCAAGGCATTTTTTTTTTAATCTGCTCTCCTGGGCAAGACGGAGCTCTCAGCGCAGTTGAATGAGGAAATGTGAGACTGTTTACTGTGGCTTTCTGCAAATAACGTGCACCAAATATGACCATAAAATTCACAAAAAAAACGTGTAAATTATTAATCATAATTCAGGTTATAGTGGGCCTATTAACATCATTTAAAAACTCGTATAAACCTTGAAGCATGCTCTTTTAAAATGCATTTAAACAGAGACCGAGTCTGGTGAATTTAATGGGACTAGTCATGGGCCGGTATGAGATTTGGACTATATGATAACTGTGGGCAGAAATACCGCGGTTTCACGGTATTGTGTATAGCTTTAAAATGTGCTTTAACAACATTATGCAGGCCATAGCTACGGTGCGTGTGTTGTATGGTTATGTGCTTCTTTACTCCTGCTAGCACAAGACACTGATCCCATGGCTTTACAGGTCTCCTCCCACTGGGGCGGAGCCTCAACTCCAGACCGTCGACATACCCGTAGAGCTGCACCTGTTTTGAGGTTACTTGACACACACACGCAACTCCGCTGAACCAGAATATCACAAATCGCACAACTGTACTCTTAAATCAACGACTATTTTGATAATCGATTAATCACTGAGTCTTTCCTTTCTGCAGTCACTTTCTCTCATTTTTATTTTAATTATTTATGTTTTCCTTCAGGCAGGAAAACTAGAAATTTGACGGCTTCATCTTGAAAAACATTTTTTTCACTGTTTTGACATTCTATAGACAACAACTAACTGGGTCATGAAGAAATCAATGGATTTAGGAAGTGATCGAGTTGCAGCCCTTGTGGTCATGTGTTCAGAGCTCTCACACACATGCACACATACATTATGTCCTGCTGATGTCCTGAGCTTCTCTCCGTTTTAACATCATCTTTCTCTGTCTTTCCACGCTGTTGTCGGCATTTGTGTGTTTCCACGCTGTTGTCGGTAGGGATGCGGCTGATCCATTTTCAGTCCCACATCTCCTGTTTACACATTTATTTGCTGTAGAGTATTGTTAACTGTATGTACGTATTCATAATTTTTATTTTTTGCTCTATGTAACACTTGCTTTGACAATGTAAACACGTTTCCCATGTCAGTATAGTCTATGCTTATTTTTTTTCCAAGGCCAGCAGTTTCTCATCAATCAAGATTTGATTGATTTGATTTTTTTTTTTTTTTTTCTTTCACAGGGGTGCCCCAAAAGTAGTGTAAAAGTACATGTACCGTTTTGAGGAAGGAGCTCATGTTCAAAATGTCACAAGAAACCACCAAAAATTGAATAAAAGTACTTAATTCTTTCACCAAAACATCAAATCTCGGCTTGCATCTCAGATGTACCAAATTGTAGTTGAACTTTCAGGTTTTCTTTTTAAGAAAATCCTCCTCTACACCACTTAATCATGAAGCTGTATAAAAAAAATATCCTCATATAAAATCAACAATAAAGATAATAATAATGTTAAAGCAAACAGACTGTTTGCGTCTCTCTGTGCTGTTGGCCCTGTGTGTCATTGTTTGTGTGTTTGTTTAATCTTGGGCTGTAAGTTGCTGCCATTGTATTTGAGTTGTGTAACTTTTGAACCCACTCTTACATGCAGATGGTGGGGAGGGGACTTTGACAAAGTTCTTGTCTTTCTTCATGGAGGCGTGTCTGTCAATATGGATGTTATTTTGACAGCTGTTTGTCCTTTGCATCAGACTCTGTGTTCGGCAGTGGTCCAGGTCTACGGCGCCGAGCGAACCCTCAGCTGGGTGAAGAGATGCTGCGGTGTGGCCTGTCTGGTCAAAGACAACCCACAGAGGTCCTACTTCATCAGAGTCTTTGACATCAAGGTGAATGCACACAGAGTGTCACTGTGTCCCTATGTAAGGCAGTGTCACCCCATCTGTCTCCTGTTTGTCAGAAGAAGCTGAGCTGTCTGAAGTTTGTGATGCAACTCTTAATTTTACAGGAAGGAAAAACCATCTTCCAGCAGGAACTTTACCACAACTTCTCCATCAGCAGCTCCAGGTCCTACTTCATTTCATTCACCGGAGATGTAAGTGTGCAAGTCTTTGTTACTGCAGCTGGTTTCATCCAGTCCAGATTCTCCTTTGGTCAGAGTCCACCTTCACAGGCATTTCCCCCTGAGGCTTCATGGTTTGGACGCTTTGAGGCTCTGCAAGTCTGAGATTTTCCTGTCAGTGAACCTGCATCTTTCTGTTGCTGCAGTCAGTTCAGTGTCAATCTGTGTGATTCTCAGCCAGAGCAGACTCTTACTGTGAAACTAATGGCAGACTCTTACTGTGAAACTAACGGCGGACTCTTTGTCACATTTTTATATTTATTAGAAGTGGGGAGGCAATCGTTAGTAGTTTGTTGTATATATTAGAGATAAATTTATCTTTATGTGGGGGTTTGTTTAAACATTCATCAATCATAGTCTGTGGTTCTATTTCAAAACCTGACATATATATTTGTACATAGTCCCTAACTTGAAAGTCTAAAAAAAAATATTATTGTGTAGTTTAAACTTTGTAGTTGTGCAAAAGTAGTAAATTTACCCTCAACATACAGATGGTGAATGCAACATATTCCTAGTCTAGTTCAATCACAAAATGTCAAATCAAGATTACAACCCCTGGCAAAAATTATGGAATCACCGGCCTCGGAGGATGTTCATTCAGTTGTTTAATTTTGTAGAAAAAAAACAGATCACAGACATGACACAAAACTAAAGTCATTTCAAATGGCAACTTTCTGGCTTTAAGAAACACTATAAGAAATCAGGAAAAAAATTGTGGCAGTCAGTAA
Organism: Thalassophryne amazonica; assembly: GCF_902500255.1. NCBI lineage: Eukaryota > Metazoa > Chordata > Actinopteri > Batrachoidiformes > Batrachoididae > Thalassophryne > Thalassophryne amazonica. Next base: position 115,735,715 of record NC_047110.1, on the reverse strand, counting down.
CGGTTACTTTTTTAGACCAAGCAGAGGGAAAAAAATATGGACTCACTCATTTCTGAGGAATAAATTATGGAATCACCCTGTAAATTTTCATCCCCAAAACTAACACCTGCATCAAATCACATCTGCTTGTTAGTCTGCATCTAAAAAGGAGTGAACACACCTTGGAGAGCTGTTGCAACAAGTGGACTGACATGAATCATGGCTCCAACACGAGAGATGTCAATTGAAACAAAGGAGAGGATTAGCAAACTCTTAAAAGAGGGTAAATCATCACGCAATGTTGCAAAAGATGTTGGTTGTTCACAGTCAGTGTCTAAACTCTGGACCAAATACAAACAACATGGGAAGGTTGGTAAAGGCAAACATACTGGTAGACCAAGGAAGACATCAAAGCATCAAGACAGAAAACTTAAAGCAATATGTCTCAAAAATCGAAAAATCACAACAAAACAAATGAGGAACGAATGGGAGGAAACTGGAGTCAACGTCTGTGACCGAACTGTAAGAAACCGCCTAAAGGAAATGGGATTTACATACAGAAAAGCTAAACGAAAGCCATCATTAACACCTAAACAGAAAAAAACAAGGTTACAATGGGCTAAGGAAAAGCAATCGTGGACTGTGGATGACTGGATGAAAGTCATATTCAGTGATGAATCTGGAATCTGCATTGGGCAAGGTGATGATGCTGGAACTTTTGTTTGGTGCCGTTCCAATGAGATTTATAAAGATGACTGCCTGAAGAGAACATGTAAATTTCCACAGTCATTAATGATATGGGGCTGCATGTCAGGTAAAGGCACTGGGGAGATGGCTGTCATTACATCATCAATAAATGCACAAGTTTACGTTGATATTTTGGACACTTTTCTTATCCCATCAATTGAAAGGATGTTTGGGGATGATGAAATCATTTTTCAAGATGATAATGCATCTTGCCATAGAGCAAAAACTGTGAAAACATTCCTTGCAAAAAGACACATAGGGTCAATGTCATGGCCTGCAAATAGTCCGGATCTTAATCCAATTGAAAATCTTTGGTAGAAGTTGAAGAAAATGGTCCATGACAAGGCTCCAACCTGCATAGCTGATCTGGCAACAGCAATCAGAGAAAGTTGGAGCCAGATTGATGAAGAGTACTGTTTGTCACTCATTAAGTCCATGCCTCAGAGACTGCAAGCTGTTATAAAAGCCAGAGGTGGTGCAACAAAATACTAGTGATGTGTTGGAGCGTTCTTTTGTTTTTCATGATTCCATTGTTTTTTCCTCAGAATTGAGTGATTCCATATTTTTTTTCCCTCTGCTTGGTCTAAAAAAGTAACTGTTACTGACTGCTGCAATTTTTTTTCCTGATTTCTTATAGTGTTTCTTAAAGCCAGAAAGTTGCCATTTGAAATGACTTTAGTTTTGTGTCATGTCTGTGATCTGCTTTTTTTCTACAAAATTAAACAACTGAATGAACATCCTCCGAGGCCGGTGATTCCATCATTTTTGCAAGGGGTTGTAGAAGGGGCAAAAGATGGATTTTTTTTTTTTTGCAATTGGTAAAAGAAAGGGCCATTGATTTGTAAGTCAAATGTGATTTAATTTGCTTCCAAATGCAGATTAAATTATATATTATTGGATTTTACCTGTATTTTGATTTGTCAGGAGAAGTTGTAGAAAGTACAAGGGCGGCCGGTGAATAAGCTCACAGTCTTCCAGTTCTATGGCTACCCAGGTGGGGACGGTGTTGAGAATTATAGTAAAAAACAATTCAAACTTTTAAAGGCACATGCCCAGTAATACATTATGAAGTTTGGAAGGTATAGACCCCGTTCAGCTTAGATTTACTTGAGTGTTTTTTTTTTGGGGGGGGGGGGTTTTGTTGTTGTTTTTTTGGATGGATGATTGAGTCTTGTAATTCCACAGGAAAGGTTGGATAATAGTCACTTTTCTTTAAAAAATAATTTTGTTAGAAATATGGGAATATTTTGAAATAAATATGCAACCCCAATTCCAATGAAGTTGGGATGTTGTGTGAAATGTAAATAAAAACAATACAATGATTTTCAAATCCTCTTCAACCTGTATTCAGTTGAACACACCACAAAGACAAGATATTTAATGTTCAAACTGATAAACTTTTTTGTTTTTGTGCAAATACTTGGCTCATTTTGAAATGGATACCTGCAACACATTTCAAAAAAGCTGGGACAAGGGCAACAAAAGACTGGGAAAGTTGATGAATGCTCAAAGAACACCTGTTTGGAACATTCCACAGGTGAACAGGTTAACTGGAAACAGGTGAGTGTCATGATTGGGTATAAAAGGAGCATCCCCAAAAGGCTCAACCGTTCACAAGCAAAGATGGGGTGAGTATCAACACTTTGTGAACAACTGTGAAAAATTAGTCCAACAGTTTAAGAACAATCTTTATCAACATTCAATTGCAAGGAGTTTAGGGATTTAGGGAAAGAGGAAAAAGACCATCCAGATTGTTACCAGCGCAAAGTTCAAACGCCAGCATCTGTGATGGTATGGGGGTGTGTTAGTGCCCATGACATGGACAACTTACACATCTGTGATGGCACCATCAATGCTGAAAGGTACATCCAGGTTTTGGAGCAACACATGCTGCCATCCAAGCAACGTCTTTTTCAGGGACGTCCCTGCTTATTTCAGCAAGACAATGCCAAGCCACATTCTGCACGTGTTACAACAGCGTGGCTTCATAGTAAAAGAGTGCAGGTACTAGACTGGCCTGCCTGCAGTCCAGACCTGTCGTCCATTGAAAATGTGTGGCGCATTATGAAGTGCAAAATACGACAATGGAGACCCCGGACTGTTGAACAACTAAAGTCGTACATCAAGCAAGAATGCGAACGAATTCCATGAGACGCTCAGCGTACTCCTAGGCCTTCTGTGGGTCAGTAAAGGATCTCTAGAGGCCATTGTGGGTCACCTGGATTCTTGCTTGATAAAGTGGACCATATCTGACGCCGGGTTGGTTGCGTAATAGCTGCCTGGCTCTTTGTTTGTCATCAATGGAGGGTAGTTGGGAGAAGATCCTTATATTTTTTCCTTGGTAATGGAGGTTTCTCACTGCAGCAGCTTTATGGAGCATTTCCTGGAGCTGTATTACAAACGAGCACGTGGGCTCAGAGGGACTCGACCGCTGACGGAGAGTTCTGTGGGCCCAGTCGATGAGCAGCGCTTCATCCAGGCTGAGGACGTCTTTTAACAACGTGGCAATAAAGTGCCTAAGTTTTGCCGTTTTCAGGTCCTCACAGATGCCAGTAATCCTGATGTTGTTTCTCCGTGCTCTTCCTCTTAAATCTTCATTCCTTTGTTTTAGTGTGTCAACATCACTTTTGAGGTCACATGGCGCCTCCTCAAAATCAGTGACTTTGTCCTGTAGCATCTGGGATTTAGCTTCAAACTTAGTGATGGATGCTTGAACGATATTGTTAGCTGCAGTGATTTCTCCTCTGATCGTTATAAACCCACTCAGTGCGTCTGTCCAGATTCTCACAGATATCTTTTATTTTGGTCATTTCACTTCTGAGCGCTGTAATAGCTGCTAGTACAGCTCCATTGGAAGGATCCACCTTGTTGTCGCTGGATTCTTCAACAGCTTCCGGTTCAAGCAAGATGGCTGCTTTGTCTGGGCCTCGTTGAACTGTTTTCTGTTTGTTGGATTTCTCCTTCTTCATGTTGAAATATCCAGTCAAATGCACGGTTGCAATGTTTTAGAAATAAGATCACTCCTGTAACATATAAATTACAAACTTGTTGACCTTTAAAAGTAGTTTCTAAAGGATTTCGCTGATGGAGCTTTTGAAGATGCATCTTACTCCTTCATCGCTCAGTGGCGCCCCCCAAATGAACGGCAGCGTCTTACTGCGAAAGGAACGGCAGACTCTTACCACAAAACAAACGGCAGACTCTTATTGTGAAGTCCACGCACAGTGTTTGTAAACTCTACATTAAAGTTTTTTTGACCTGTGCATCTGTTACTTACAGACATTAAAGCAGCATGTTTTTGTTACTGTACGTGTGAAGAAGAGTTTGTGATGTTTGATGTCACAGTTGTTTTACTTCATATTATTTTTCCAGACTTGTCAGATCGGTCTGAACTTTGCCAGCGATGAAGAGGCCAAAAGGTTCAGAGTCGCCATCAACGACCTCCTCAGCCGACGGCAACATAAGACAGGTGCATGTTTCACACGGTGTCTATTTATTTATTGTCTTGAACAGTAGGGCATTTGTGATCGTTTGTAATTCAGGCCAGGCTCTGTAGGGGGCACCGGTCTCCGGTGTGCACGGTGGCTTAAGTCCATTTGTGCAGAAACTGTGTGGACTCAGAGTTTGTGGACATATGGTTGTTGGCTTTGGAACGGTTGGATGAACATGTTAATTTGGTCTGCACCTTATGGTGTCCGGTCATCTTTGAAGCCAGCTGTGGTCAGACCTGCTCCACGTTAGGTTCTGTCTGTAATCCTCCATCACTGCCACTAATCTGCTTTTCAGAGCCCCCCCCCCACCCCATCGACTCGACATCACTGAATGACAGGACATTCGGACCGTGGACGGTCTCTCATGCGGTTGTTTGACTGTCACCTGTTGGTGTTGACAGAATAACAAATGATAAAATTTTAATCTAATAACCACTTTTCCAGATAATGAACATGACTCGACCCATATGTGGATCTGTGATTATTGTCCTGTCCTTTATTTTATTTTTCGTTGTGTTTGGGAGCTCCTAGTGATGGACTGTGGACAGGGAACTGAGATGAATTTGTGCTGGGGGGTGCAGTTCTGGGTCGGTTCTGTTCTGTGGGCATGGAGCTGAGATGGTTTTGAGTTGTGGACGTGGCTCTATATGAGGAACAGATCCTTGCAATTTGTCCACACTATGCTGTCTCTCACACTTTGCTGTGAAGGCGGGACAGCTGTCAGTCCGGTCCAGGGTCTGGGTCAGGCTCTGGGGCGGGTGTAAACGTGGGGTGTTTGTGGCGAGTCAGAGGATTTGGATTAACAGGGCTTAGTGTTGCTCTTAGTAAATAAGGTGAGGCACTTTGAGACTGAATCAGTCCAACGCGCGTGGACACATTCCGGGGGTTTGACGATGATCAATCAGTAATTAACTCCTGATCGCAATGATTTGTCAACTGATTGATCTGCTACTTTTCTGAATGTTGATCTTCTGAAAATGAGGAACAAATGTTGACCATGAGCCACAAAACCAGTCCAGGGGTTTGAGTCTGTGGCGCCCTCTAGCTGCTGAAATGTTCCTTTACACCCCACAGTCATAAAGACACTGATGATTGAACCAGAACTCAACCTGATCTCAAATCATTTAGATCATTGACCTAAGAACAGATCCCATAATTTTGTGGTAAACGATTGAAACCTGTCAGCAGCAGGTTGGGGATCGTGTGATCAACACGTATTGATGACTGATAGGTTCCTCGGTGCCACAGTTGGCGCTCCGATGATTCACTTTGATCCACGTTTAGCTACTCTGAACTGGATCGGTGGTTTCAGGTGACGACATCCTTGCTGTTCTTCCTACAGGTCCGGCTCTGCCCATGGCCACAGTGGACATCAAGAACCCAGAGATCAGTAACGTGCAAATCCACCAGCAGCCTCATCACCGCAACAACGTGCTGAGTCACAGCAGCCTCACCGCCAGGGACAAGAAGACCAAAGCCAGGAAGAAGAAACTGACCAAAGCCGACATCGGCACCCCCAGCAACTTCCAGTGAGCCACACCCACCTCACGCTGACCAATCAGAGCAGCGCCTGCATGCACATGCTCACCACATGTCTGTCTTTTTCAGGCACATCGGGCACGTGGGCTGGGACCCAAACACGGGCTTTGACGTGAGTGCACCCACACACCACAATCACACGAAACCAACCCCTCTGTCAGGTCCACGGCTTCGACTCTGAGGTTCTGCTGGACTGTTTTAAGTCCAGGCTTTTGATTTGGGCCAAAGCTTCTCATATTATTGCTCGTGGTACCATGAACCTTGTTGAGGTGACTCCTGAGGAAGAACCTGACTTGAAGAACCATAATTTAGCTCTGAAACCTTTGACTCCGTTCTTCTTCATTGTCCTTCAAAAACAACCAAAGCTTAACTTGTTGACTTGGTTATAACAAGCAGTCGTTCAGAGGGTTTCAACAGTACGTCCATCAGCGCTGGTTTGATTGTGTACACAGAGCCTGGTCCAGAAGTAACTGGACGAACTACAGGGATTATTACAAACCATCACTTCTACAGCCAGCTTCCTTCAGAGAGCTCAGGAGATGAACACTGACAGCCGTCATTATGAAACCCAGTGTCGCTGACCGAGCGGTCCCCCCTAAAAATCTGTCCCCCTGCATTCACTGTACATGCGTCATTTCTGTGCGTCAGCCGCCTGTTCACCGATTTTCACCTCGTTTCTGCTTCAAACTGCCTCCAGTCATCTGTCTCAGCGACAGATATCTGAAGCTTTTGTACAACAATCATTTACACAGAAATTCAGCATTATTTCATCATAAAAGATGGAGGAAGCGATCAGAGCGCCGCAGCTACATGATCTGCTGCTGTGTTCACTGCACCTCTGTCATTTCAAAGCGTCAGTAGCGACTCACCGATTATCACCTCATTTCTGCTTAAAACTGACTTTAAAATGATTTAAGAGGCTTTACTTTGTCATCTGATGGCTAATAATCATATTATTCCCTTCGATCGCTTTGAGTGAAAAGAGTCAGACTCAGATGTGCTGTTGTGGTCCCAAATGACACCCATGCACAGTGAAGGCAGGTGGACCAATTTTTTAGGGGGGGTTTGTTACTGTGCCATAAATCTGTCTGGTGGAGGTCCATCTCCAAACCAGAGCACGAAGGAGGCTGATGAGGGAAGCCACCAAAACACCCAGGCAGCTCTGAAGGACCTCTACACAGTCAATTTAACAAAAATCACCAGTGTTAAATTAACACTGATAGCCGGTGTTTAACACTCAGTGTCTATATGGTCCTACACTGGGTCAGCGCTTGCATATGCACATGCGTCATTGTCAGTGCGGATTTTAAAGTCGAGTTCTGATATTTCAGCTGAACAACCTGGACCCGGCACTCAAGAACCTCTTTGACATGTGCGGCATCTCGGAGGCCCAGCTGAAGGACCGAGAGACGTCCAAAGTCATCTACGACTTCATTGAGAAGAAGGGCGGCGTGGAGGCGGTGAAGAACGAGCTGAGGAGGCAGGGTGAGAGCCGAGCACCTCTGGTTTTGTGTCTCGAGGTTGGTTCTCTGTTCTAATGAGAACCTGCACAGAAAAGCCACTAGAGGGCGACAAACCCTCTTTGTTTTGTTTCTTGAGAACATAATCATGTCACAGTGATGTCATAGTTTTTTTTTTGTTTTGTTTTGTTTTTTTTGTCTCTGACCCCGTCTTTTGTCCCACCCTCCACAGCACCTCCTCCACCTCCTTCTCGTTGTGGTCCTCCTCCTCCACCTCTACACAATTCAGCTCCTCCTCCTCCAGCCAGAGGAGGCCGTGGGGCCCCTCCTCCCCCTCCTCCATCTCGAGTCCCTGTCTCAGCCGCTCCTCCTCCTCCCTGTAGACCATGTGCTCCCCGTGCTCCACCTCCTACCAGAGGAGCCCATCAGCCACTGGCTCCGCCTCCTCCCCCAACGTCACCCGTCGCTCTGCCTCCACCTCCCCCTCCACCTCTGGTCCAACAGCCTCCAGGGAGTCGAGGGAGTGCCGCCCCTGCTCCAGCATCAGCTCCTCCTCCTCCGCCCCCTCTGGAACTGGACGGCAGAGGCCGGGATTTGTCCGCCTTGGGGCGGGATGGGAAGTCGGCGCTGCTGGAGCAGATCCGAGGAGGAACCCAACTGAAGAAGGTGGAGCAGAACCACAAAGTGCCAGCGTCCAGTACGGGCCGGGATGCCCTGCTCGACCAGATCCGACAGGGGATCCAGCTCAAGACTGTAAGACCTGCACCACACTGTTCATGTTTCACCTTAAATCCCAGCTGTTCTTATTGGCTAACGGAGTGACTCCGCCCACTCGGCTTCTAAAATTGTAACCGATGACATCAGGTCCTGGACATGAAACCAAACAGAAGTTTGTAAGTTATTCATTAATTCATTTTCTCAACCCATGTAGTCCAGTTAAAGGTCACTTGGGTGGAGCCTATCACAGCAGTCATTGGGCGAGAGGCGGAGTTCAGTCTGTCACCGGGCTGACTTTAATGTTTATAAGTAAATATTTTACAGTGAGAAAGTTCCAGAAAGTGCATCATTTAGTCCGTCAGGGACTAAATGATGTCGGGTTTAGACCACTTCCTGTCCTGGCGATTTTTCAGAAGTGTGATGTCAGGACTCACTCAGTCACACTGCGGGCCATCCACGTTCTGGGAGCGGCCTCTCTGTGACTCCATCTGGATCTGTCTCTGCAGGTGTCTGACCAACTGGAGTCCGGAACACCGGTGCCCGCCACAGGCATCGTGGGTGCCCTCATAGAAGAAATGCAGAAGAGGAGTAAAGCGATCCATTCCTCAGGTGACTCCAGTGCCATGTGACGCACACAGGTTCTGCAGCACCTCACACTGACCACAGCAGGATTCAAACCAGCAACTCTACTTAACTCTATGTTAACTGGAGTTGCTCACTCAAACTGACAGTTACGGCTTTACCAGTGTTCTGGTCTCCGTTTGGGTTTGTTGTGGATATGATTGTGACAGTCAAAGGTCGCTTGCTACGGCGTACTGAGACAATGCTAAAGGCTAGCCACCAGAAAGAGTCACTAGCAGCCAGTGAAGCTCACTGTCATTAATAATCAGTAAAGACTAAAGGTGCCCTGACAGTTGCTCGACCATGCACGGTCATGCAGGAGAGTAAACCCGTCTTTAATGGGTGTAGACTGAACGTGAGATGGTCGTCAGCGCGTGCAGTTGCGAAAGAGAATTTTGAACATTTCAAAATTCTCTTTCACACATAAATGTCGTGCAGTGTGGCGTGATTTGCTCGCCAATATTACGTGCAGCTCGTCAATTGGAGTAAAGATGTGAACAGAGTGAGTGGTTGTGTCAGCGCACCGTTTGAACAATATGAGATGATAAATCTATAACAAACATACTACTACAATACAACAAGGCCAACTGCCCCCAGCGGCTCACTGTCAATAATAGTCAGTAAAGGCCAACTGCCCCCAGCGGCTCACTGTCATTCGCGGCCAGTAAAGCCTAACCAGCATGAGCAGCTAACTGCCAGTAGTGAGCAGCATCATTACTGACATAGGACTTCTTTAAAAGTATTGTAGATGTTCTTGACACTGCCCTTTTTTCTGGGGCGTGGACATTGTTTTAATTCGGTGGATTCTTGTGTTTGACAGACGTATTGCAAACAAAATCAAACACCAGATGGTTGGTGTTTTTTTGTCTCTGTGTGTAACTATTTGTTGTGTTGGTGGACTTAGTTTATAACTTAATTTACTTTTTTGTCTTCTCAGGCGAAGACGAGGACGATGAGGATGAGGAGGACTTTGAGGAGGACGATGAGTGGGACGACTTTTGTTCTTCCAACCTCTAAACGTGAAAATGTTTGGATTCGTTGTGTATTTATTTTGGGGTTTTTTATGGTTCTGATAATGAAGCTGTGCAATATTGCGTGTTATCGCTAAACACGACATCTGAACATTAAAAGCACTTAACTCCATCAGCACAAAAAAACTGTCTCCTCCCCCAACGTAACCCCGCCCAACCAAAACAAATGTCTTTAATTTGACAGAAGCTTAAATGTTTGTAAACATGCAGCCTTCCTGTCGGCTGTTGTTTTGTTTTTCGGTGCTCGTTGGTTATTTGTGTCATTTCCTGCTCGATAATGTGTCGCGCAGACGTTTTTGTCTCGACAGCATGTTGGAGTTGAAAGCAGCTCGTTGGTCTTCATTCAGATCATTAAATCCGTTTGTCAGTCTGAGTAACTAATCTCATTAAGGGGTGGGCGTGGTTAAAAGTACTTGGCACGTGACAGGTTCTCTTCCAGATTTCACATCTTTAATAAAGAAATAAAGTGCGTTTTTTTTTTTTTTTTTTTTGACTGAAGCAGCAGAAATGTTGAACCGTCTTGGTGGCTTCCCTCACTTGGCCAGGACAGTACCACTTTAATTTAAATCAGCTCAACCTTTGACCTGCTGACTCTGTGAAATAATAAGACACCTGGACAGAAAGTTTCAGCGAGTTGTCCAAATACTTTTGCTCATGAGTTCCCCTGCTTTCAGCTCTGAACACGCTGAGCTCAGTCAGATTCAAATCAAACAAGGTCCCGAGTGCTTCAACAAATGAAGCTTTTATGCAAACAGACTGAAGTCCTTCACACTGAGAATCTAAAGACGCGAACCACATGTGGCATTTCAATGACATGGGCGCTGTCTCCACTGAGGAGCCACAATGGCAAAAAGTAACCAGCAGGTGGCAGCAAATAAATAGAAGGTTCTGCTGTTGTGTGCTTTGGGGGCTGGTGGACAGTCTTTAGACTTGGAAACAGATTGTTGGAGCTGAAGTACGGGTTGAGACAGACGGGATCCTCCATTTGGCCTGTGACCCACCCCTCAGTGAGATGGTAAAGGACTGGAAGAAAGGAGTTGGCCCACTTTGGAAAGTAAGTACAGGGTAAACCGCTGGTAATCTCATCCACATAAAATTGTTAGAAGATTGCCTTGCATCAGTGAGAAGCTGGATGACTATTAACTTCCTACTTTTAAACTCATCAGACTGAAATGATGGTTCTTGGTCCAGTGAGACATCTGCATCAATTTGACCAGTTAACACAGCCTCGGCTCGTGTGTCATACATCACACTGACAAAGTGAGGAACCTTGGGGTAATTTTTGATCCTATGTTCTTTGACCTCCACATTAGAGATATTACGAGGACTTCTTTCTTCCACCTGTGAAATATAGCGAAGATTCGTCCCATCCTGTCTATGGCTGATGCTGAGACCCTGATCCATGTGTTTGTATTTTCTAGATTGGACTACTGCAATGTTCTATTTTCTGGTTTACCGCAGTCTAGCATTAGGGGTCTACAACTGGTTCAAAATGCTGCCGCCAGACTTGACACAAAGCAGAAAGTACAACCACATTACACCCATTTTGGCATCTCTTCACTGACTTCCTGTCCCAGTGAGATAAGATTTTAAGGTTCTGCTACTAATCTATAACATTTTTCATGGACTGTCACCTCCCTACTTAGCTGACCTAATTAAACCCTACGTACCGGCCCGGGCTTTGCGTTCCCAGGGTGCAGGATTACTTTGTGTCCCTAAGGTGAATAAGAAGTCTACGGGTCACAGAGCTTTCTGTTATTGTGTCCCTGTTCTGTGGAATGATCTCCCTGCGTCAATAAAAGTCAGATTCTGTGAAGACTTTCATCAAGGCGTGACACGTCACACTGTCCACTCCAGCTGATGTGTGTTCACTTTAGAAAAGCTGCACGCTGTTAGCAGGTTCATCCTGGGAAAGACTCAAGTCTTTAGTGTGCAGATTTTTGTCAACAAACACAGGATGCATTACAGCGGTTCACCTCTGACCACACACTCTGCACAGTCCAGATCTACTGCTCTGCGTTTTTCTCCAGCCAAACGAACACCTAAAGGGAAGCAAAGGTGCAAGCAGCTGTGTGTCACTAGTGCTAAGAGAAAATGCCTTTTTTTTTTTTTTTTTTTTTTTTTTTACCTCCACCAGTGAAGTTGGGCAGAGGTTATTATTTCACCCGTTGGTTTGTGAACAGCCTGCAACCCACAATTTTCAAAAAATCATTTTGAAATTTTTATGGAAAATTCATATCCTGATGTGCAAGAGGTGATTCAATTTTCAACATCAAAGTCAGGAAAAATCTTGGAAAACTGGAAAAATCCCTATCCTTTTAACATTGAATGAATTTTCAAAATTTCATAACTCAGTCAAAAAGGATCAAAGAGGGTCAGTGTTATGTTGGGTGGTATCCTTTATCGACTGACAAAGTTTGATCTGGATCTGATCCAGATTACAGATTTTATGGCTATTTGAATTTAACATTGAAAACCCCATTTAATGTGTCTTTTGCATTATATGTCACAGAAAGGCCTCAGGTGGGGATCGAACCCATGACCTTAATGCTGTGACGCAACAGTGCTAACCACTGAGTCACTGTTTCCCATTTGAAATGTGATATTTATGAATAACAAGTCTGACATGTACCAGAAGCTCTGAAATGCTCATATCGTCCACTAGATGGTGACAAACCAGCTAAACTAGACTGTTTCTTCATTTGAGAGGAACTTTTGCAGGAAATGAGACAAACTGACAGTCAAATTACTAATTCAGTGATGGAGCAAAAGGTCTTTACAGGCATTTGTTTATTCGGAAACAGGAAACAATGTTTTGCATTTGAGCATTTAAAAAAAAAAAAATACCTTCAGATATTTGTCTTGGGCGTGTGGTCTGTGGCGGTCACGTCTTCTTCACATGATGTGTTTGGTGTTCTGGTTGTACAGATCCAGTTCCTGGAACAGGAGGAAGCTCCTCACTCTGGGGGGGAAAACCTCGGAGTTCATGACGTCGGGGTTTTTGATTCTCTTCAGGGTCAGACGCCGCCGTATCTCCAGTCTGCAGAGGTGCCTGAGAGAGCGAGGACTGTCTGGAGAGCAAGGTTCAGAAAGTCAGACTTGGACCAGCTATCAGGTCTCAAAGGTTCTGGTCTGAATGATCACTGAAGTCCAGAGTCAGAAACAACTTACACTTTAGTCCTCATTAGCATCAGGTTGATGAATGTATGAGGACGGTTTGGACGTGACTGATTGAAGAGCCGACCAGGAGTGTGAGCCAAGAGCTACGGTTCAAGGTCACCGTGAAGGTCAGGGGTTTTTAACACCCCAACCTGATCCACTGGGGGGGAAAGAGGATCCAGGTTTATTTATGTTTGTTAGTTTTTAGGTAACCAAACTGATGGCCGTCAGCCTGTAAATGTTTTCGAATTAATATTCGACTGTCACATTAGCGACGTGAGGGTGACGAGCCCCTGGCATTTTGTGGCCTGAGGGGTGTTTCTGGGGGCGTGGCCAGCTCGTAGTTATTTGGTGCTAATGTGTGAGATGCTTGATGATTACGAGGGAAAACCCAAAACTTAACTGATTAACGGAACCAAAGTTCTCTTGATTTGTTTGAGTCCAGCTTCTGTCACAGTGACGTTCCTGTACCACTTCGTGGCATGCTAACGTCTCCGTAAGACGTCTGTAAATCACCTGAGAAGTTTAATCTGGTTACAAAAACTGAGTTTTTAGATTTATGTGTTTATTTCTCATTAACTCTTACAACATATGAGGGGGAAAAAAAATCAAGAATTACAGCTATTGCTGGACATTTTCCACCATCTTGGACTATTTTGTTTCCACAAGCTGTCAGCTGATGCCTCGCTGCCTTTTTACTCAGGTTGTCAGTCCCCGTCTCACGTCACTCAGTATTTGCATAAAATGGACCCCTCTTCTATTTTTGCCACGCCCAGCTGGTGACATAATTCAATTTCAATTTATTTTCATTTATGGCTGATTCTTTAACTACGGGCACTATTGGCCTTGTAAATGTAATTTCCACCACACCATTGCCTTACAATATAAAGCGCCTTGGGGCAACTGTTTGTTGTGATTTGGCACTATATACGTGTGCTCTGATGTCACTGTTTATCTCCATAGAAACTACCCAAACAATCTTTCATACAAACTGTTTAAAGGGACATTACAGTGTTGTGGTGGAAATTACGGCAATAGTGTGGGACAACTACATTTTGTTTAAAAAAAAATCACAACAGTTGTATGACATTGAATACCCCAATTATGTTTTGATTATTTTACTGATATTTTATTCAGAGATATTTTAAAACATTAGAAAAAAATGTTTCTTTACCATTCATTTTTATCATTGAAGATCAAAAGTCTGGGTGTGGGACAAGCACAAAACGGCAATATTTGCATAATGATGCTGAAAAAAGGTGAAAAAGTCATCAGACTACTAGAACAAATTTCTTAACACACTTTCATTGTAAAGATAACTATAAAAGTGTGAAATTTCCCCTTTTTTCTGTTTTTCATACAATATGATCAAAGGACATAATAAGTGCCCATAGTCTAAGAATCACCCTTATATAGCACAAATCACAACAGAGTTACCTCAAGGTGCTTCACACAAGTAAGATCTAACCTTACCGACCCCCAGAGTAACAGTGGTAAGAAAAACTCCCTCTGAGGAAGAAACCTCAAGCAGACCAGACTCATGGGGTGACCCTCTGCTTGGGCCATGATACAAACACAAATTACAGAACAATTCACAAAACGTATATACAGGAAATGCTGTTGGTGCACAGGACAGGAAGGTCTCCAGCACAAATACCACACACATCTCTAGATGAAGCTGCACCTCAAACAGAGAGAAAAACTGAATCAGGCATCAGAAAGACAAGAAATACAGTATAATTTGTCAGCATTAAACAACAAGAAACACAGAAATACTAAGGTGATCACCGGCCACTAGCCCTAAACTTCACTAAAAGACCCAGAATTTAGATAAAGTTGAGGCCGCGACACGCTCTGTTTACTAATAAAATGAATTAAAAGAGTAAAAAGCATAGTAACATACTATACCAGTATGCTAGCCACAACAAAGTTGCCACAAAGTGCTTCACACAAGTAAGGTCTAACCTCACCAACCCCCAGAGCGAGAACACAGGCGATAGTGGTAAGAAAAAAACTCCCTCTGATGATTTGAGGGCGAAACCTGAAGCAGACCAGACTCAAAGGGGTGACCCTCTGCTTGGGCCATGATACAGACACAAATTACAAAACAAATATACAGGAAATGTTGCCAGTGCACAAGACGGTTTCAGAAACAGACACCACACCCACCTCTGGATGGAGCTGCACCTTAAACAGAGAAAAAACAGAATCAGACATCAGAAAGACAACAAATACTGTATAATTTGTCAGCATTAAACAAGAAAATCAGAAGAAATACTAAGGTGATCACCGGCCACTAGCCCTAAACTTCACTAAAAGACCCAGAATTTAGATAAAGTTGAGGCCGCGGCACGCTCTGTTTACTAATAAAATGAATTAAAAGAGTAAAAAGCATAGTAACATACTATGCCTGTATGGTAGTCATATGAAAGGGAAAATAAGTGCGTCTTAAGTCTGGACTTGAAAGTCTCCACAGAATCTGACTTTTATTGATGCAGGGAGATCATTCCACAGAACAGGAGCACGATAAGAGAAAGCTCTGTGACCCACAGACTTCTTATTCACCTTACGGACACAAAGTAGTCCTGCACCCTGAGAACACAGAGCCCGGGCCGGTACGTAAGGTTTAATTAGGTCAGCTAGGTAGGGAGGTGCCAGTCCATGAACAATTTTATAGGTTAGAAGCAGAACCTTAAAATCTGATCTCACAGAGACAGGAAGCCAGTGAAGAGACGCCAAAATGGGTGTAATGTGGTTGAACTTTCTGCTTCGTGTCAAAAGTCTGGCTGCAGCATTTTGAACCAATTGGAGAGCCCTAATGCTGGACTGTGGTAAACCAGAAAATAGAACATTGCAGTAGTCCAATCTAGAAGAGATAAATGCATGAATCAGGGTCTCAGCATAATGAATGTTGTGTCTTGTTGCTGTAAAACGTCTGAACAGCTCCTCACTTTGCTGCAGTCTCTTGTAGCTAATGTGTCTGTGGGGATGTGATCATGAGCTTTCAGTGTTATACGAATGTTTTGTTCATTCATGCATTGGAAAGAATATTTCATGAAGTGAAAGATGAAATGTTCCGTTCAGCGAGTCTCAATAAATACTTTTACCATTACACATGAAAAAATGAAAAAAAAAAATTCATTATTTGTTTTATATGACACCTAAAATAGTTCATTGTCATACTGCAAGTGCCTCCAGACAGCTTATGGCGTACGGGATTTGTCTGTGTGTGTGTGTTAGAAGAATGAGCACCATCAATATGTTCTTTCAAATCATTGTCTGTCACCAAAACAAACCCCACCATGTTTGTTTTTAAACATGGTCGTGTCAAAGGTTGTGATAGTGATCGTGTGAGTGTGCGGTCCGTCGAAGCTTGATTGCTGCATGCACACAGAGACGCAAACACAATGCGTTGTGTTTTTACATTAAGGTGGTTGCGGCGTACAATGGTTCAAAACATAAAAACGTATGGACCCAAAATGGAACAAATGAGCAATATCACATGACATACAAACCACCAATCAGATGACAGGGATCTATTTAGGTCTTGTATAAAAAGCTATTGTGGAAGTGGTTAGAAAAATGAGCAGATCAGGCTCACACACATGCACACACACACACAACAGGACACTGACTGAACATACGATGGGGAAAATAAGTATTTGACCCCCTGTCAGTTTTGCAGGTTTTCCCACCTACAAAGAATGTTGAGGTCTGTAATTTTTATTGTAGGTTCACTTCAACTGTGAGAGACAGAATTAAAAAAAAAAAATCTGGAAATCACAATGTATGATTTTCTTTAAATTTATTTGTATGTTACTGCTGCAAATAAGTATTTGAACACCTACCAACCAAGAATTCTGTCTCTCACAGACCTGTTCATTTTTCTTTAAGAAGCCCTCTTATTCTGCACTCTTTACCTGTATTAATTGCACCTGTTTGAACTTGTTACCTGTATAAAAGACACCTGTTCACACACTCAGTCAATCACACTCCAACCTGTCCACCATAGCCAAGACCAAAGAGCTGTCTAAGGACACCAGGGACAAAACTGTAGACCTGCACAAGGCTGGGATGGACTACAGGACAACAGGCAAGCAGCTTGGTAGAAGACAACAACTGTTATGATTATTTATCAGAAAGTGGAAGAAACACAAGATGACTGTCAATCTCCCTCGGCCTGGGATTCCATGCAAGATCTGACTTTGTGGGGTAAGGATGATTCTGAGAAAGCTCAGAACTACACAGGAGGACCTGGTCAATGACCTGAAGAGAGCTGGGACCACAGTCACAAAGATTACATTAGTAACACATGATGCTGTCATGGTTTAAAATCCTGCAGGGCAGCAAGATCCCCCTGCTCAAGCCAGCACATGTCCAGGCCCGTTTGAAGTTCACCAGTGACCATCTGGATGATCCAGAGGAGGCATGGGAGAAGGTCATGTGGTCAGATGAGACCAGAATAGAGCTTTTTGGAATCAACTCCACTTACCATGTTTAGAGGATGAGAACAACCCCAAGAAAACCATCCCAACCGTGAAGCATGGGGGTGGAAACATCATACTCTGGGGGTGCTCTTCTGCAAAGGGGACAGGACGACTGCACCGTATTGAAGGGAGGATGGATGGGGTCATGTATTTTGGCAAACAACCTCTGTCATGTCCCGGCCGTTTCCAGGCTTCAGCCCATATGTCCCTTCTTCATTTAGTTCTGTTCCTTTGGCATCAGCCTCGTTTTGTTAATTACCTTTTTCTTCATGTGGGGTTTTTTTTTTCCATGTTCTGATTTTTGCTTTGTCACTTTCTTCCTTTGTTACTTTTCACCTCAGTTATGTTTTAGTCTTGTTTTGTTATTGCCTCTTTCTTCATGTTTATTCAATGTTCTCATATTGCTTTGTCACTTTCTTTCTTTGTTACTTTACAGCTATGTTTTAGTTCCATTCTAGTTTATCCACAGTCTGTTTTTATGTTTCAGCATTTAGTGTTTGTTTGCTTATGTTACTGTTCTCTCTTCTGTTAAGTATTTGGGTATTTCTGGTTTTGGTTTTCAGTTTTGTTTTCTTGTAGTTCTTCTGTCTGTTCTTAGTAGGTTTATTGTAATATTTCCCATGATTCACTTATCACGTTCTTGTATGCTTTTCAGTTTTGATCAAGTTAGGGTGGTGTTCATGGTTTTCCTTGTACTATCTCTTATTGTCATGTTTGGATCCTGTTTTTTGCCTCTGCTCTGACATACCTGTTTGCTCGTGTTTTGACCTTGCTTGTTCTTTGGACCACGTCTTTAGCTTAATCCTTGTCAAGTACTTTTGCTCCGTGGACTGCCTTGCTGTTAACGATCCCTAGCCTGAATAAACCACCCTTTAAGTATATTTCCTTTTGTCGAGCCTGCATTTGTGTCCTGCCCTCATCCAGTCCTGACAACCTCCTTCCCTCAGTAAGAGCATTGAAGATGGGTCATGGCTGGGTCTTCAGCATGACAATGACCCCAAACACACAGCCAGGGCAACTAAGGAGGAGCTCCGTAAGAAGCATTTCAAGGTCCTGGAGTGGCCTGGCCAGTCTCCAGACCTGAACTCAATAGAAAATCTTTGGAGGGAGCTGAAACTCCAAACCTGAAAGATCTAGAGAAGATCTGTATGGAGGAGTGGACCAAAATCCCTGCTGCAGTGTGTGAAAACCTGGTGAAAAACTACAGGAAATGTTTGACCTCTGTAATTGCAAACAAAGGCTACTGTACTAAATATTAACATTGATTTTCACAGGTGTTCAAATACTTATTTTATGCAATAAAATACAAATTAATTCTTTAAAATCATACAATGTGATTTTCTGGACGTTTTTTTTTTTTTTAGATTCTGTCTCTCACAGTTGAAGTGAACCTACAATAAAAATTACAGACCTCTACATTCTTCGTAGGTGGGAAAACCTGCAAAACTGACAGGGGGTCAAATACTTATTTTCCCCAAATATAAATGTACCTAACAGCCTGCTGACGTGAACACAGCACATCCAGCAGAGGGCGCTCTGCGGTGGCACTGAGAGACGAAAAGATGGTGAGAATAAGAAATAAGAGAAACTGAGAAGAACATAAGTAGGAGAAACATCTGAGATAGTCCTGGAGAGAAGGTCGAGGTGAGACAAGAATGTAAGAAAAAGGCAGGAAAGTGTGAAGATGGAAGGACAAAACAAGACTGAAAGGAAAAAAACGGGTTCTGTACCAGACTGGAGGAAGTCCATCAGAACTGTCGGGCCACAAACACCTACAAGCTGCAAGAGTTCAAGCCCTGAGTGAGGTCCAGACCAAGAGCTTTGGGCTAGTATTTTTATAGGAAAGTGGACGTTTGTCTTGTCTTGACAGCAGACGTCTCAGATTTGTGGCCTTTTTAAATCATGGCCAAATTTTCACATCTACGTAACCATCAGAGTTTGATTCTGAGACCAACGGGCCAAAACAAACCTCAGAACCAGGATCCTCTGAGACCAAACCGTCTGTGGAGAAGCTTCTAAACGCTGTCGTAGGAACAAAGTTTCATCTGTAAGACCACAAAAAACAAATCTTCGTATCTGTCCAACAGGCTCACGGCGTTCAGTCACACGTCAGGATCAGCTGTTGATGTTTTTCTAGAGCTCATGCATGTCCTCGATCCATTTGCTTTCAAAAACAAGAGTGAAGAAATAAAATTTTAGGGAAACAGTCAAGGTGCAATGAGCAGCACCACTATGTGGCGACAACGAGTCTACCAGTAGTTTTGAACCCAACCACCAATAAGAGCCGTTAATGACTCCGTCAGCGAAGGTGTAGAGGTTGTGGTGATCGCCTCTGGATCACCGGTGTGGACGCTGGTGGTCATGTAGTGACCACGAGTGTGGAACTTGTGTTGGGTGAACAGAGACACATTTCCCCATTTTTAGCAGCGCAGGTGTGCGCCGTTATTTCCAGCTGCATGTTCGTTCATGCAGCATCGTCATAGTCATGTGTGAGAGAATGTGAGCAAGTCAAGTATTTTATTCACAGTAATTACAGATATTTATACAGTTTCAGATGTCCTGGCAGAGGAGGCAGCACCTGGGGGTCGAGCAGGCCTTCTGTTGTATTTTACAGCAGGCAAGGCAGGAAACGTGTGAGAGACGGCTTAATTACATGTGTATCACAGACAGTTGGTCACCATCCACGCAGGGGCTCTGTCAGCAGACGTCGGTTTGCACAGAATACACGTCGTCAGGCCAAGGATGAGCCTTGTTAACCTCAGTTCATCAGAGACATGAATGCATGAGGCGGGAGCTCACTGTGGCGACACGCCGCGATGTGCAGAGCAGGAAAAACCGCTGCACTCACACATGACACTCTTGTTTGGTGAATTCTGTTTAAAAATGTGAATGGTCACTACAGTGGTGTTTTCACCCGTGTTTGTTTGTTTGTTTGTGAACAGCCTGGAACCCACAAATTTTCATGTCGTTAAGATTTTTTTTTTTTTTACAGAGGATTCATATCCTGATGGGCAAGAAGTGATTCAGTTTTCAAGCTCATAGGTCAAATCACTGATGGACAAAAATATTAACAAGCTTTGAGAACCTTTAGATTCCATTAGGTAGAACTTTACTGATCTCTTGGGGAGACTCCCTCAGGGAAATTGAGGTTCCAGCAGCATTATATATCAGCACACAGGGTAAGAAGCACACAGAGTATTAAAAGTGAAAGTTAAGAAAAACAGTTTGCAAATATAAATACAAATGCACAATATAAATACCAGGCATCCTGGTTTACTGGCTCCTACTGTTGCTCTCCTTCCTGTCCTCTGTCTTCCTGTTCCTCCTCCTCCCCCTGAGTGAGGAGTTGTTCAGTCTCATGGTCTGAGGGACAAAGGAGTTTTTCAGTCTGTTGGTTCTGCTCTTGGGAAGGAGCAGTCTGTGGCTGAAGAGGCTCCTCTGGTTGCTGATGACGGTGTGCAGAGGCTGACTGGCATCATCCATAATGTCCAGCAGTTTGTCCAGTGTTCTCTTCTCTGCCACCGTCAACAAAGAGTTCAGCTTCATGCCAGCCACAGAGCCAGCCCACCTGATCAGTTTGTCCAGTCTGGATGTGTCCTCCTTGGATGTGCTGCCCCCTACCCAAGGACACTACAGTGTAAAAGAGGACGCCAGCTACTATGGACTGGTAGAACATCCACAGGAGTTTCCTGCAGATGTTAAACAACAGCAGCCTCCTCAGAAAGTCCAGCCTGCTCTGTTCCTTCTTGTACAAGTGGTTGGTGTGGGTTGTCCAGTCCAGTTTGCTGTCCAGCCACAGCCTGAGCTACTTGTAGAAATCCACAGCCTCCACCTCAGCTCCCTCCATCAGAACTGGTCTTGGTCTAGACTTCCCAAAGTCAATGACCAGCTGCTTTGTCTTCAAGGTGTTGAGCTGTAGATGGTTTGTGTGGCACCAGGCAGCAAAGTCCTTCACTAGGCTCCTGTACTCATCCTCTCTGTTGTCCCTGATGCATCCAACATTTCTGATTCATTTACGGTAAAGTTTAATGAGTTCACCGCAAGGACCAGCATCAAACTTTACAGTTAACAGACAAAGTAGACAATTATTTATTGTTGCAGTTGTCTCAGAATCCATTCTCCAGCTCTGTTTTTTCATAGCGGTCTGTCCCCTATCCTTGACTGTTGTTGTGGTTTCTGTGTTTCTCTGTGGGGGGTGTCCCCTTTTGTTTTGGACTTTAGCTAGTCTTGGGGCAGCAGGTGGAGGTTGAGCTGCTTGTTGTTGAGGTCAAAGGTTACACACACATCTTTGTAGGTTTTGACACCAACGAGAGGACACGTCTGTTTCTGAGTCCACATAATTACTGACTGTGTGATGATTAATTACAGGACATAAAGATCATTTGAGGACAAGGGCTCATGCTGTGAGCTAGCTACAGTTCCTCTGTTCCACCTCTAAATGCAGTGTGTATATTTACACATATTTCTAAGTACATGTTGATAAATTCCACACTTTGCGTGAGAATGTTCGTACGCATGGTTCGTAACTGAGCCTCTGGTTCTCAGGTCTGAAGTCCATTGTGAGGAACCCCGGCCTGGTTGAGATGTCTTTCTCAATGCTCTATTTTCTGGTTTACCGCAGTACAGCATTAGGGCTCTCCATCCATCCATCCATCCATCCATCCATCCATCCATCCATCCATCCATCCATCCATCCATCCATCCATCCATCCATCCATCCATCCATCCATCCATCCATCCATCCATCCATCCATCCATCCATCCATCCATCCATCCATCCATCCATTTTCTTCTGCTTTATCCGGAGTCGGGTCGCGGGGGCAGCAGCTCAAGCAAAGCCGGCCAGACCTCCTGATCCACACACACCTCCCCCAGCTCCTCCGGGGGAACCCCAAGGCGTTCCCAAGCCAGCCAAGAGACGTAGTCCCTCCAGCGTGTCCTAGGTCTTCCCCGGGGCCTCCTCCCGATGGGATGTGCCCAGAACACCTCTCCAGCGAGGCATCCAGGGGGCATCCGGAAAAGATGCCTAATCTTTTTTTTTCATCCGGAAAAGATTAGGGCTCTCCAACTGGTTCAAAATGCTGCAGCCAGACTTTTGACAGGGAGCAGAAACTTTGACCACATTACACCCATTTTGGTGTCTCTTCACTGGCTTCCTGTCCCAGTGAGATCAGATTTTAAGGTTCTGCTACTAGTCTATAAAATTGTTCACGGACTGGCACCTCCCTACCTAGCTGACCTAATTAAACCCTACGTACCGACCCAGGCTCTGCGTTCTCAGGGTGCAGGATTACTTTGTGTCACTAGGGGTTACACTGGCGATGTGTCGCTGTCGATGTGACGATGTGGCCTAGGCAGTGGATTGCCCCTCTGAGTCTGGTCTGCTTGAGGTTTCTTCCTCAATATCATCAGAGTTTTTTCTTCCCACTGTCGCCTGTGTTCTTGTTCAGGGAGTCGGTGAGATTAGATCTTACCAAGCATCTTGTTGTGATTTGGTGCTGTATGAATAAATTGAACTGAACTTTCTCTGGACCTCACTGATCCACTGACCAGCTTTAACATGGAAACACTCACTGAGGATGTCTGATATTTGGGGCCACTCTGGTTGCTTCTCCAGGACCCGTCTGAGTTTGGAGCAGATGTTGACGTGGTTGACGTAATCCAGCAGGATCCTGACCACGCTCCCAGACAGGTGCACGAGACAGCAGAGACTCATGAACTCGCAGAACTGTGACAGGTGGACACAGAGACAGAGAGAGGGGAGGACATTATGAGATAGGGGGACAAATAGACAGATGGACACAGTGAGACAAGTGCAGAGAGGTGAACTTCATGAGACGGGTGGACAGAGAGAGAGGTGGACATCATGAGACAGGGACAAAGAAACAGATGGACACAGTGAGACAGGTGCAGAGAGAGAGAGAGAGAGAGAGAGAGGTGAACATCAGTCTAATCCCGTCAGATCTCAGAAGCTAAGCAGTGCGGGACCTGGTTAGTACTTGGATGGGAGACCTCTTTGGAACACCAGCGGCTGTGTGTGTTTCTCCGGGTAACACTGGAGTTGCGTCAGGAAGGGCATCCGGCGTTAAACCTGTGCCAAATATCAATGCGGATGTGGTTGTATCCGCTGTGGTGACCCCGAACACAAAAAACGGGAGCAGCCAAATGGACAACCAACAGTGCTGCTGTGCAACGTGTCGCCCCCTGCAGGCTGTGACTAGAATTAAAATTTCACGTCCACAGTGGGTGTGTGACCACAGAATATGTTGGTACTCACTGGAATCTTTCCGTCTCCGTCATCCTCTGTATCAAAGGTGTCATCATGATGACAGAGGAAGCAGGTCTCCACTTTGTAGCCATTGTTGAGCAGCAGCCGCATCATCACCTCGTCCTTTAGGCAGTACTGCAGCGCCGTGGGGAAAACTGTGTCGCTCACCACCGTGAAGTAACAGTTCACATCCGCTTTAGCTGCCAGCAGCAGCTCCACGATTTCGTAGCGACCCGACCGAACGGCCACCAGGAGGCAACACAGCGGGTCCAGCTCTGTCTTAGCCCCAGCAGCCAGCAGGATTCTGGTGCACTCCACATCGCCGTTCGAGACCGCGACATACAAGGCGGTCCTCCTCATGTCTCGGTAGTTCTCGGAGTTTCTCTTGTCCATTTTGTAGTTGATGTCAAAGCCAGAGGCCAGCAGGAGCTTCAGGCAGTGGTGACTGCCGCCCTCCACTGCAGAGTGGACCGGGCTCAGACCCGCCTCTTTGATGGCCTTCTTGGTGGTCACAGGTATCAGCATCTTCAGGGCGCTGCAAGCAACAGAAAACTACATGTTGGAATAATGAATGACACGGTTTGTGTCAATCTGATGGACGGGTCGGAAACACGTGCTGCTGCCCTGCACCCGGGTTTAACTTCTGACCGGCAACCACCCAGCAAGACCCACCCCCTCCTCCTGGTACTAACCATCTATCTGCCAAAGCCAGCTGAGACATGGCCTCTGAGGTGATCCACTCTGAGGCACCTGTGCGCTGGAACACCGCCACATGGCTGCAGGTTCAAATCCCATGTTCCCTCAAAGTAGCCTTTCTTCTGACTAAAGTCCTACAACCATACCAAGACCTGGTACTAAACAGGACCCTCCGTAGAGACTTGGTACTAAACAGGAGCCTCTGTAGAGACCTGGTACTAAACAGGACCCTCCGTAGAGACTTGGTACTAAACAGGAGCCTCTGTAGAGACCTGGTACTAAACAGGAGCCTCTGTAGAGACTTGGTACTAAACAGGAGCCTCTGTAGAGACCTGGTTCTAATCAGGGTCCTCTCCTGAGAGGTCACTCCAACCTGTGCAAAAAGATTTGCATGGTAAAGAACTAAATCTGAAGACTTGTTTCTGGACTCGGGGGGCTAACTGTGCTGCTGCCTTCCAGAGGACAATATGCAACATGAACAGGAAATTGTTTGAAGCCGCGTCCTTCTGACACGGCTGTCATGCACGGACATCCTACATGCCCACCAACATCACGTGGAATGTCCTTTTTCAGGTGAGCATCTTCTGCTTCCGTCAAAAGAACTTGACGCCTTCTGTAGTTCTGCACTGCTGGGTAGGTTGCTGTCAGCGCCGTTCTCCAGGAGCAGCTGAATGTGGTGGGATTTCCGGATCCAGCCGCATCCAGGACACTTCCCCCTTTACAAGTGTGCAAGTTCATGTTGCTACCGGAAATGTAGTTCCCAGTCCAGGAATTGACCAGATCAGGTTTAATTCTTCCGATGGTCAGACAGTTTGACACTAACACAGTACGTAGGTCCACAGTCTGAACTACCGGCAGCTGTTCAGCTCTTGTGGATCATTTGAGCTTTAACATTTTTTCTCAAGAGAACTTCAGTCATGCAGTTCTCTTGAGATCATGGTTCCTATTGTGACTGACTGAAGTCACAATAGGAACCATGATCCTATTATTATCCATAACTCTGAGGTGCAAATTGTTGAGAAATGTAAATTCTTGGGTGTGTTTCTTTCCCATGGTTTGAATTGGAACTCAAATACTTCCAATATTGTTAAGAGAGCAAGGCAGCGTCTCTTCTTTTTACGTAAGCTGAGAGAATTTACACAAAACAAAAAGATTCTCCTAAACTTTTATCATTGCGTAATTGAGAGTGAACTTTCAAGCTGTCTTACTGTGTGGTTTGGTAATCTCACTGTAAAAGAAAAAAAGACTTTAAACCAAGTGGTCCGCTCGGCCAGCAGGACCATCGGCTGCACTTTGCCAGTACTGGAGGTGATTTACAAAGCCAGACTTATAACTCGGGCTTTGCAGATCATTAATGACACTTCAAGTCATCCGTCTATGGCCATGTTTGAATTTCTTCCCTCTGGAAAAAGATTCTGTTGTGTTAAATGCTCTACTGTCCGACACTCGAGGAGTTTTTTTCCACAAGCTGTGAGGATTCTGAATGGCACACTTTGAATTTTGGATTTGCACAATGCACTTTATATAGTGCATTTTATTTATTATTTATTTATTACACATTAACAATGCACTTTGATATTTCCATTGTTTAATTTGTTTTTAGTTTGCTTTTTTATGAACTCCTTAATTTTAGATTTGTACATATTTGTTTTCCTCAGGCGTTTGGTTGTTTTCTTGTTCGTGATATAGTTTTTAGATCTTTTAGAATTTACATGGCATTTGTTTACCGTGTGTGTTATGTGTCGGACGCAGCCCGGAGAACCGACCAGCGTTTGAAGGACCCAGTATGAAATAAGCAGAGCACGGTACAAAGGATAACTGAGTTTAATGAACATAACAGTGATGTGAAAAAATATAAAAGTGCGCGGTCTGGCGTGGTGGTTTTGCGGTGCGCTCCCAGCAGCGCTAACGGTCCGGAGCCAGAACCAATTCGGACCCAAGGACCCCGCCGACACCCCCCAGGTGGCCGCGACAAACCAAGTCTGTGAAAGAAGGAATCATTATGTGAGTCCACACTCAACACACAGAGAGAACGCTCAAAGGTGCACAAACAGCAAACACTTTCTGGCTTAATTACTAATCAGCTTCCCACCCTGCAGGCATGGAACATCCAGTTCACAAAACTCCACTGCAGTGGAAGCTGATTACACGACCAACATACAGCTCAATATAATAAGGTGTGAGGGACACCACATTTACTGACTGTATAAATGTTAGTCACAAAATCTAACGTACCTCAGGAAGTGTGCTGACGAGCGTGAGACCTCACCCCCTCCTCTTTCACAGACCATGCATCAAACCTGGACGTTCTCTGCATCCACTGATGATGAGATGGCTCTCGAGACGACGATCTCACCCGTCTGGTCACAAGGTCGAGTCTCTGGCAAATACACATTGTGTACTCCAGTCTTAAATGCCACCATGTTCCAATCCATGTAGATGCACCACAGCTGTGAGTCCTGACGAGCCGCAGGTGATCAGCCTCAGGTGATCAGGGTGAGGTCCTGATAAACTCAGCTACACAGCCACTCAGTCCCAAATGCAAGCCACCTGGAAGGAAAAACAAAAGACAGGACAAAAGACAGAAACAAAAAGGCAGCCAGGCCCCCCCAGCCATACAACAGTGTGTCTGTTAAATTGTTTGTTCACGTCTTCTGGTATAGTTTTTAACGTCAACAGCGCACTTGAGCTTCTTGCACCATTTTTCCAATGTGGTTTCTGTAACTGCAAATGGCCAATAAACTGAACTGAACTGAACTGAATGATAATGAGGGCAGTAGATGTACTCCCAGAGTCTAATCTATGACCTTACAGTCATGAGCGAGCTTTAACTTTTTTCACTGGCTCACAAACGACACTAATTTCCCAAACGTTTTGCTTGTAGTTCATCTTTAGTTCTAGTTCCTCTTGTGTACTTATGCAAGAATTAACATGGATAAAGTTCAACACAGAAAGGATTCTTCATCACCAATCGTTACCCGAGACGTGCTGCTGTCAGGGACGTGACTAACAGACGTGTCTGGTGTTCTCAGCAGGTTTTGGACTTCAGTCACCTGAAGAACCGAGCCTAAAGATCATTTGACAAATTTCAAACCCAACCATCGGTGTGAGTGCTGGAAGGGCCGTACTGACTCATAGTGCCCGGCGTACGCCGCCTTGTGGATTGGTAGGTGTCCAGTGATGCTGGGGAGGTTGGGGTTGGCACCGTTGTCCAGTAGTAGCTGAATACAAGCGGTGTTTCCAGATCCTGCTGCATCCAGGAGGACACTCTCCCCATTACAGGCCTGTGAATTCACGCTGCTGCCTGAGTAGGAACAGTTGACAGGAGACGTCAGTTTGAAGGAAAAAAAAAAAACGCAGTACTCAGAGAGTTATTACTCTAAACACACATGTAAGATCATCTGGACCCAAATTTATCCTGAAAACCAGGATTTCATTTATCTGTCTCAGCTAAACATTCAGGCAGAAGCAGCTGGACTTCTTGTTTCAGTCCTTGATCAAGATGTTTCTCCACTCAACTAAGTGGTTTAAAATGGTTTAAAAGGGCACAGGTGGGCTTGGACCAGAACCTTCAAGGAAGTAAGTTCTTGTGCCGCCGTGCTTTAGACTGACAGCTTTAGAATCTGAATCCTAAAACAGTTTGTTTCAGGCTGAAGAAGTCCGAGCTGCTTTTGCTTCAGCTTCTCCTCACTGAGAGTCTTCAGGGTCCAACAGATGCATCTTGGTCACTGAACTGGACTCAAACTGACCGCAGTTCAGCAGAATCTCTGTGATGTGGAAGTGTCCATGCTCTGCAGCCACAGCCAGCGGCGTCACTCCTGTCACGTCCTTCTGGTTCACCCGTCCACCGTTCCTCAGGAGCACCATGATGATGTCCACGTTGCCGACCCTGGCGGCTTCATGCATGGCCGTCCACTTCTTCTGACAAAGCTGCTCGACCCAGGCGCCATGTGTGACCAGTGTGCACGTGGTCTGAAAGCAGCCGGCCCTCACCGCTGCAAACAAGAGGGTGGAATTTGTTTTAGACCAACAGGAAGTGGATCAATCTCACCGGATCAATGACGACCCAGATGTCACAGAGCAGCGGACGTCGCAAATGTTGGGTTTTGTGAAGCTAAATGGTTGCAAAACAGTTTTTAGGATTGCAAGCAGTGTTTCTTGCCCCAAATAAATTTTGTACCTTCAAAATTTATAAGTGTTTGTAAACATTTGTAACACGTCGCTAAAGTTCTTTTAGGCTCACAAACACTCTCTGACCCAAACAGTGGACCTTTTCTTCTTCCTTTCTACTCTTTTTTCCCTTCTTTTTTGCAGTTCTTCCTCAAAAGCAGCAGAAATGCGCTATGTTCTTCAGCGTCCGTGAGTCTGTGAGAAACTAGCCTTACCTAGAGACGTTTCCTGTGTGGAAACGCATTTGTCCAATGTTCTGCAGCGTTCATTCATTTCATTGAAGGAACAGAAAATATAATTTTATGACTGAAGAGATTTTTCAAACAGAACTTTGTCGTATGATCTCTGGAAGCAGCGTTACCACAGTTACTTTGAAAAGTTACTTTTCACAGTTACTTCACTAGCAGCTGCAGACAACTTGTAACTAATAAGGCAACTAGTAATCTAACTTGGTTAAATAACCAAGTTAGATTACAAGTTATGTTACTGGTTACATTCCTTATTAGTTACAAGTTGTCAGCAGCTGCTAGTGAAATAACTGTGAAAAGTAACTAATAAAGTAACTTTTCAAAGTAACTGTGGCGGCACCATCTTTAAGTCCACACTGAGCCGGTGCTTCTCTGCGGGTTCTGGCCTGTGATGTATGAACCGGTGACTTTGAGATGTTGGCGAGCATTTACCCAGCAGCAGCGGCGTCTGGTTCTTGGCGTTGGTGGTGTTCGGTGAAGCGCCGTGTTCAAGCAGACTCTTCACATTCTGCAGCAGTCTGGCTTTAACGGCGAGCGTCAGTGGCGTCTCTCCGCCTGCAGCGGTCCGCTCCTCCAGGTTCAGCCCCTGAACAGCCACTGACCCAAAACAAAGAACTCAGTCCAGCTCTGCTATCCCGGCTCTCAAACCGCCACCTCACTGCCGGCTGACCTGATGTGACCTCGACCCCTTTGGATCCGATTCCACCTTAGCAGCATTATTCAAACCTAATTAGCTGGTTTTCACTGAATTTAAAGTCTGGGTGTGATCTGGAACTAGATTTTGCCAGCGCAGCAGGACCTCTGCTAGGGTCTGGTTCCAGTGGTTCTCGTGGTTCCAGAGTCTAGCCTGCCGGCCTCTGGTCCCGTTAACTCAGTGGCTGCAAGTAAGAAACAGAAGAAGCACTGAATGGTTGAGGGACTTACGTCTCAGAACTGTCTTCAAGACCTCTGGGTCCGGCTGTAGTGCTGCTCGGTGGACAGGAAGCCACCCGCGATTGTCCAGTTCCTTGAAGGCGAAGGTGAACCTCAGCATCTGCTGGAGCACTGAGACCTCACCTGAATTACCCGACAACACAACACTCAGCATTCTAGAAGAGTACAGAGTGAAGAACCAAGAGAAATGTCCCGGACTGAATGAACCCTGCACCACGTCACTCACTGTACAGGAAGCAAAATGTTTCTATCCTGGTTTTAGGAACTAGTTTTGTTCCTGGATCATTTTTAACCTGAACAGTTCAGAAAACATTTGAAAAATCATTGCTGCCATGTATAATACAGTATTTTTGTTGTGAAAGTGTAGGAACACGGACCCACAACAGGGGCGCAATGAACGGACAATGGAGAAGGTAAATAACAAGGTTTACTATTGTGAAACGAGCACAATAAATACAACAATCACAATTTGGGGTCGAATCCGCTGGTGTCGTGTGGGCAGGCTCGAAGGTAGGAGACGTCCGTCTCAGTCGAACCGGAACCACCCAGATCTCCTCTGCCACCGAACCCTGGAAATACTGGAACCGCCAAGTCCCGAATTCCCAGGTGGCCACTGCCTCCGCTCGTCGGATCCGGTACTGCTGGCGGGAGAGAGCAACAACACACAGGTGTGGATGCGACCGCACCCAGTAACGGAGAGGGGAGAAGCCGTCTCCACCTCTTGTCAAAGTACAGCAGGAAGGTGAGTACTTATCCAAGCAATGAAGCTATCAGTAGTCAACAGTCCTGAAAAGGTTTAACAAGTTTAGCTGGTTGTTCAGAATATAAATGCAGAGAATATTACCTCAGTCTTAGGCGATATCTCGGCACTGAGGTGGAGACGCCGTCCTCCTGATATACCTCTGTGCTGAGTGGAACAGCTGTGTCTGGTGATGGTGACAGCTGTCACCCAGGCTACTCCCATAAGGCGGCAGCGCCCTCTGGTGCCTGGAGCCCGCACTCCAGGCAGGGCGCCCTCTGGTGGTGGTGGGCCAGCAGTACCTCCTCTTCAGCGGCCCACACAACAATTTTAACATTTTGTGTTTCCATCTTGTTAACCCTAGCCCGGAGGGTGGGTTCCAGCACCTTCCGCCAAACCTGACCGGAAACCTCCATGATGTAACTCTTGCCAGGAATACTCAGATTTCAAACCTTTCTTTCAGATTCACTTACTCGGTGACGGGTGTCCCTCTAACAGGAAGCAGTCGGTCCTCAACTCGTGACCAACAGGAAATGCCCACATTATTATTAAAAAATGTCAGTTCTAACTCACCTCTCTGCTGCTCGCAGTCGCTGTGGTCAGTTGCCTGAAACACTACCTCCTCCACCCCACTGCGGCCAGTCAGTCCCCATCTGACCCTGGGGTGAGCCCCCCCCGCACAATGTCACCATGGACTAAATTAATCTTCCTCATCGCCTCAGTGGGACTATAGGGTTCTTGGTTCATTTCCCCATCAGACAGTGAGATGCCTTTGAGCAAGTTTCTTAGTGTGTGTGCAGGTGTGTTCATGTCTCTCTTCCTGCTCTTTATATATATATATATATATATATATATATATATATAATCTTGTGTGTAATTTGATGATTTGTTTGCTGGTTTTGTTTCATGTCTGCAGACAAACAGCTGCTCCCCAGCCCCGCCCATTCTGTGACATAACATGAATAAAATGATCTACACCAATCAGCAGTGTGACAGGGAGACAATGAGACAGACAGAGAGGGAGGGAGACAGATAGGGAGACAAGTAAGCAGACACACAGTATGCTGAGGGTTGTGGTTGACTTGCCTTGCTCGATGGCAGACAGGACTGTGAGGTTTTCACGGCTGTTAAAGGGGCAGTAACAAAGAGTCGGGATGAGCTTGGACCAGAACCTTCAGGGTTGGAGGTTTGGGGGATTGGTACCTGGCGGCTGAGGTGGAAGCGGCGGTGTCCTGGCAGGCTTGATGGATGCTGAGCTGGATGATTTCATCACTGAGCTCATCGTCATCAGATTCCTCATAAGGATCCATCGCTGTGGACACAGACACGTCCAGAAGGATTTGGACACCGAGAGTCTTAGTGACACCACGCTGGAGTTAATTCATTACTTAATCATTAGTAATAATAATGAGTTCAGATCATCAGATTTCACTTCACATTTGAGTCTTAAGTCCAGGAAGTCACTGAAATCCTGGATCTTAGTCTCGATCTAGGATCATCACACACGCAGACACTCTTTCCTCACTGAGTCCACAAATATCACAGCATCGAGGGAGTCGGGTCGAGGGACAGTGTCACAGAGACCCGCATGTTCTCTGTGACTGTCAAAGAAGAGTCTTCAGTTCACAGCGTCTCCGAGGACTCCGAGTCCAACCTCAGGAAACTTTCTGGTCACCTGATCCACATATTGACAGCAGCAACGTTTGGTTTGAGGCAACAACAACAAACACTTACACACTCCAACTGTCTGTCTCTGTGTCTCTGTCTGTCTGTCTGTGTCTGTCTCCCTGTCTGTCTGTGTCCCTGTCTGTCTGTATGTCTCTGTCTGTCTGTCTGTGCCTGTCTCCCTGTCTGTCTGTCTGTCTGTCTGTGCCTGTCTGCCTGTCTGTCTGTGTGTCTCTGTCTGTCTGTCTGTCTGTGCCTGTCTCCCTGTCTGTCTGTCTGTCTGTCTGTGTCCCTGTCTGTCTGTGTATCTCTGTCTGTCTGTCTGTCTGTCTGTGCCTGTCTGCCTGTCTGTCTGTGTGTCTCTGTCTGTCTGTCTGTGCCTGTCTCCCTGTCTGTCTGTGTCTGTCTCCCTGTCTGTCTGTGTGTCTCCGTCTGTCTCCTTGTCTGTCTGTGCCTGTCTCCCTGTCTGTCTGTGTGTCTCCGTCTGTCTCCTTGTCTGTCTGTGCCTGTCTCCCTGTCTGTCTGTGTGTCTCTCTCTCTGTCTGTCTCCCTGTCTGTCTGTGTCTCTGTCTGTCTCTGTGTCTCTGTCTGTCTGTGTCTGTCTCCCTGTCTGTCTGTGTCTCTGTCTGTCTGTGTCTCTCTGTCTGTCTGTCTGTGCCTGTCTCCCTGTCTGTCTGTGTGTCTCTGTCTGTCTGTGTCTGTCTCCCTGTCTGTCTGTGTCTCTGTCTGTCTGTGCCTGTCTCCCTGTCTATCTGTGTTTCTCTGTCTGTCTGTCTGTGCCTGTCTCCCTGTCTGTCTGTGTGTCTCTGTCTGTCTGTCTGTGCCTGCCTCCCTGTCTGTCTGTCTCCCTGTCTGTCTGTGTCTGTCTCCCTGTCTGTCTGTGTCTCTGTCTGTCTGTGTGTCTCTGTCTATCTGTCTGTGTCTGTCTCCCTGTCTGTCTGTGTGTCTCTCTCTCTGTCTGTCTCCCTGTCTGTGTGTCTCCGTCTGTCACAGACAGACAGACAGAGACACACAGACAGACAGGGAGACATCCCTGTCTGTCTGTGTGTCTCCGTCTGTCTCCCTGTCTGTCTGTGCTTGTCTCCTTGTCTGTCTGTGTGTCTCTGTCTGTCTGTCTGTGTCTGTCTCCCTGTCTGTCTGTGTGTCTCTCTGTCTTCCTGTCTGTCTGTGTTTGTTTCCCTGTCTGTCTGTGTGTCTCTGTCTGACTGTCTGTGCCTGTCTCCATGTCTGTCTGTGTCCCTGTCTGTCTGTGTGTCTCTGTCTGTCTGTCTGTGTCTGTCTCCCTGTCTGTCTGTGTGTCTCTCTCTCTGTCTGTCTCCCTGTCTGTGTGTCTCCGTCTGTCTCCCTGTCTGTCTGTGCCTGTCTCCCTGTCTGTCTCTGTGTCTCCCTGTCTGTGTGTCTCTCTCTGTCTGTCTCCGTGTCTGTCTGTGTCTGTCTCCCTGTCTGTCTGTGGGTCTCTGTCTGTCTGTCTGTGCCTGTCTCCCTGTCTGTCTGAGTCTGTTTCCCTGTCTGTCTGTGTGTCTCTGTCTGTCTGTCTGTCTCCCTGTCTGTCTGTGTGTCTCCGTCTGTCTCCCTGTCTGTCTGTGCCTGTCTGTCTGTGTGTCTCTCTCTCTCTGTCTGTCTCCCTGTCTGTGTGTCTCCGTCTGTCTCCCTCTCTGTCTCTGTGTCTCCCTGTCTGTGTGTCTCTCTCTCTCTGTCTTCCTGTCTGTCTGTGTCTGTCTCCCTGTCTGTCTGTCTGTCTCCCTGTCTGTGTCTCTGTCTGTGTATGTCTGTCTCCCTGTCTGTGTCTCTCTCTGTCTGTGTGTCTCCCTGTCTGTCTGTCTGTCTGTGTGTCTCACTCTCTCCCTGTCTGTCTGTCTGTCTGTGTCTTTCTCTGTCTGTCTGTGTCTCCCTGTCTGTCTGTATCACTGTCTCCCTGTCTCTCTGTGTGTCTCCGTCTGTCTCCCTGTCTGTCTGTGCCTGTCTCCCTGTCTGTCTGTGTCTGTTTCCCTGTCTGTCTGTGTCTCTGTCTGTCTGTGTGTCTCTGTCTGTCTCCCTGTCTGTCTGTGTGTCTCCGTCTGTCTCCCTGTCTGTCTGTGCCTGTCTCCCTGTCTGTCTGTGTGTCTCTCTCTCTCTGTCTGTCTGTCTCTCTCTGTCTGTGTCTGTCTCCCTGTCTGTCTGTGTCTGTCTCCCTGTCTGTGTCTTTCTCTGTCTGTGTGTCTCCCTGTCTGTCTGTCTGTGTGTCTCTCTCACTCTCTCCCTGTCTGTCTGTCTGTCTGTCTGTGTCTTTCTCTGTCTGTGTGTCTCCCTGTCTGTCTGTCTGTGTGTATCACTGTCTGTCTGTCTGTGTGTCTCTCTCACTCTCTCCCTGTCTGTCTGTCTGTCTGTCTGTCTGTGTCTTTCTCTGTCTGTGTGATTCCCTTTCTGTCTGTCTGTGTGTATCACTGTCTGTCTGTCTGTGTCTCACTGTCTGAAAACAAAAAGCTCCCATGAAAAACATTAAAATTATTTTAAAGTGCAAAATGAAAACTTGCAGATTTAAAGTCCCAAATTTAATCCCATCTCGCCAGCATGTGACTGCCACCTGGTTACATAAGCTCCGCCCTGTTCTGTTGATTGGTTGAGATGATGATTTTGTCATCAACACAAAAAAGTTGAAGTCAAACGCTTGCAGGTCTCAAACTTACCTTTGAGCTGCGTCCTCGTCGTCTGCACAAACCCAAAAAACACAGCTTTAATATTTAGCTGGCAGCTGCTTCCTGATTGGTCCAGCTTGGACACCGAGTCCGGTTGTCTTAAATATAGACAGGACTCGGGACACATGTGCCATTGTGTCAGCTAAGCCCCGTGTATGACTGGAATTCCACCTTTAAGTTCCCACAATCCTCCGGGGTTTAACTTGTCATGCCTGTTGGAAAGTGGAATCTGTTGGATGATGTCATCAAGGGTCCCAAAGCTGCTAGTTGGTGCCACAGCTTCAGTCCTTTAACTGCTCTTTGGTCACAAACCTGTTTTCAGGATCTGTTTTCACATCACGCGATGCTCACAGGCTCCAGTCCCACCAGACCTCTGAGGTCCTGTTTGGACCCGAGTCAAATCAACGGCGGGTGAAAGTGTGTCCAGTCTGTGTGGACCCGCCTGGAACCCACGGAAGGACCGTCTGTAAAAACTGATACCAGATTTAGACCAAAACTCAAAACCATCATCAAGAAACAAAAATGTGTGTGTGTGTGTGTGTGCGTGTGTGTGTGTGTGTGTGTGTGTGTGTATGTGTGTGTGTGTGTGTGTGTGTGTGTGTGTGTGTGTGTGTGTGTGTGTGTGTGTGTGTGTGTGTGTGTGTGTGTGTGTGTGTGCAGACTTCTCTCAGTTCAAAGGTTTTTATTTTCATGGGAAACATACGTTTGTTGCCAAATCAACTGTGACATAAAACAAATAAAACAGGAGTAAAAATAAAAATTGTGCTTTCACGGAAATAAAAAGATATACTATAAACATACCATATAAACAGTTGTGCAGTCTCATAATTTGGCAATAAAAAGGCCAATATACATACGAGATATTTCACTTTTAATGTTAACAGAAGAATAAAATTGTGTTTTGATATGAATAAGAAATATATAAGTAAGACAGGACTCATGAAGCTGGACTCTATGGTGATGGTAGCAGAGAAGAGAACACTGGACAAACTGCTGGACATTATGGATGATGCCAGTCAGCCTCTGCACACCGTCATCAGCAACCAGAGGAGCCTCTTCAGCCACAGACTGCTCCTTCCCAAGAGCAGAACCAACAGACTGAAAAACTCCTTTGTCCCTCAGACCATCAGACTGTACAACTCCTCACTCAGGGGGAGGAGGAGGAACAGGAAGACAGAGGACAGGAAGGAGAGCAACAGTAGGAGCCAGTAAACCAGTATTGATCAGTATGTCTGGTATTTATATTTGTGTACAACCCCAATTCCAATGAAGTTGGGACGTTGTGTAAAATGTAAATAAAACAGAATCCAATGATTTTCAAATCCTCTTCAACCTATATTCAATTGAATACACCACAAAGACAAGATATTTAATGTTCAAACTGATAAACTTTATTGTTTTTGTGTAAATAATTGCTCATTTTGAAATGGATGCCTGCAACAGGTTTCAAAAAAGCTGGGACAGTGGTATGTTTCCCACTGTGTTACATCACCTTTCCTTCTAACAACACTCAATAAGCGTTTGGGAACTGAGGACACTAATTGTTGAAGCTTTGTAGGTGGAATTCTTTCCCATTCTTGCTTGATGTACGACTTCAGTTGTTCAACAGTCCGGGGTCTCCGTTGTCGTATTTTGCACGTCATAATGCGCCACACATTTTCAATGGGCGACAGGTCTGGACTGCAGGCAGGCCAGTCTAGTACCCGCACTCTTTTACTATGAAGCCACGCTGTTGTAACACGTGCAGAATGTGGCTTGGCATTGTCTTGCTGAAATAAGCAGGGACGTCCCTGAAAAAGATGTTGCTTGGATGGCAGCATGTGTTGCTCCAAAACCAGGATGTACCTTTCAGCATTGATGGTGCCATCACAGATGTGTAAGTTGTCCATGCCATGGGCACTAACACACCCCCATACCATCGCAGATGCTGGCTTTTGAACTTTGCACTGGTAACAATCTGGGTGGTCTTTTTCCTCTTTTCTCCAAAGGACACGACGTCCATGATTTCCAAAACCAATTTGAAATGTGGACTCATCAGACCACAGCACACTTTTCCACTTTGCATCTGCCCATTTCAAATGAGCTCGGGCCCAGAGAAGGCGGTGGTGTTTCTGGATGTTGTTCACTTTGCATGGTAGAGTTTTAACTTGCATTTGTAGATGTAGCGGCGAACTGTGTTAACTGACAATGGTTTTCTGAAGTGTTCCTGAGCCCACACGGTAAGATCCTTTACACAATGATGTCAATTTTTAATGTAGTACCACCTGAGGGATCGAAGGTCACGGGCATTCAATGTTGGTTTTCAGCCTTGCTGCTTACATGTAGAACGTTCTCCAGATTCTCTGAATGATTATATATTATGGACTGTAGATGATGGAATCCCTAAATTCCTTGCAATTAAATGTTGATAAATATTGTTCTTAAACTGTCGGACCATTTTTTTCACACAGTTGTTCACAAAGTGTTGATCCTCACCACATCTTTGCTTGTGAACGGCTGAGCCTTTTGGGGATGCTCCTTTTATACCCAATCATGACACTCACCTGTTCCCAATGAACCTGTTCACCTGTGGAATGTTCCAAACAGGTGTTCTTTGAGCATTCATCAACTTTCCCAGACTTTTGTTCCCCCGTCCCAACTTTTTTAAAATGTGTTGCAGGCATCCATTTCAAAATGAGCAAATACACTCAACAAAAATATAAACGCAACACTTTTGGTTGTGCTCCCATTTTGTATGAGATGAACTCAAAGATCTAAAACTTTTTCCACATACACAATATCACCATTTCCCTCAAATATTGTTCACAAACCAGTCTAAATCTGT
The DNA here is from genome assembly GCF_902500255.1 of Thalassophryne amazonica. Lineage (NCBI taxonomy): Eukaryota > Metazoa > Chordata > Actinopteri > Batrachoidiformes > Batrachoididae > Thalassophryne > Thalassophryne amazonica. The sequence continues at coordinate 115,698,266 of NC_047110.1, read as the reverse complement.
GATAGTGAGCACTTCTCCTTTGCTGAGATAATCCATCCCACCTCACAGGTGTGCCATATCAAGATGCTGATTAGACACCATGATTAGTGCACAGGTGTGCCTTAGACTGCCCACAATAAAAGGCCACTCTGAAAGGTGCAGTTTTATCACACAGCACAATGCCACAGATGTCGCAAGATTTGAGAGAGCGTGCAATTGGCATGCTGACAGCAGGAATGTCAACCAGAGCTGTTGCTCGTGTATTGAATGTTCATTTCTCTACCATAAGCCGTCTCCAAAGGCGTTTCAGAGAATTTGGCAGTACATCCAACCAGCTTCACAACCGCAGACCACGTGTAACCACACCAGCCCAGGACCTCCACATCCAGCATGTTCACCTCCAAGATCGTCTGAGACCAGCCACTCGGACAGCTGCTGAAACAATCGGTTTGCATAACCAAAGAATTTCTGCACAAACTGTCAGAAACTGTCTCAGGGAAGCTCATCTGCATGCTCGTCATCCTCATCGGGGTCTCGACCTGACTCCAGTTCGTCATCGTAACTGACTTGAGTGGGCAAATGCTCACATTCGCTGGCGTTTGGCACGTTGGAGAGGTGTTGTCTTCACGCATGAATCCCGGTTCACACTGTCCAGGGCAGATGGCAGACAGCGTGTGTGGCGTCGTGTGGGTGAGCGGTTTTCTGATGTCAATGTTGTGGATCGAGTGGCCCATGGTGGCGGTGGGGTTATGGTATGGGCAGGCATCTGTTATGGACGAAGAACACAGGTGCATTTTATTGATGGCATTTTGAATGCACAGAGATACCGTGACGAGATCCTGAGGCCCATTGTTGTGCCATACATCCAAGAACATCACCTCATGTTGCAGCAGGATAATGCACGGCCCCATGTTGCAAGGATCTGTACACAATTCTTGGAAGCTGAAAATGTCCCAGTTCTTGCATGGCCGGCATACTCACCGGACATGTCACCCACTGAGCATGTTTGGGATGCTCTGGACCGGCGTATACGACCAGTTCCTGCCAATATCCAGCAACTTCGCACAGCCATTGAAGAGGAGTGGACCAACATTCCACAGGCCACAATTGACAACCTGATCAACTCTATGTGAAGGAGATGTGTTGCACTGCATGAGGCAAATGGTGGTCACACCAGATACTGACTGGTATCCCCCCCCAATAAAACAAAACTGCACCTTTCAGAGTGGCCTTTTATTGTGGGCAGTCTAAGGCACACCTGTGCACTAATCATGGTGTCTAATCAGCATCTTGATATGGCACACCTGTGAGGTGGGATGGATTATCTCAGCAAAGGAGAAGTGCTCACTATCACAGATTTAGACTGGTTTGTGAACAATATTTGAGGGAAATGGTGATATTGTGTATGTGGAAAAAGTTTTAGATCTTTGAGTTCATCTCATACAAAATGGGAGCAAAACCAAAAGTGTTGCTTTTACATTTTTGTTGAGTGTATTTACACAAAAACAATAAAGTTTATCAGTTTGAACATTAAATATCTTGTCTTTGTGGTGTATTCAATTGAATATAAGTTGAAGAGGATTTGAAAATCATTGTATTCTGTTTTTATTTACATTCCACACAACGCCCCAACTTCATTGGAACTGTGGTTGTATTTATATTTCACTCACTCATCACTCGCGGTCATGAGGGTTGAGTCACGACTGAAAGAACTAGATCGCGAGTACAAGTGGCCAAAATGGGCTTCCTTAGGAGGGTGGTTGGTGTCTCTTAGAGATAGGGTAAGAAGCTCAGTCATCTTTTAAGATTAAGCTTAAAACTTTCCTTTTTGCTAAAGCTTATAGTTAGGGCTGGATCAGGTGACCCTGAACCATCCCTTAGTTATGCTGCTATAGACGTAGACTGCTGGGGGGTTCCCATGATGCACTGTTTCTTTCTCTTTTTGCTCTGTATGCACCACTCTGCATTTAATCATTAGTGATTGATCTCTGCTCCCCTCCACAACATGTCTTTTTCCTGGTTCTCTCCCTCAGCCCCAACCAGTCCCAGCAGAAGACTGCCCCTCCCTGAGCCTGGTTCTGCTGGAGGTTTCTTCCTGTTAAAAGGGAGTTTTTCCTTCCCACTGTCGCCAAGTGCTTGCTCACAGGGGGTCGTTTTGACCGTTGGGGTTTTTACATAATTATTGTATGGCCTTGCCTTACAATATAAAGCGCCTTGGGGCAACTGTTTGTTGTGATTTGGCGCTATATAAATAAAATTGATTTGATTTGATTTGATCCGTGGGGAGCTCAGAGTAGAGCCGCTGCTCCTTCATGTTGAAAGGAGCCAGCTGAGGTGGTTTGGGCATCAGCTAAGGATGCCCCCTGGGTGTCTCCCTAGGGAAGGTGTTCCAGACACATCCATCTGGTAGGAGACCCTGGGGAAGACCCAGGACTAGGTGGAGAGATTATATCTCCACACTGGCCTGGGAATGCCTCAGGTTCCCCCAGTCAGCGGTGGTTAATGTGGCCCAGGAAAGGGAATTCTGGGCACAGCGATGGATCCTTATGAGGAATGTGGGCCTTGATAAGCGGCTGTAGATGAGTATTTATATTTGCAAACTTTTTTTTTTAAACTTTCACTTTTGATACTCTGTGTGCTTCTTACCCTGTGTGCTGCTATACAATGCTGCTGGAACCTCAACATCCCTGAGGGAGTCTTCCCAAGGGATCAGTAAAATTCTTTCTAATTGTTGGGAAAGTGTAGTGACACGGACCCACAACAGGGGGCGTAAATGAACGGACAATGGATGAGCCAAAAAGATAACAATTTAATGTTGTGAATGTGCACAACGAAATACAGACAATCACAGATTTTGAATTCAGTCAATATATAAAGGTGACGTGTGGGCAGGCTCGAGGATAGAAGACGTCTGTCCAGAGAAGAGCCGGATCCCACACGCTTTCCACTGCCAGCGGATCTGGAGCACACCGGAGCCGCCAAGTCCTGAGTCCCCAGGTGGCCACCGTCTCCAGCTGTCAGACCTGGTACTGCTGGCAGGAGGTAGAAACAGTTAATGGTGGATGTGTGTGTACACACGCAGTACAACAGTCAGCAAACAGTCTCTCCGTTAACGGGTGGGAAAAACACCTCCACCTCCGAAACAGGAACAATAACGTGCAGTGCCTGAGTGACTGCTTATCCGAGGAGCAAAGAGCGTCGTCTCCTCCCAGCTTCCAGCTGCAGACCAGTCAACAGGTTCGCCTGCAAAATGTTCAGAACAATCGTGTGCGTACGGCACCAAAACTACGGCAGAGAGTTTTACCTGAAGGTAAGACGATATCTCGGCAGCGAGGTGGAGTTGCTGCCCGGCTTTTATGGTGGTGATGACTGACAGCTGGTGTTGATGATGAGTGACAGCTGTCACTCCCGGTTGCTCCTGCGAGGCGGTTGCGCCCCCTCGTGTCTGAAGCCCGCACTTCAGGCAGGGCGCCCTCTGGTGGTGGGCCAGCAGTACCTCCTCTTCAGCAGCCCACACAACGCTAATCCTGTCATGCAGGGCAGGCAGGGCACCCATAGGAGGTACGGATCTCAGGCCCATCCACCTGAGGTATGGATCTGTTGCAGTCCTTTCCTCAAATAAAGAAGATATAACTGAGACTTGACACAAGTTTCCCACTTTTGCAGCCTGCCAAAGACTCTTTAGCCTTGCAGCTCCTCTCTTCACTGCCAAAAGATCACGACTCAAGTGCAAGAGTCTGGAGAGCCAACTGCTTCTGAAGCTCAACACTCACCTCACTTTGGGGTTGATTTGGTGGCCATGTTGAAATGGGGTGCCACCTTAGATTTGACTGATGCTGTAACACAGACCCACTGTGAAGGCTAATGTACAGTTCGCCACGAATATGACTCAAAACAATCAAATAGGAGTGCTTCAGTTGGTCATTTTGGAAATGGCCGCCAACTTGAATTTTCAAGTGGCCATTCATTCAGATTTGGTCAGTATGACTGTCAGGGTCAAAACACATTACCCCTTACGGACACTTAAAAATGAATGGACGCGAGACCAGCAAATCTTTTGTCAGCTGCATGCAGAGGGAAGAGCAGTCTCAGAGCAGTCACCACCTCTCTCTCGACTCTCGTCCAACTGTCTCCCTGTGTACAGCATCCTTTTATTCATTCAAACAGTCAAACAGATGGTGTTATCATAGTGTCATAGTGACATTGTCAGACGCCTTGAGTGGAAGCAAACATCCTGTGCAGCTGGTGGCTACAATATTTAATACAAATCTTATCTGTGGGTTTGCTGTGATTGCTAGCCCAAACTCCCCACATCAAACCTCAGACAACCTCACTGCAAGGCTGCGATATCAACAGAGACGTGCAGGACTACACTGTGCAAAAGATATATGCATGCATATGACATGTGATGCAGAACAAACGATAATATACGTTGTGACAATATATATATATATATATATATATATATATATATATAATATATATATATATATATATATATATATATATATATATATAAAGTTGTGTTGGTGATAATATAATGATATTATGATTATATTGTGATGATATACAGTCAGGTGCATAATTACTCTAACATTTCCCTCCTGTTTATCGTATGTGAATGCAGAACATCAGATGCTTGTCACTTGTTTTCACAATTTCAATAAGCACATCATAAAAGCATCACACATTTTCATATACCGCACTGATACCGACAAGCTGCATAGGTTCAGGTTCACGGGGTTCTTCTTGCTGTTGTTGCTTCAGGACTTGGTGCTGTAGGAAGGAACGAGTCATCACTCGAAAGAACATGCTACGAATACATGGAAGCACACAGAGCATTAGAACACAAAACACAATCAAAACAATGAGTGGTATACACGTTTTCAAAAGGAGTTGCCACCAAGTTCCTGATGCGAACCAAGACCAGAAGTCCCAGCTCTTTGAGTTCATGGTAGTCAGCACCGCGTTCCTGGTGGTGGTCATTTCAGCGATGGCCCTTTGGATGGTTCCGCTGTCTGCAGTGTTGTCCGGTATGAAGGTGCAGCATGCAGTTCCCACTAGTACGCACACACCTCCCTGTGGTGCGGTCAGAAGGTCGAGAACCATGCGATTCTGGAGCACCATCAGTCGTAGAGCGGTGAGTTCCTCCGAAGTGGCCTTTGCGAAGGTCAAGGATGAATTCATGAACAGCAGGAATTTGTATCTAGTGAATTCCACTTCTCTTCTTACAGCGGAGATCCCAAAGTTAGGAAAGAGGGCCATGGCGATGTCTTGTCCTGTGGAGAAGATGTGGTGGTCCTTCGGAATTTCTTCATAACCTCGCTTGGTCCGACGATGAGCTGGGGTCTCGGGTTCACTCAGGTAGTCAGGTTGAGTTGGTTGGAGCTGGTCGGGTAGTTTGAGAAGATGGTCTCTCGGGATGTACACCAGAGCCTGATGCAATATCACCAAACTGCAGACTCCAGACCAGTTTGGAGGTAGACTGATGTATATGTTTGTGCCACACTGCCAATTGTGGTTTAACAGGACTCTGGTACCTTTTGATGACGGAGCAGTGGATGTGCAAAAACATCTATACGGGCTGTCTTTACACCATGCTCTGTCTGACATCTGAACCCTGCTGACCTTGTTGAACAAGGCAAGATCGTGCCAGTACAGAGCAGCCGTCTCATTAACGTATGCACAATACGTGTAAGTAAAGTTATAGAGAGAGGGTGGTATTTTTCCTACATTGTTTGTTCCACGTCCTATTACACACCCATCATAGAAGCCATAGTGGGCGACACCCTCCATCACCTGAGGTGAGGTCGCTTGTGGCCAAGCCTGGTACACAGTGGGACGTGGTTTTTTGCACTCGAGGTTGAGTAGAGGGTCCTTTGTCTCATATGGCTGTGAGTAGTCCGCTTGTGTCATTGTCTTACCCCTGCCGGGGTACGTAGCCATCGCCATCAGGCATCCTATCTCCACGGCCTTGGGGGTAGTCGTGTAGACGTTGTGGTGAGATGTCGATGTTGGCATACGAGCACAAACATAGCAGTTGGTCATGTTGTTGGAGGTGGCGGTGTAGTTGATATAGCGCCACCAGATATTGCCTTTGTAGTGATGCATCTGAGCATCACCAGAAAGTACTTCAGATCGACGGTGTCTGTCGTGGGGTGTTCCTCTTCTCACCCACTCTGGGGTCAGCCACCACGTGAGAAGACCAATCAATGTGAGAAATCCAATCACTATCCCACACACTAAGACCACAACACAACAGTTACTTTTGCGATGCTGGTGACCAAGACGTTCTTGCTGCTGTTTTCCAGTCGGAACACGCCGTCCCATCGGAGCATCCTCCAGTAACATTGTTGCTCAGCTTACAGTGTCACCAAAACACCTCACACTAAATGAGTAGGGATCAGGTGGTTACTTCACTGACGTTGAGACGAATCACCCCTAAATGGTGAAACCCCTTTGTAGTCAGACTTCCCCACTACTCGTTGGAGGGTCTGGCACACGCTGTAGCTTACAGTGGCTTAGGTGGATCCAACTGGGTCGCTCGGCGATTTTCACAGCGGTGGGTGTCGTCAGCAGCACTTGGTATGGCCCCTCCCAGTGTGGGCTGGACCAGCACTTTCTTTTGATGACTTTCACGAACACCCAGTCACCGGGCTGAACCAGTGGACTGTCCTGTGGGGACAAAGAATCAGATGGCAGTAAATGTGCTTTTGACACATCTTTCTCTTGTAGTAACTTTCTCATATAATCGGCTAATGTGGTCTCTTCATCAGCAATTTCTAAGTCTTTTGGGAACACTGGTAACCTATAAGGTTTACCATATAAAACTTAAAATGGTGTGAGGCCTGTTCCTGCTGGTGTAATACGCATGTAGAGTTTAACCAGGTGCAAACATTCAATCAATCAATCAATCAATTTTTTATATAGCGCCAAATCACAACAAACAGTTGCCCCAAGGCGCTTTATATTGTAAGGCAAAGCCATACAATAATTATGTAAAACCCCAACGGTCAAAACGACCCCCTGTGAGCAAGCACTTGGCTACAGTGGGAAGGAAAAACTCCCTTTTAACAGGAAGAAACCTCCAGCAGAACCAGGCTCAGGGAGGGGCAGTCTTCTGCTGGGACTGGTTGGGGCTGAGGGAGAGAACCAGGAAAAAGACATGCTGTGGAGGGGAGCAGAGATCAATCACTAATGATTAAATGCAGAGTGGTGCATACAGAGCAAAAAGAGAAAGAAACAGTGCATCATGGGAACCCCCCAGCAGTCTACGTCTATAGCAGCATAACTAAGGGATGGTTCAGGGTCACCTGATCCAGCCCTAACTATAAGCTTTAGCAAAAAGGAAAGTTTTAAGCCTAATCTTAAAAGTAGAGAGGGTGTCTGTCTCCCTGATCTGAATTGGGAGCTGGTTCCACAGGAGAGGAGCCTGAAAGCTGAAGGCTCTGCCTCCCATTCTACTCTTACAAACCCTAGGAACTACAAGTAAGCCTGCAGTCTGAGAGCGAAGCGCTCTATTGGGGTGATATGGTACTACGAGGTCCCTAAGATAAGATGGGACCTGATTATTCAAAACCTTATAAGTAAGAAGAAGAATTTTAAATTCTATTCTAGAATTAACAGGAAGCCATTCTGGCCATGGCCTTCTCGTTTCTTCCATGCATTTTTTGAGTCTGTTATTAACAGTTCCATTAGTTCTCTCTACCAACCCTGCACTTTGTGGGTGATAGGCACAATGGTTTTTCAAAGTTATTTGCAAATTATCTGCCATCCTTGATATCACCTTATTTACAAAATGAGGACCATTATCACTGTAAATGGTCTCTGGGATGCCATAATCTAGCACAATAGTCTTACAAATGGCTTTTGATACAGCTAGTGCATCAGCTTTTGTAGATGGAACAATTTCAACCCATTTGGAAAAAGCGTCAATGAGGACCAACCAGTATTTATATGGTCCACTCTGATTGAGTTCAATGAAATCCATGTGAAGTGTGTGGAATGGATATTTTGGCTGTGGAAACTGGCCTAGTTTTGGTCTCACGTTCCCCTGTGGATTGTGCCTAATACATGTTGGGCACATTATACAATAGTGTTTTGAGTAAGTATTAAACCCAAACGTTGCAAATTGTTTGCTAATGAGGGCTATCATCCCTCCTGTGGATACATGACTCGGCCCGTGCGACAAAACGGCTGCTGCTTTGAACAATCTACGGGGTAGGACCGGCCTGTCAGTATTGCAATAAAGTTGCTTCGTGTTGAGCACAGCTCCTTTATCTGTCCAAAGTCTTTTCTCTGTTAATGGAGCTCCCTGTTGGCAGCTCCTCAGTATCTCAACGTCAATCAAGGTGGGGTCAACTTCTGCGGAATAGATGTCAGATATTCCAAATGTGCCTGAGGCTGCGGTTTTAGCAGTCTCGTCGGCGAATCTATTACCAATAGACACCATGTGTGTACCTTTGGTGTGTACTACACATTTGCCCAGAGCCAATGAAGTGGGTAAACATATAGCAGATAAAAGGCCTTTCAGAAGAGCAGCATGTGTTACGGGCTTGCCTGTAGACGTCACCATTCCTCTTCGCTCCCTTTGTTTAGCGAAGAAAAAGACTGTTGAGAATGCATATTGACTGTCTGTGTAAACGGTTACTTTTTTGCCTTTGTCTAGGATAGAAGCTCTGGTCAAAGCAATGAGCTCAGCGGCCTGAGCTGAATGTGTGTGTGTGTTATCTGTTTTGCTTTAGTTACATCGTTCTGTGATGTCACTACAGCATATCCTGTCTGCGTCTCTCCTTTAGCGTTCCTGGAACAAGAACCGTCAACAAACCAGACTTCTCCCTCAGATAGGGGAGTATCCGTCAAATCGGCTCTGGGGAGTTGGAGACTTTCAGTAACAACAACACAGCTGTGGGGGTTTCCTTCCTCCTCAGTGGGGAGGAGAGTAGCTGGATTCAGTGTGGTGCTTCGCTTTATGACCACGTGGGGTTGTGACAGCAACGTAGCAGTATAAGATAAATGTCTGGCTGGTGACAAAAAATTCATTTTAGCCTGTAGCAATAACACATCCACGGCATGTGGCACTAACAGTGTTGTGGGGTGAAACAAAACAACATCAGCTGATGACTCAACGGCCACAGCTGCGGCACCCACAGCTTGAACACAAGGGGGCAGTGCCTGTGCCACAGGGTCTAACCTCTTTGAATAAAATGCAATTGGTTTCAATTTGCCTCCGTAAGGTTGTAGGAGCACTGACTGCATAAAGCCAGATCTGCAATCAACTGTTTGTGTGAACGGTTTAGAATAATCAGGAAGTGAGAGCACAGTAGAAGACGATAGTTCCACTTTCAAATCACAGAACTGCTTTTCTGCTTCTTTAGTCCACGTGATCCTGTCTGTCAGTCCCATGGGGGTGTCATAGATCAAATTCAGCAGCAGTTGCGTTTTGGCAGCGTAGGATGGGATCCACGCCCTGGAGTAATTACAAAGGCCCAAAAAGGCCATCATCTGTTTCTTGGTCACAGGCTTGGGAGTGTTTACAATAGCCAACTTCCTCTGCTGCTGGATTTGTCTCCCTTCAGCAGTAAGTGTGTCCCCCAAATAATCAACACTTGGCCGCACTCACTGCATCTTCTCCTTTTTCACTTTGACTTTTTCACTAATGATATTATGATTATATTGTGATGATATACAGTCAGGTGCATAATTACTCTAACAATGACCCTGGAAACCATCCCACCACATTTGGTACTTGTATCTGCCTTTGTATGATTTTTGCTATAAAAATAGGGAATAACCGTGTTGTCTCTGATGATTTGCTGGTTATACGGTTGCAAACTGAGCTTTAAAATGGATATTTGCAACTGTAATCCAGCATGAACGTCCACAAATCATCAGACACAAGGAGGTTACGAGGTCTGTCAATAAAGTATAGGTCCTTTTTATTTTTTTCAAAAACTATATGGATTTCATTCATATGTTTTTACGTCAGACATGCTTGAACCCTCGTGCGCATGCGTGAGTTTTTCCACGCCTGTCGGTGACGTCATTCGCCTGTGAGCACTCCTTGTGGGAGGAGTCGTCCAGCCCCTCGTCGGAATTCTTTTGTCTGAGAAGTTGCTGAGAGACTGGCGCTTTGTTTGATCAGAATTTTTTCTAAAGAAGAAGTCGGTTTCAGCATTTTATCCGGATATTCCACTGTTAAAGGAGATTTTTTTAATGAAAGACGTGCGGACGGGTCTGCGCATCGGGACGCAGCCAGCGCGGTGCGGCGGCACAGGAAAAACACCTCCGTGTTGATAACCATTTGTAAAATCCAGGCGGCTTTTGATGGCTTTCAGTGGAGTGAGTATATGAGAAATTGTTTAACAGCTGGACATGTTCCAACTTGTCCTTAAGGCTTCCAACGGAGGTGTTTTTCCTGTGGCGGAGCGTCGCGGCGGCTGCGAGCCGACGCTGCAATCCGTCCGCACGTCTTTCATTTAAAAAAATCTCCTTTAACAGTGGAATATCCAGATAAAATGCTGAAACCGACTTCTTCTGAAACTTCTCTGTTCTCTCACGACGTCCTGGATCAATAGAGCCTGAAATGTGGAGGTTTTCAGCTTGAACAGGCTGACGACGGCGCCTGAGACCGCTGCGCGACGTCTCGCACCGTGAAAAGTCCTTAAAGCGACAGTATCACCTCAAAATCTCTCATCAGCCATTAAAATTTTCACTGAAAAACAGCTTAATTTTTCGAACCGTGTCCACTTCGATGTGTCTCACAGGTTTAGAAAAAATTTTGATCAAACAAAGCGCCAGTCTCTCAGCAACTTCTCAGACAAAGGAATTCCGACAAGGGGCTGGACGACTCCTCCCACAAGGAGTGCTCACAGGCGAATGACGTCACCGACAGACGTGGAAAAACTCACGCATGCGCACGAGGGTTCAAGCATGTCTAACGTAAAAACATATGAATGAAATCCATAGTTTTTGAAAAAAATAAAAAGGACCTATACTTTATTGACAGACCTCGTATTCCCATTCTAATGGGAATAAAATTGTTTCTGTTGGGAAGGTGTCGTGACACGGACCCACAACAGGGGGCGCTAAGGAACGGACAATGGATAAGCCAACCAGTAACAATTTAATGTTGTGGAAACACACAACGGAATACAGACAGAGATATGGATTCCCAATGATACACCAGGTGACGTGTGGGCAGGCTCGAAGATAGAAGACCTCTGGCGAGAGAAGAGCTGATTCCCACACAGCTTCCACCACCAGCGGGCCTGAAGAACACCGGAGCCGCCAAGTCCCGAGTCCCCAGGTGGCCTCTGCCTTCAGCTGTCGACCCTGGTACTGCTGGCAGAGAACAGAGAAAATCCAGGTGAGTGTGAATCCGCACACTCAGTAGTCCACTCACAGTCAATGTTCTCCAAGGAGGGAGCACCTCCACCTCCAATCACACACTCATGCAGCTCCTGTGTAACCACTTATCTGCTACGGAGCATGATGCGAAGTCGTCGCGGTCACGCCCTTACTCCAGCTCTGATAAGGACACCACAGGGCAAGCGGCTGCAAGGAAGAGTTACGTTAGCAGAGAAAATTACCACAGAGAAGATTACCTCTTGGTTGCTGATTTCTCGGTGGGGAGGTGGAGTTGTGGTCCGGCTTTTATGGTGATGTGGTAAATGAGTGACAGCTGGTGCAGATGATGAATGACAGCTGTCACTCTCCGTTGCTCCGACGCCCTCTCGTGCTTGAAGCCCGCACTCCAAGCAGGGCACCATCTGGTGGTGTTGGGCCAGCAGTACCTCCTCTTCTGGCGGCCCACACAACAGGACCCCCCCCTCAACGGTCGCCTCCTGGTGCCCGACCAGGTTTATCCGGGTGACGGTGGTAGAACTCAGCCAGGAGGGCCGGGTCCAGGATGAAGCTCCTCTTCACCCAGGAGCATTCTTCGGGTCCGTACCCCTCCCAGTCCACCAGGTATTGGAACCCCCGGCCCTTCCGACGGACGTCCAGGAGCCGATGCACGGTCCATGCCAGCTCCCCGTCGATGATCCGGGCAGGAGGCAGTGCAGGTCCAGGGGTGCAAAGTGGAGAGGTGTGATGGGGCTTCAAACGGGACACATGGAAGACAGGGTGGATCCGCAGTGAAGCTGGCAGCTGCAGCTTCACTGCGGCCGGGCTGAGGACCTTGAGGATGGTGAACGGTCCGATGTAGCGGTCTTTGAGTTTTGGTGATTCGACCTGGAGCGGTATGTCCTTGGTGGATAGCCACACCTCCTGCCCGGGCTGGTACGCAGGGGCCGGGGAACGCCAGTGATCTGCATGGGCCTTGGCCCTCGTCCGAGCCTTCAACAGGGCAGAACGGGCAGTCCGCCACACCCGGCGGCACCTCCTGAGGTGGGCCTGGACCGAGGGCACTCCAACCTCTCCCTCCACAAGCGGGAACAATGGGGGCTGGTACCCCAAACACGCCTCAAACGGGGAGAGGCCGGTAGCAGACGAGACCTGGCTGTTATGGGCATACTCGATCCAGGCCAGATGGTTACTCCAGGCCACCGGGTGCGCTGAGGTTACGCAGCGAAGGGCCTGCTCCAGCTCCTGGTTAGCCCGTTCTGCCTGGCCGTTTGTCTGGGGGTGGTACCCGGACGAGAGACTCACGGTGGCCCCCAGCTCCTTACAGAAACTCCTCCAGACCTGCAAGGAGAACTGGGGACCATGATCTGATACGATGTCCGATGGTATCCCATGCAGACGTACGACGTGGTGGACCAGGAGGTCTGCCGTCTCCTGGGCCGTCGGGAGCTTCGGGAGGGCCACGAAGTGGGCCGCCTTGGAGAACCGGTCCACTATCGTGAGGATGACAGTGTTGCCCTGGGATGGCGGGAGGCCCGTGATGAAGTCCAGGCCGATGTGGGACCAGGGGCGATGAGGCACCGGCAGGGGCTGGAGGAGGCCCGTGGTCCTCCTATGGTCCGCCTTGCCCCTGGCACAGGTGGTACAGGCCTGGACGTAGTCCCAGACATCGGCTTCCAGGGACGCCCACCAGAAGCGCTGCTGGACAACTGCCACGGTCCTACGCACCCCGGGATGACAGGAGAGCTTGGACCCCTGACAGAAGTCCAAGACGGCAGCTCTGGCTTCTGGTAGGATGTACAATCGGTTCTTAGGGCCGGTCCCCGGGTCCGGGTTTCTTGCCAGGGCCTCCCGGATGGTCTTCTCCACGTCCCAGGTGAGGGTGGCCACGACAGTGGACTCGGGGATGATGGTCTTGGTTGGATCCGACAGCTCAGCCTTGGCTTCCTCTTCGTGCACCCGGGACAGTGCGTCCGATCGTTGGTTCTTAGTCCCGGGGCGTTATGTTATCTGGAAGTCAAAGCGCCCGAAGAACAGAGACCAGCGGGCTTGCCTGGGGTTCAGCCGCTTGGCAGTCCGGATGTACTCCAGGTTCCGATGGTCTGTGAAAACCGTGAAGGGCAATGCCGCTCCCTCCAACAGGTGTCTCCACTCTTCAAGAGCCTCCTTCATCGCGAGGAGTTCCCGATTGCCCACGTCATAGTTGCGCTCGGCTGGGGTCAACCTGCGGGAAAAATAGGCACAAGGATGGAGAACCTTATTGGACTCCCCGCTCTGGGACAGCACGGCTCCTATCCCCGAGTCAGAGGCATCCACTTCGACAATAAACTGGCGATCAGGGTCAGGCTGCACCAGAACTGGTGCAGTCGAGAACCGACGTTTCAACTCCTTAAACGCGGCTTCGCACCGATCCGACCAGGTGAAGGGGACTTTAGTGGAGGTCAGGGCAGTCAGGGGGCTAACTACCTGACTGTACCCCTTAATGAACCTCCGGTAGAAATTCGCAAAGCCGAGGAACTGTTGCAGCTTCCTTCGGCTTGTTGGTTGGGGCCAATCTCTCACCGCCGCGACCTTGGCCGGATCAGGGGCGACGGAGTTGGAGGAGATGATGAACCCCAGGAAGGACAAAGAAGTGCGGTGGAACTCACACTTCTCGCCCTTCACGAACAACCGGTTCTCTAACAACCGCTGTAGGACCTGACGTACATGCTGGACATGAGTCTCAGGGTCCGGAGAAAAGATGAGTATATCATCCAGATATACAAAGACAAACCGATGCAGGAAGTCCCGCAAGACATCATTTACCAAGGCTTGGAACGTCGCGGGGGCGTTAGTGAGGCCGAACGGCATGACCAGGTACTCAAAGTGACCTAACGGGGTGTTAAATGCCGTCTTCCATTCGTCTCCCTTCCGGATCCGAACTAGGTGGTACGCATTCCTAAGATCAAGTTTAGTGAAGATTTTGGCTCCATGCAGGGGTGTGAACACCGAATCCAACAGAGGTAACAAACCGTTGCAAACCGTGATCTCGTTCAGCCCTCTGTAATCGATGCATGGACGGAGTCCGCCGTCTTTTTTGCCCATGAAAAAGAAACCTGCACCCATCGGGGATGTGGAGTTCCGGATCAGCCCAGCGGCTAAGGAGTCCCGGAAGTAGGTCTCCATTGATTCGCGTTCCGGACGTGAGAGGTTGTACAGCCTGCTGGACAGGTACTCAACGCCCGGGATCAAATCGATGGCACAATCATACGGTCGGTGTGGGGGAAGAGTGAGTGCCAGATCTTTGCTGAAGACGTCAGCAAAATCATGGTACTCCTTTGGCACCGCCGACAGATTGGGGGGGACTTTGACCTCCTCAGTAGCCGTCATGCCGGGTGGAACCGAGGATCCTAAGCACTCCCGGTGGCAGGTTTCGCTCCACTGTTACATGAAACACGATCTCCTCCCTGTGATTCCCAGACACAACCAAGGTCACGGGCTGTGTCTGATGTGTAATTAATGGAAGTAGGGTGCCATCTAGTGCCCGCACCTTCAAAGGTGAAGGCAGAGCCACCAGAGGGAGCCCCACTTCCTTTGCCCATCTGCTGTCCAGCAGATTCCCTTCCGATCCCGTGTCTACCAGTGCTGGGGCGTGAAGGGTTAAATCCCCACTCAGTATCGTTACTGGGATTCGTGCAGATTTGCGGGGCTTCCCCGCGTGTGTGTTATGGCCCACCCTTAGCCCAGTTTCTAAGGACGGGCGTTGTAGTTTGACCGTTTGGGGCAGTCCTTTTGCATGTGCTCACATGAGCCACAGAAAAAACACTCCCCACGGGCCAGCCTCCTTTGTCTGATGTTTACTTTCATTTTGGCCCTGCTCGTGTCCATAGCTTCGTCAGCAGGGGGAGCTGTTGCCACACGGAGCTCTCTGGCAGTGAAGCGTGGGGACGACGACACCCTTTCGGAACCGGAAGGGAGAGGGGCGGCTCGGGCCTGGCCACGCCCCCCGGCCTGCTCCCGACGGTGTTCA
Source organism: Thalassophryne amazonica (assembly GCF_902500255.1). Classification (NCBI taxonomy): domain Eukaryota; kingdom Metazoa; phylum Chordata; class Actinopteri; order Batrachoidiformes; family Batrachoididae; genus Thalassophryne; species Thalassophryne amazonica. The sequence continues at coordinate 115,682,932 of NC_047110.1, read as the reverse complement.
TTCAAACGGTTGTCTAAGCGTATAACCAAATCGACAAGCCCATCGAAATCCCGCGGTTCCTCCTTAGCCAGCAAATGCTCCTTCAGGACCGGAGACAGTCCGTTCATGAAGGCGGCGCGGAGCGCAACGTTATTCCAGCCGGACCTCGCTGCCGCGATGCGGAAGTCGACTGCATACGCAGCTGCACTCCGGCGCCCCTGTCTCATCGACAGCAGCACGCTCGAAGCAGTCTCGCCTCTGTTGGGATGATCAAAAACCTGTTTGAACTCCCGCACAAACCCAGCGTAAGACGTTAGGAGCCGTGAGTTCTGCTCCCAGAGCACCGTAGCCCAGGCGCGTGCCTCTCCTCGAAGCAAATTAATCACATAAGCCACCCGGCTAGCGTCTGACACGTACATGACGAGGCCTGCCGCAGGGAGGGAGGGGCAGAGAGTGATAAGAGGAGCTGGAGCATGCTTTGGTCCATGTGTAAGTCTGTCAGTTTGTTGTCCTTGTGGGTTGAGATAAGAATGGAGCCAAATAATCTCACCAGAGCCTGGATAAATTCCACTGGAGGAAAAACAGTGGGCAATTGACCTTGATGCTAGATAGCCTGTAGTGTTGCAGCCGAGCAGTGAAAAACACTTTTTATAGTTTCCCCACACTCAGCCAAATCCCAATTATAAATTAAGAATATTCCTAACTTTGAATTAAGAATATTCACCGGCCTCCGAAACCTTCAGCTTCAACTGCAAGGCACGCATCAGCTCCAGGGTGTCATCCAATTTGCAGTCTGAGAATGCACTGCCTTGCCAACCTCGTTAATCATGACGGACAAGCGAGGGCCCGTGGTCCTTGAAGCCGCCGTCTTGCAAATTTTCTGGTAGATCAGGGCAGCACATAAGCCAAAAAGTACCAGCCCTGTTACCATAAGACCAAAAATGAATAGGTCCTCGACGTCCTCTACAGAGAAAGGCGCCAAGCATGCCACACGCCAGGAACTCCAGGAGTTGAGGACATAGCCCGCAGGATACGTTCCATCTGGGCAGGCAGGATCCCCCGTTTTGTTGTCAATAGCGTTCAGAGACCAGCTGATCAATTCCATGGTATCCAATAGTAGTCCAATAGATCCAGAATCCAATATAGTTTTGAGGAATTCACAAGTCTGGTGAAGTAGGGACTAGAAGGTTAAAGCAGAGAGATAAGGGAGAGTGGAGGAGATGCGACCGCCCTCGTCGGAGTCCCAAGCAGAAGCTGGCCAGTTTGCATCTGGCCAGCTTCTGCTGTATCCATATACTACATGTACCATTTTGGAACATTTTCAGTTGAATAACGAGAAAGTCTTTCCTCCCTGTGATTTAAAAAAAAAAAATGGACTTCAGGTCTGAAAAAATGATCTTAGAAATGTATTTTATTTTGTTCATTCATTCATTTTCTACACCTACTTCCTCCAATCAAGCAGCAAATCATAACACAGGTTCACTCAAAGCTAATCTCTGAGGAGGACCAAGCTGCTGTGTAACTGCACCAGAAGCTTTGTAGGAGTTGGGTTGGAGCCCCTGCCCCCCGTGGACAGCCAGGTCAGGTCAGACCAACATCAAGGAATCAAGGAAATTTTATTGTCATATGCACAGAACAGAAGAACATCTTTCCTGCACAATGAAATGTGGCTACTGCATTTAACCCATCCTATTTGCCAGTAGGAGCAGAGGTCGCCATTAGGCGCCCGGGGACCAGCTCCAGATGTACATCCCTGCCTTGGTCAACAGCAGGGCTGAGCAAACCAACACCGACCCATAACAAACAACACACACAACACACAGGCCGGCCCGGTACATAAAACATATATATGAAAGCAAAACATGAGGGAAAAGGAGAAGAAAAAAACCCCTCATAGCTGCTGCATTACACAGCGGCAATGAGGAAAAAAAAATCCCATCAGCACAAAAAACAATAATCACAGAGACAAAACAAGGACACAGGACGACAACCGAGATTTGAAAGGACCAGTTTATCAGAACACTCCGGAAGGCAGCCAGTTCGGCGCCGTCAACGGCCTTGTCCGACAGTCTGGAGGGCGAAGGGAACAGCCCTGCGCAGTCTGAGAAAGTCCTGGACAGTTCTAACACAGTTCACGTCAGAGCTGGAGAAGCTGAGGGGAGGGGGGAAGACCAGGGAGCGAGGCTTAAGTGTTGATCTTCTGAGGAGGTTCTTATCACAGTGACCTTGAAGTGCAGCTGTATTTGGGGAAGCCAAATGAATAGCCAGATTAACAGACGCCTGAAAGATTCCACAGTTCTGAGAACAGAGTGGCAGATGGCACATGCATCACATTATGGAGCTGACTTAGGTCGTAGCTCTACGTGCCTCGGTCCCTCTACTCCACAAGCTTTACTAAACATCATCATTGAAGTAATGAACAAAATAGGACCCGGAACATATCCCTGAGGAATACCAAAATTAAATGGGAACAAGTCATTAACTTTTTTGGCACCTGACAGTTCCAACAACCCTGGCAAGAAGAACCGTCTAATAGTACTGTTCAAAGTAGGCGGTTTAAGGGAACAGTCCAGCAGAATTGGGAAACTGCTGATGTCACCGTAGAGCTGCACAACGAACATCGCTGCTTCACATGAGTCACTCTTGACTTTTGACGGTTTATATTTGTCGATGTGTTTTGACGCCACATGATATAAAAACAGCACCATTCAGCGTCAAAACACATCGACAAATATAAACCAGCAAAAGTCAAGAGTGATTCATGTTTGAATGTGTTTGAAGTTAAATGGCACCGTCCAGTTTGATCTGGAACCAGAGTGACACCTGATGGCGCTCAGTCGTGCCCGTGCTCAGACACACGGGAGCAGTGAGCTGATAAGAAATCCTGTGGGTGGTGTTTGAGTTTTGCTCAGCTGATGTGTCAGAACAGAAGCAGCTCAGGAAAACCTCAAAGGGGGAAACAGTCACAGGAGCAGGAAGTTACCAACCGCAGGAGGAGGAGCTAAACCTCCAGTTTCTGTTTCACAGTCACAGTGTGCTCAGACGGACGGCTGACTTTCCCACAGGTGAGTAAAACTTGATCATCTGGAATGTGACTGTTCCATCTGCATGTGATTGGCTGAGTTTGGTGATAAAAGCTTTATGAGATCATTGCTGTGCGTGGAGTGGAGAAGCTGCTGAAAAGTGACACAAACAGAAAATGTTTTTGCCAGAATCCTTTAATGTGATCTGACATCGTGAGGGAAGAGAAGCTCCGTGACGTTTGCCAACAAATGAATGAATGAAACAAATGGCTCAATAATTAAACGCTCCCAGGAGATTGTGATTCACGCCACAAAGGTCACCATCGTCAGGGTCAGGTCACATGTCACCGCAGTCCACAACTCCTCAGAACTGTCTTAGGTCCTGGATGGCAACCACCCAGGCAGATGACCGGTTCATCTCCACTTCAGCATTGAGCTGCTGCAGCCAGGTGAAGTGCGGGCGTGTCCTCAACGAGCATCATGACCAAAGAATAACACCACATAGCCAAAATATTGGCGCTGATGCCCCTGTCATCTTATTCTCACAAAGTAACCGTTTGGCACAACGTCATGCCAGCAGGACCCAAGAATCCTCCACAGAGACCTGGGACCAAAGACTCCCAGGCCTCACCTTAGGACACTGGTTAGAGTCCAAGTCTGACAACCAGACAGGAAACAGCAGGACCCTGAAGACTTGGACGGTCGCCGTGGCTACATCTGTCGGGTTTCAATTCACAAAAACAGAGTTTGCAACGGCAACAGTATCCAGAGGATAAAACACAAAACGAGGCTCAAGCTGACAGACCAGGAATTGGTCCGACCCCACAACCACGTCCAAAGATAAACAGATCAAACATCAGGAAAGAACACAGCCGAAAACGTGACAGAGCAACAGCATGAGGCAACAAAGAGGATCCGGAACAGGGAGACGAGAGAGGAGGAGCAGGCACAGACAGGAAGTCAAACAACACTATCAAAATAAAACAGGAAGCTGAAAACTACGTAACTTCTAAAGCAGATCATATGTTATACGTAAAGTTACACAACATATTTCACGCACAGTCCTACGAATATCCACAAGCCACTCGCACTTCTCATTCACCGCTCACAATCACCCGTCAGAATAAGAACACCCGCCTTCTGTGTCTGCTCAGGACATCTGCCATTTTCTTTCTGGTCACGTGATCATGATTACATGAGTTATATACGAATTTTTGTACGTTACTTTGCATATGTTTGATCAGTGGTGGTCCTAGAGTGATTTACTCCCCGGGCGAAACCCCCTGCGTGCGGCCCCCCCACACACACACACTAACGTGGCCACCACCTCCCTCCGCCCCACCACCCATGGAAACACTAACTTTGTCCTGAACACCCACAATCCCACAAATTAACTCACAACAGCTATTTTCAAGAACAAATTTCCGGTTTTAATGACTACTGCAATAACAAACACAAAGAAATTGGCACAGTCTAATGTGTCATCATCCATGGACTTATCTGCAATGATCATCTCAAACGTTTGCAGGAGGCATCATAACTGTTTGCCCCAGTGCTCACTATCCGTGATGTGAAAGTCCATCCAGTAGGAGCATTTCTGGGAAACCTTGAGCAGCCTGCAGACTCAAGAAAAGACATCCTCTTTGTGGATTTTGACAAAAATGTGGCAAACCCAGAGAGTGATGCAAAAAATATTCTGCACTCAGATAAGCATTTAGCCCCCTGAGACAGAACCAGATTCAGTCTGTGAGCAGAGCAATGCACAAACATTGACCTGGGGGCTGTTGTTTTAACTTTGGCCTGCAAACCATTGAGAGCTGAAGTCATGACAGCAGCCACGGCTTCTTCGTAAGGAAGACTATCAAATGGCTTCACCAAAATCTGGTCCACAACATTCAAATTGTCTGCCATTATGTGCAGCTTGCTACCTAGCTAGCTCGCTAGCTGGGACTGGCGCGAGGCTCGTGTGAAGTTTGTCCGCCTGTGAGCGCTTTGTGACGGTGGAGGAGCTCAGCAGCACCCGCTGCTCGGTAGGAACAGAAACTGAGATAGAAGTCAGAAAGAGTGATAGAAGTCAGTCTGCAAACACAAGCAGCTACAAAAAAAACACCAGAAATAGAAGCTCAATTTGTCGCTAGTCGTTTTTAAAAAAGAAAATGCCGCTAAGAGGATTAGGAAAGTCTCCAGTTCAACTCAGAACAGAATGAAAATTAAAAAATGCTCCCACGGATGTTTACACCAAAAGATCGCTGATTCGCTCATTTCGCTGTCAATCAAAAAGGGATTCAGCCTCAGACAGATCATCCAATCATCATGCAGCCGCCCCTGTGTTTGATGATGTCTTCATTGGAATAACTTGCTGAAAAGTTTCTGTGTAGGCTCTCAGTTGTCCAGGTGGTTTTCATAGTAGAGAAGCTTGAATGTTCGACTGACTGGGTTGCTTGACGCGAGGACGTTTCACTTCAAATCGCAGAAGCTTCCTCAGCTAAAATTCTTGCTCTAGTAGTCTGACTTCTGTCTTGACTCTCGTAGAGAAGAATAACAGCAGCCACAAAAGCTGGAGTTTTAAACCTAACCAGACCCCTGCTACTGAGAGGCAGACTGCTATTGGCTAGTGACTAAACAATAGCTCTAATTAGCAACTATTGTGCTCTAATCAAATCAAATCAGTTTTATTTATATAGCGCCAAATCACAACAAACAGTTGCCCCAAGGCGCTTTATATTGTAAGGCAAGGCCATACAATAATTACAGAAAAACCCCAACGGTCAAAACGACCCCCTGTGAGCAAGCACTTGGCGACAGTGGGAAGGAAAAACTCCCTTTTAACAGGAAGAAACCTCCAGCAGAACTAGGCTCAGGGAGGGGCAGTCTTCTGCTGGGACTGGTTGGGGCTGAGGGAGAGAACCAGGAAAAAGACATGCTGTGGAGGGGAGCAGAGATCGATCACTAATGATTAAATGCAGAGTGGTGCATACAGAGCAAAAAGAGAAAGAAACACTCAGTGCATCATGGGAACCCCCCAGCAGTCTAAGTCTATAGCAGCATAACTAAGGGATGGTCCAGGGTCACCTGATCCAGCCCTAACTATAAGCTTTAGCAAAAAGGAAAGTTTTAAGCCTAATCTTAAAAGTAGAGAGGGTGTCTGTCTCCCTGATCTGAATTGGGAGCTGGTTCCACAGGAGAGGAGCCTGAAAGCTGAAGGCTCTGCCTCCCATTCTACTCTTACAAACCCTAGGAACTACAAGTAAGCCTGCAGTCTGAGAGCGAAGCGCTCTATTGGGGTGATATGGTACTACGAGGTCCCTAAGATAAGATGGGACCTGATTATTCAAAACCTTATAAGTAAGAAGAAGAATTTTAAATTCTATTCTGGAATTAACAGGAAGCCAATGAAGAGATTGGATTGTGGTGGAGGGTGGACTTTTTTCTGGTTCCGGAGCACAGCGGTGTTCTGCTGTATCTGTTAGCTGTTTGAACTGAGCTGTTTGAGTTCTTTGAATTAACAGTCTTTTTCAAGACTTTTTTACTTTTTTTTACTTTTTCACCGTGCTCCAACGCCTAAAGAAGACCTCTAACGGTCGAAGCATCGCGACGGAGCTCTTTTATCAGCTAACCTTCATCAGCGTTGGCAAGCTAACTAGCTTGCTAACGCTTTCGTTTTTATTTTTATTTTATTTTTTAGCACTGTTGTCGTGCTGCTCCACAGCCTGTCCAGTGGATTTTTATTTTATTTTAGCACTGTTGTCGTGCTGCTCCACAGCCTGTCCAGTGGATTTTTATTTTTATTTTATTTTTTAGCACTGTTGTCGTGCGTTACCTGTGCTGCTCCACAGCCTGTTCAGTGGATTTTTATTTTATTTTTTACCACTGTTGTCGTGTGTTACCTGTGCTGCTCCACAGCCTGTCCAGTGGATTTTTATTTTTATTTTATTTTTAGCACTGTTGTCGTGCGTTACCTGTGCTGCTCCACAGCCTGTTCAGTGGATTTTTATTTTATTTTTTACCACTGTTGTCGTGTGTTACCTGTGCTGCTCCACAGCCTGTCCAGTGGATTTTTATTTTTATTTTATTTTTTAGCACTGTTGTCGTGCGTTACCTGTGCTGCTCCACAGCCTGTTCAGTGGATTTTTATTTTATTTTTTAGCACTGTTGTCGTGCGTTACCTGTGCTGCTCCACAGCCTGTTCAGTGGATTTTTATTTTATTTTTTAGCACTGTTGTCGTGCGTTACCTGTGCTGCTCCACAGCCTGTTCAGTGGATTTTTATTTTATTTTTACCACTGTTGTCGTGTGTTACCTGTGCTGCTCCACAGCCTGTCCAGTGGATTTTTATTTTTATTTTATTTTTTAGCACTGTTGTCGTGCGTTACCTGTGCTGCTCCACAGCCTGTTCAGTGGATTTTGATTTTTATTTTATTTTTTAGCACTGTTGTCGTGCTGCTCCACAGCCTGTCTAGTGGATTTTTATTTTATTTTAGCACTGTTGTCGTGTGTTACCTGTGCTGCTCCACAGCCTGTCCAGTGGATTTTTATTTTTATTTTATTTTTTAGCACTGTTGTCGTGTGTTACCTGTGCTGCTCCACAGCCTGTCCAGTGGATTTTTATTTTTATTTTATTTTTTAGCACTGTTGTCGTGTGTTACCTGTGCTGCTCCACAGCCTGTCCAGTGGATTTTTATTTTTATTTTATTTTTTAGCACTGTTGTCGTGCTGCTCCACAGCCTGTCTAGTGGATTTTTATTTTATTTTAGCACTGTTGTCGTGTGTTACCTGTGCTGCTCCACAGCCTGTTCAGTGGATTTTTATTTTATTTTAGCACTGTTGTCGTGTGTTACCTGTGCTGCTCCACAGCCTGTCTAGTGGATTTTTATTTTATTTTTTACCACTGTTGTCGTGTGTTACCTGTGCTGCTCCACAGCCTGTCCAGTGGATTTTTATTTTTATTTTATTTTTTAGCACTGTTGTCGTGTGTTACCTGTGCTGCTCCACAGCCTGTCCAGTGGATTTTGATTTTTATTTTATTTTTTAGCACTGTTGTCGTGCTGCTCCACAGCCTGTCTAGTGGATTTTTATTTTATTTTAGCACTGTTGTCGTGTGTTACCTGTGCTGCTCCACAGCCTGTTCAGTGGATTTTTATTTTATTTTAGCACTGTTGTCGTGTGTTACCTGTGCTGCTCCACAGCCTGTCTAGTGGATTTTTATTTTATTTTTTACCACTGTTGTCGTGTGTTACCTGTGCTGCTCCACAGCCTGTTCAGTGGATTTTTATTTTATTTTTTACCACTGTTGTCGTGCGTTACCTGTGCTGCTCCACAGCCTGTTCAGTGGATTTTTATTTTATTTTTTACCACTGTTGTCGTGCGTTACCTGTGCTGCTCCACAGCCTGTTCAGTGGATTTTTATTTTATTTTTTACCACTGTTGTCGTGCGTTACCTGTGCTGCTCCACAGCCTGTTCAGTGGATTTTTATTTTATTTTTTACCACTGTTGTCGTGCGTTACCTGTGCTGCTCCACAGCCTGTCCAGTGGATTTTTATTTTATTTTTTACCACTGTTGTCGTGTGTTACCTGTGCTGCTCCACAGCCTGTCCAGTGGATTTTTATTTTATTTTAGCACTGTTGTCGTGTGTTACCTGTGCTGCTCCACAGCCTGTTCAGTGGATTTTTATTTTATTTTAGCACTGTTGTCGTGCGTTACCTGTGCTGCTCCACAGCCTGTCCAGTGGATTTTTATTTTATTTTAGCACTGTTGTCGTGTGTTACCTGTGCTGCTCCACAGCCTGTTCAGTGGATTTTTATTTTATTTTAGCACTGTTGTCGTGCGTTACCTGTGCTGCTCCACAGCCTGTCTAGTGTCGGATTCCCTGTTTGGGAATCCGCTAGCTTAGCGTAGCTACTAGCTCTTAGCCGTTTTAGCATGGCGGCTTCTCCTGTCTCTCCCGTACTTTTCTGCTCTGGGTGTGAAATGTTTAGTTATTCCTCGGCCTCTTTTAGCAGTAACGGTACATGTAATAAGTGCAGCTTATTCGTAGCTTTGGAGGCCAGGCTGGGCGAATTGGAGGCTCGGCTCCGCACCGTGGAAAATTCTACAGCTAGCCAGGCCCCTGTAGTCGGTGCGGACCAAGGTAGCTTAGCCGCCGTTAGTTCCCCCCTGGCAGACCCCGTGCAGTCGGGAAGGCAGGCTGACTGGGTGACTGTGAGGAGGAAGCGTAGCCCTAAACAGAAGCCCCGTGTACACCGTCAACCCGTTCACATCTCTAACCGTTTTTCCCCACTCGACGATACACTCGCCGAGGATCAAACTCTGGTTATTGGCGACTCTGTTTTGAGAAATGTGAAGTTAGCGACACCAGCAACCATTGTCAATTGTCTTCCGGGGGCCAGAGCAGGCGACATCGAAGGACATTTGAAATTGCTGGCTAAGGCTAAGCGTAAATTTGGTAAGATTGTAATTCACGTCGGCAGTAATGACACTCGGTTACGCCAATCGGAGGTCACTAAAATTAACATTAAATCGGTGTGTAACTTTGCAAAAACAATGTCGGACTCTGTTGTTTTCTCTGGGCCCCTCCCCAATCAGACCGGGAGTGACATGTTTAGCCGCATGTTCTCCTTGAATTGCTGGCTGTCTGAGTGGTGTCCAAAAAATGAGGTGGGCTTTATTGATAATTGGCAAAGCTTCTGGGGAAAACCTGGTCTTGTTAGGAGAGACGGCATCCATCCCACTTTAGAGGGAGCAGCTCTCATTTCTAGAAATCTGGCCAATTTTTTGGGATCCTCCAAACTGTGACTGTCTAGTGTTGGGACCAGGAGGCAGAGCTGTGGTCTTATACACCTCTCTGCAGCTTCTCTCCCCCTGCCATCCCCCTATTACCCCATCCCCGTAGAGACGGTGCCTGCTCCCAGACCACCAATAACTAGCAAAAATCTATTTAAGCATAAAAATTCAAAAAGAAAAAATAATATAGCACCTTCAACTGCACCACAGACTAAAACAGTTAAATGTGGTCTATTAAACATTAGGTCTCTTTCTTCTAAGTCCCTGTTGGTAAATGATATAATAATTGATCAACTTATTGATTTATTCTGCCTAACAGAAACCTGGTTACAGCAGGATGAATATGTTAGTTTAAATGAGTCAACACCCCCGAGTCACACTAACTGTCAGAATGCTCGTAGCACGGGCCGGGGCGGAGGATTAGCAGCAATCTTCCATTCCAGCTTATTAATTAATCAAAAACCTAGACAGAGCTTTAATTCATTTGAAAGCTTGTCTCTTAGTCTTGTCCATCCAAATTGGAAGTCCCAAAAACCAGTTTTATTTGTTATTATCTATCGTCCACCTGGTCGTTACTGTGAGTTTCTCTGTGAATTTTCAGACCTTTTGTCTGACTTAGTGCTTAGCTCAGATAAGATAATTATAGTGGGCGATTTTAATATCCACACAGATGCTGAGAATGACAGCCTCAACACTGCATTTAATCTATTATTAGACTCTATCGGCTTTGCTCAAAAAGTAAATGAGTCCACCCACCACTTTAATCATATCTTAGATCTTGTTCTGACTTATGGTATGGAAATAGAAGACTTAACAGTATTCCCTGAAAACTCCCTTTTGTCTGATCATTTTTTAATAACATTTACATTTACCCTGATGGACTACCCTGCAGTGGGGAATAAGTTTCATTACACTAGAAGTCTTTCAGAAAGCGCTGTAACTAGGTTTAAGGATATGATTCCTTCTTTATGTTCTCTAATGTCATATACCAACACAGAGCAGAGTAGCTACCTAAACTCTGTAAGGGAGTTAGAGTATCTCGTCAATAGTTTTACATCCTCATTGAAGACAACTTTGGATGCTGTAGCTCCTCTGAAAAAGAGAGCTTTAAATCAGAAGTGTCTGACTCCGTGGTATAACTCACAAACTCGTAGCTTAAAGCAGATAACCCGTAAGTTGGAGAGGAAATGGCGTCTCACTAATTTAGAAGATCTTCACTTAGCCTGGAAAAAGAGTTTGTTGCTCTATAAGAAAGCCCTTCGTGAAGCTAGGACATCTTTCTACTCATCACTAATTGAAGAAAATAAGAACAACCCCAGGTTTCTTTTCAGCACTGTAGCCAGGCTGACAAAGAGTCAGAGCTCTATTGAGCTGAGTATTCCATTAACTTTAACTAGTAATGACTTCATGACTTTCTTTGCTAACAAAATTTTGACTATTAGAGAAAAAATTACTCATAACCATCCCAAAGATGTATCGTTATCTTTGGCTGCTTTCAGTGATGCCGGTATTTGGTTAGACTCTTTCTCTCCGATTGTTCTGTCTGAGTTATTTTCATTAGTTACTTCATCCAAACCATCAACATGCTTATTAGACCCCATTCCTGCCAGGCTGCTCAAGGAAGTCCTACCATTATTTAATGCTTCAATCTTAAATATGATCAATCTATCTTTATTAGTTGGCTATGTACCACAGGCCTTTAAGGTGGCAGTAATTAAACCATTACTTAAAAAGCCATCACTTGACCCAGCTATCTTAGCTAATTATAGGCCAATCTCCAACCTTCCTTTTCTCTCAAAGATTCTTGAGAGGGTAGTTGTAAAACTGCTAACTGATCACCTGCAGAGGAATGGTCTGTTTGAAGAGTTTCAGTCAGGTTTTAGAATTCATCATAGTACAGAAACAGCATTAGTGAAGGTTACAAATGATCTTCTTATGGCTTCGGACAGTGGACTTATCTCTGTGCTTGTTCTGTTGGACCTCAGTGCTGCTTTTGATACTGTTGACCATAAAATTTTATTACAGAGATTAGAGCATGTCATAGGTATTAAAGGCATTGCGCTGCGGTGGTTTGAATCATATTTGTCTAATAGATTACAGTTTGTTCATGTAAATGGGGAATCTTCTTCACAGACTAAAGTTAATTATGGAGTTCCACAAGGTTCTGTGCTAGGACCAATTTTATTCACTTTATACATGCTTCCCTTGGGCAGTATTATTAGACGGTATTGCTTAAATTTTCATTGTTACGCAGATGATACCCAGCTTTATCTATCCATGAAGCCAGAGGATACGCACCAATTAGCTAAACTGCAGGATTGTCTTACAGACATAAAGACATGGATGACCTCTAATTTCCTGCTTTTAAACTCAGATAAAACTGAAGTTATTGTACTTGGCCCCACAAATCTTAGAAGCATGGTGTCTAACCAGATCGTTACTCTGGATGGCATTTCCCTGATCTCTAGTAATACTGTGAGAAATCTTGGAGTTATTTTTGATCAGGATATGTCATTCAAAGCGCATATTAAACAAATATGTAGGACTGCCTTTTTGCATTTACGCAATATCTCTAAAATCAGAAAGGTCTTGTCTCAGAGTGATGCTGAAAAACTAATTCATGCATTTGTTTCCTCTAGGCTGGACTATTGTAATTCATTATTATCAGGTTGTCCTAAAAGTTCCCTAAAAAGCCTTCAGTTGGTTCAGAATGCTGCAGCTAGAGTACTGACGGGGACTAGCAGGAGAGAGCATATCTCACCCGTGTTGGCCTCCCTTCATTGGCTTCCTGTTAATGCTAGAATAGAATTTAAAATTCTTCTTCTTACTTATAAGGTTTTGAATAATCAGGTCCCATCTTATCTTAGGGACCTCGTAGTACCATATTACCCCATTAGAGCGCTTCGCTCTCAGACTGCGGGCTTACTTGTAGTTCCTAGGGTTTGTAAGAGTAGAATGGGAGGCAGAGCCTTCAGCTTTCAGGCTCCTCTCCTGTGGAACCAGCTCCCAATTCAGATCAGGGAGACAGATATCCTCTCTACTTTTAAGATTAGGCTTAAAACTTTCCTTTTCGCTAAGGCTTATAGTTAGGGCTGGATCGGGTGACCCTGGACCATCCCTTGGTTATGTTGCTTTAGACGTAGACTGTGTTTCATAATTATTGTATGGCCTTGCCTTGCAATGTGGAGCGCCTTGGGGCAACTGTTTGTTGTGATTTGGCGCTATACAAGAAAAAAGTTGATTGATTGATTGATTGAAGAGAGGCCAATATGGGTGAGATATGCTCTCTCCTTCTAGTCCCCGTCAGTACTCTAGCTGCAGCATTTTGAATTAACTGAAGGCTTTTCAGGGAACGTTTAGGACAACCTGATAATAATGAATTACAATAGTCCAGCCTAGAGGAAATAAATGCATGAATTAGTTTTTCAGCATCACTCTGAGACAAGACCTTTCTAATTTTAGAGATATTGCGCAAATGCAAAAAAGCAGTCCTACATATTTGTTTAATATGCACATTGAATGACATATCCTGATCAAAAATGACTCCAAGATTTCTCACAGTATTACTAGAGGTCAGGGTAATGCCATCCAGAGTAAGGATCTGGTTAGACACCATGTTTCTAAGATTTGTGGGGCCGAGTACAATAACTTCAGTTTTATCTGAATTTAAAAGCAAGAAATTAGAGGTCATCCATGTCTTTATGTCTGTAAGACAATCCTGCAGTTTAACTAATTGGTGTGTGTCCTCTGGCTTCATGGATAGATAAAGCTGGGTATCATCTGCGTAACAATGAAAATTTAAGCAATGCCCTCTAATAATACTGCCTAAGGGAAACATGTATAAAGTGAATAAAATTGGTCCTAGCACAGAACCTTGTGGAACTCCATAATTAACCTTAGTCTGTGAAGAAGATTCCCCATTTACATGAACAAATTGTAATCTATTAGATAAATATGATTCAAACCACCGCAGCGCAGTGCCTTTAATACCTATGGCATGCTCTAATCTCTGTAATAAAATTTTATGGTCAACAGTATCAAAAGCAGCACTAAGGTCTAACAGAACAAGCACAGAGATGAGTCCACTGTCTGAGGCCATAAGAAGATCATTTGTAACCTTCACTAATGCTGTTTCTGTACTATGATGAATTCTAAAACCTGACTGAAACTCTTCAAATAGACCATTCCTCTGCAGATGATCAGTTAGCTGTTTTACAACTACCCTTTCAAGAATTTTTGAGAGAAAAGGAAGGTTGGAGATTGGCCTATAATTAGCTAAGATAGCTGGGTCAAGTGATGGCTTTTAAAGTAATGGTTTAATTACTGCCACCTTAAAAGCCTGTGGTACATAGCCAACTAACAAAGATAGATTGATCATATTTAAGATCGAAGCATTAAATAATGGTAGGGCTTCCTTGAGCAGCCTGGTAGGAATGGGGTCTAATAAACATGTTGATGGTTTGGATGAAGTAACTAATGAAAATAACTCAGACAGAACAATCGGAGAGAAAGAGTCTAACCAAATACCGGCATCACTGAAAGCAGCCAAAGATAACGATACGTCTTTGGGATGGTTATGAGTAATTTTTTTCTCTAATAGTTAAAATTTTGTTAGCAAAGAAAGTCATGAAGTCATTACTAGTTAAAGTTAATGGAATACTCAGCTCAATAGAGCTCTGACTCTTTGTCAGCCTGGCTACAGTGCTGAAAAGAAACCTGGGGTTGTTCTTATTTTATTCAATTAGTGATGAGTAGAAAGATGTCCTAGCTTTACGGAGGGCTTTTTTATAGAGCAACAGACTCTTTTTCCAGGCTAAGTGAAGATCTTCTAAATTAGTGAGACACCATTTCCTCTCCAACTTATGGGGTATCTGCTTTAAGCTACGAGTTTGTGAGTTATACGAGCATTCTGACAGTTAGTGTGACTCGGGGGTGTTGACTCATTTAAACTAACATATTCATCCTGTTCCATCAGGTTTCTGTAAGGCAGAATAAATCAATATGTTGATCAATTATTATATCATTTACTAACAGGGACTTAGAAGAGAGAGACCTAATGTTTAATAGACCACATTTAACTGTTTTAGTCTTTGGTGCAGTTGAAGGTGCTATATTATTTTTTCTTTTTGAATTTTTATGCTTAAATAGATTTTTGCTGGTTATTGGTGGTCTGGGAGCAGACACCGTCTCTACGGGGATGGGGTAATGAGGGGATGGCAGGGGGAGAGAAGCTGCAGAGAGGTGTGTAAGACTACAGCTCTGCTTCCTGGTCCCAACCCTGGATAGTCACCGTTTGGAGGATTTAAGAAAATTGGCCAGATTTCTAGAAATGAGAGCTGCTCCATCCAAAGTGGGATGGATGCCGTCTCTCCTAACAAGACCAGGTTTTCCCCAGAAGCTTTGCCAATTATCTCTGAAGCCCACCTCATTTTTTGGACACCACTCAGACAGCCAGCAATTTAAGGAGAACATGCGGCTAAACATGTCACTCCCGGTCCGATTGGGGAGGGGCCCAGAGAAAACTACAGAGTCCGACATTGTTTTTGCAAAGTTACACACCGATTTAATGTTAATTTTAGTGACCTCCGATTGGCGTAACCGGGTGTCATTACTGCCGACGTGAATTACAATCTTACCAAATTTACGCTTAGCCTTAGCCAGCAGTTTCAAATTTCCTTCAATGTCGCCTGCTCTGGCCCCCGGAAGACAATTGACTATGGTTGCTGGTGTCGCTAACTTCACATTTCTCAAAACAGAGTCGCCAATAACCAGAGTTTGATCCTCGGCGGGTGTGTCGCCGAGTGGGGAAAAACGGTTAGAAATGTGAACGGGTTGACGGTGTACACGGGGCTTCTGTTTAGGACTACGCTTCCTCCTCACAGTCACCCAGTCGGCCTGCTTTCCCGGCTGCTCGGGATCTGCCAGAGGGGAACTAATGGCGGCTAAGCTACCTTGGTCCGCACCGACTACAGGGGCCTGGCTAGCTGTAGAATTTTCCACGGTGCAGAGCCGAGTCTCCAATTCGCCCAGCCTGGCCTCCAAAGCTATGAATAAGCTACACTTATTACAAGTACCGTTACTGCTAAAGGAGGCCGAGGAATAACTAAACATTTCACACCCAGAACAGAAAAGTGCGGGAGAGACAGGAGAAGCCGCCATGCTAAATTGGCTAAGAGCTAGTAGCTGCGCTAAGCTAGCGGATTTCTAAAAACACGCAAAGTGAATAATGTGTAAATCATTTAGAGGTGATTCAGCAGAAGGAGTGCTTTAGTTAAGGCACGTGAAGATTACACTGGGAAACAAATCGTAATCTAGATAACTAGATCAATCTAACTGCGCAGATTAAACAGCTAACATATACAGAAAAACACAGCTGTGCTCCGGAACAGGAAGTGATACAATACCGCAGTGAGAGCCAACCACCAGTAGAGGCAAGCAATGACGTGATGACGTGAATGACTCATTACCATGAACAAAAGACTGAAACTGCTTTGACCTGAGTACCCCATTGTAAACAGGGGACAAAGCGTGTCTCAGACCCCCTCTCCGGTTAAGGTTGGGTTTCAACTGTTTCACAAAGAATGCCTCCTTGACCCCTCTCTCAAACCATTTCTTCTGTCTGGCTAAGATTTTAACTTCCTTGTCCTCAAACATGTGGTTAGTGTCTGTAAGGTGGAGATGAACTGCACACTGAGGTCCACTGGCACCCTTTCTGCGGTGCTGGTATAGCCTTTTGTGTAAAGGTTGCTTAGTCTCACCTATGTAGTGTTCGTTACAGTTTTCCTGACATCTGATAGAATACACTACATTGCTCTGTTTGTAACTAGGGATCCTGTCCTTACGGTGAACTATACTCAACAAACATATAAACGCAACACTTTTGGTTTTGCTCCCATTTTGTATGAGATGAACTCAAAGATCTAAACCTTTTTCCACATACACAATATCACCATTTCCCTCAAATATTGTTCACAAACCAGTCTAAATCTGTGATAGTGAGCACTTCTCCTTTGCTGAGATAATCCATCCCACCTCACAGGTGTGCCATATCAAGATGCTGATTAGACACCATGATTAGTGCACAGGTGTGCCTTAGACTGCCCACAATAAAAGGCCACTCTGAAAGGTGCAGTTTTATCACACAGCACAATGCCACAGATGTCGCAAGATTTCAGGGAGCGTGCAGTTGGCATGCTGACAGCAGGAATGTCAACCAGAGCTGTTGCTCGTGTATTGAATGTTCATTTCTCTACCATAAGCCGTCTCCAAAGGCGTTTCAGAGAATTTGGCAGTACATCCAACCAGCCTCACAACCGCAGACCACGTGTAACCACACCAGCCCAGGACCTCCACATCCAGCATGTTCACTTCCAAGATCGTCTGAGACCAGCCACTCGGACAGCTGCTGAAACAATGGGTTTGCATAACCAAAGAATTTCTGCACAAACTGTCAGAAACCGTCTCAGGGAAGCTCATCTGCATGCTCGTCGTCCTCATCGGGGTCTCGACCTGACTCCAGTTCGTCGTCGTAACCGACTTGAATGGGCAAATGCTCACATTCGCTGGCGTTTGGCACGTTGGAGAGGTGTTCTCTTCACGGATGAATCCCGGTTCACACTGTTCAGGGCAGTGTGGGTGAGCGGTTTTCTGATGTCAATGTTGTGGATCGAGTGGCCCATGGTGGCGGTGGGGTTATGGTATGGGCAGGGGTCTGTTATGGATGAAGAACACAGGTGCATTTTATTGATGGCATTTTGAATGCACAGAGATACCGTGACGAGATCCTGAGGCCCATTGTTGTGCCATACATCCAAGAACATCACCTCATGTTGCAGCAGGATAATGCACGGCCCCATGTTGCAAGGATCTGTACACAATTCTTGGAAGCTGAAAATGTCCCAGTTCTTGCATGGCCGGCATACTCACCGGACATGTCACCCATTGAGCATGTTTGGGATGCTCTGGACCGGCATATACGACAGCGTGTACCAGTTCCTGCCAATATCCAGCAACTTCGCACAGCCATTGAAGAGGAGTGGACCAACATTCCACAGGCCACAATTGACAACATGATCAACTCTATGCAAAGGAGATGTGTTGCACTGCATGAGGCAAATGGTGGTCACACCAGATACTGACTGGTATCCCCCCCAGTAAAACAAAACTGCACCTTTCAGAGTGGCCTTTTATTGTGGACAGTCTAAGGCACACCTGTGCACTAATCATGGTGTCTAATCAGCATCTTGGTATGGCACACCTGTGAGGTGGGATGGATTATCTCAGCAAAGGAGAAGTGCTCACTATCACAGATTTAGACTGGTTTGTGAACAATATTTGAGGGAAATGGTGATATTGTGTATGTGGAAAAAGTTTTAGATCTTTGAGTTCATCTCATACAAAATGGGAGCAAAACCAAAAGTGTTGCTTTTACATTTTTGTTGAGTGTATTTTCTGTCTCAAGGTGTTAACCGGTTTAAAGTAAACTGGGATTTTGTGCTGTCTGAAGATCCTCTGTAGTTTTTCCCCTACTCCTACTAAATAAGGGAGAGACCCTCCTCTTCTTCTTGTCTCTGTCTTCTGTCTATCTGGTCTTTTTGTTTCCTGGGACTTCTGCAGGGAACTCATCGACAGGAAGGCATACTACAGACTGTACCCTGGGGACGCCACTCCATGCATCTGTGGACTGCCCAAAATCCACAAACAGGACGTGCCACTCAGGCCTATTGTATGTAGCACAGATTCCATCACATGCAATTTGGCCAAACACCTCAAGTGGATTTTGGCTTCTCTACTGGGTAACTCAGACCACCATGTGGAGAACACACAAGATTTTGTGAACAAGATCAAGGACCTACAGCTAGAGGCAGATGAAACTATGGTGTCATTTGATGTGACATCGTTGTTCACCTGCATGCCCACTGCTGAGGCTGTCTCTGCTGTGAGGCAGAGACTGCTGGAGGATGTGTCTCTACTTGAAAGGACCAAACTCACACCAGACCACATCTGCCAACTCTTGGAGATCTGTCTTAACACCACGTATTTCCTGTTTAGGGGGAATTACTACAGGCAGATTCATGGTTGTGCGATGGGGTCTCCGGTATCCCCCATTGTGGCCAATCTGTACATAGAGCGATTGGAGAAGACAGCCTTGATGTCTTTCACGGGCATCTGTCCCAGTCACTGGTTCAGATATGTTGATGACACATGGGTTAAAATCAAGTAACAGGAGGATGAGGACTTTACAGAACACATCAACTTGGTGGACTCCAATATCAAGTTCACACGTGAGGATGCCAGCAACAACCATTTAGCCTTCTTGGACTGTGATGTTACGATTGGAGTGAACAGCCAGCTCCAGACAGGGGTTTACAGAAAACCCACGCACACTGACCAATATCTGTTCTTTGACTCAAACCACCCCCTTGAACACAAGCTTGGGGTGATCAGGACGCTTCAACACAGAGCCCTACAGGTGCCCACAACTGCAGAGGGAAGGGCTAAAGAACAACTTTTCCGGAAAGCCCTCACAGTATGTGGGTACCCACGATGGTCCCTGGACGAAGTGCAGAAGTCCCAGGGAACAAAGAGACCAGATAGACAGGAGACAGAGACAAGAAGAAGAGGAGTGTCTCTCCCTTATTTAGCAGGAGTAGGGGGAAAACTACAGAGGATCTTCAAACAGCACAAAATCCCAGTTTACTTTAAACCGGTTAACACCTTCAGACAGAAATTAGTTTACCATAAGGACATGATCCCTAGCTACAAACAGAGCAATGTAGTGTATTCTATCAGATGTCAGGAAAACTGTAACGAACACTACATAGGTGAGACTAAGCAACCTTTACACAAAGGGCTATACCAGCACCACAGAGAGGGCACCAGTGGACCTCAGTCTGCAGTTCATCTCCACCTTACAGACACTAACCACATGTTTGAGGACAAGGAAGTTAAAATATTAGCCAGAGAGAAGAAATGGTTTGAGAGAGGGGTCAAGGAGGCATTCTATGTGAAACAGTTGAAACCCAGCCTTAACCGGGGAGGGAGTCTGAGACACGCTTTGCCCCCTGTTTACAATGGGGTACTCAGGTTGAAGCAGTTTCAGTCTTTTGTTCATGGTAATGAGTCATTCACGTCATCAGGAGAGTCGTCAAGGAAGCCGGCAGGTGAGGTGTCCGTCCCATCATTAGGAGGGACAGCTGCCCTGTCATTAGGAGGGTGCTAACTAGAGCACAATAGGTGCTAATTAGAGCTATTGTTTAGTCACTAGCCTATAGCAGTCTGCCTCTCGGTAGGAGGGGTCTGGTTAAGTTTAAAACTCTAGCTTTTGTGGCTTTTGTTTATTCTTCTCTACAAGAGTCCAGTCGAAGATTCAAGCTTCTCTACAACCTGCTGAAAACACAGAATATGGCGCTAAAACTGTGAATTTAAAAAAAAAAAGCGGGAAAAGACCCGGTTTTGTGGACTACAAAAGACACCATAAAATCGTCCACATCACTTCTGAAATGTTTGTGAGCTTTTTCTGATCCGATGAGATGAAGTAATCGTGTATGTCGTGTTATATTGACAGGAGGCACTCGGCCCCGGGTCACTCGCTGTCTAAAACTGCCAAGTATTTTTCTCTGATTGCACATTTTCTGACTGTGGATGATTCGATGTTTCTACTTGCCGTGCAGGAGAGCGTTCGTCTCAGACCGAAGTCAGACTCCTTGTTTTCTTTTAGATAATTGGCCAATAAAAGCTTTTCTGACTCTGAGTTCCTAGTGTCTGTCCCGACATGTGTTCAATGAGCACGTTAGGAGTCCGTTTGTCCTCAGGCGGTTCAGAATATGTGCAGATAAAAACCTCAACACTTTGAATTCATTCATTCAGATTGAGGAACTCGTTTATTTGCCTCCTGATCTGTGTGTCTCTGTTGCCATGGCTCTGTTCTGACTTCCTGTCTGTCCAGGTAGTCATGGACCTGGTGGATCCCATCCTGTCCATGGTGCTGGAGATCCACAGCCTGGTGGAGAATGTGAAGGCCAATAAGAAGCGCTGTTGCCGTGTTGCCAAGCGAGTCAATGCTCTGGAGGAACTGTTGAAGTCCATCAAAAAGAGGGCAAGAAGCCAAATCTCTGCCGACGTACACCAGGCTCTCCGAGAGCTCAAATACACTCTGGAGTCGGCGCAGAACCTGATCAGGAAGTACGCCTCAGCCAACCTGGTGGAGCGAATTCTGAAGTCCAGCAGCCACGGAGACGAGTTCAGCAGCATCAACGAGCGTCTCAACGACGCCTTCCAGATTCTGTCCGGAGCTCTGCAGGTGGAGCACAGAGACATCCTCTACCGGGTGTTCGAAGCCACGTCCAGGATGAGAGAAGACGAGGATGACGGGAAGGAGGACGACGCAGAGCTGAAGACAAGTGAGAACCCATGTACACATTCACCCAGTCACACATACATCTGTTCACACAGTCACACATATATCTGTTCACACAGTCACACACACATCTGTTCACACAGTTACACATACATCTGCTCACACAGTCACACATACATCTGTTCACACAGTTACACATACATCTGCTCACACAGTCACACATACATCTGTTCACACAGTCACACATACATCTGCTCACACAGTCACACATACATCTGCTCACACAGTCACACACACATCTGTTCACACAGTCACACATACATCTGCCCATACAGTCACACACACATCTGTTCACACAGTCACACGTACATCTATTCACACAGTCACACATACATCTATTCACACAGTCACACATATATCTGCCCATACAGTCACACACACATCTGTTCACACAGTCACACGTACATCTATTCACACAGTCACACACACATCTGTTCACACAGTCACACATACATCTGCCCATACAGTCACACACACATCTGTTCACACAGTCACACGTACATCTATTCACACAGTCACACATACATCTATTCACACAGTCACACATACATCTGCCCATACAGTCACACACACATCTGTTCACACAGTCACACGTACATCTATTCACACAGTCACACATACATCTATTCACACAGTCACACATACATCTGCCCATACAGTCACACACACCTGTTCACACAGTCACACGTACATCTATTCACACAGTCACACATACATCTGTTCACACAGTCACCTATTCAATGCTACAAGGTCGACCTGTGAGCAGTTTCTTCAGTTTTTCATTGATAAACTCTGATCAGTTAGACAGAAAGCTGATCAGAATGTGATGTTGAGCTGTTCACAGAGGGCACCGTGAGTCCGTCTGTGAGTCGAGGTACAAGGTACTCACTACACACCAGGAGCAACTAGGGGATTAAGGACCTTGCCCAAGGGCCCTTAGTGATTTTCCGGTCATTGGTATGATAATGAAACTCAACAAAATTAAATGAATTGTTACACAGCTTGAAAATGTTTGAATGAACATCATTCACATGCTGAATATTTATATATTAAAAACGTGTGTGAGTTTATTTAGTACGTTCATTGTGAGCACATAATATAATTGTAAATATGTTAAAAATATGTGCATGACACAAGAAAGTGAAAACACTTATTTCCATTATGGTAATTTAAAAATCAAATGACCAAATAGAAGTAATCATAAAAGAAAACAATAATATTAATTAATAATAATATTGATAATAATAATAAAAATGATAATATTAACTAGTGTATATATGATGACATGATATATATATAAGACATACCTTACTGAATTTTCATGAACCTAGACAATTTATAAATACATTAAGACAGTAAATTAACATAAAATAATTACGTAGATCAAGCGGGTAGTGTGTTACTGACTCACTGTCATCCTACATACGGAGAATATCTCTGCTTCCCCTTCGTCTTTTCTGCCATCTTCTCCTCAGCCTCCGCCTTACCTAACCTTCAACACTCTTAAACTCCTCAGTCTCCTCCTACTCTAACTTTCAAGATTCTTAAACTCTCCAGTCTCCACCTGACCTAACCTTCAACGTTCTTAAAGTCCTCAGTCTCCCCCCCAACCCTCAGCATTCTTAAACTCCTTAGTCTCCTCATCACCTAACCTTCAGTGTTCTTAAACTCCTCAGTCACTTCCTCCTGTCTCCTCCCCTAACCTTCAGCATTCCTCTTTGGTCTCCTCCTCACCTAACCTTCAACGTTATGAAACTCCTCAGTCTCTTCCTCACCTAACCTTCAACGTTCTGAAACGCCTGTCTCCTCCCCTAACCTTCAGCATTCTTAAGCTCCTCGGTCTCCTCCTCACCTAATGTTCAATTTTATTAAACTCCTCAATCTCCTCATCCCCTAACCTTCAATGCTCTTAAACTCCTCAGTCTCCTCCTCAACTAACCTACAATGTTCTTAAACTCCTTAGTCTCCTCCTCACCTAACCAACGTTCATAAGAACATGGGAGAACATGGGAAACTCCACACAGAAAGGACTACGTGGGACAAGAACCTGGACAAGAAACCCGGAAACATAATCATCCATTCTGCATCACAAGACTGAATGGGGTGCGGTTTGTTTCTCTTTGTTCTCCAGTGCTTCTGGAGTTCATGAGAGACCAGCAGGAGAAAACTGAGACCATCCTGAGACAGTTCAACGAACACAAAGCCAACGTGGAGAATGTCCTGGAGATGAGTAAGTCAATCAGTCGCTGAATGGGAGTCACAGACTAAACTCAACAAGAAAGTTTAACCTCACCTGTTTAACACCAAGACACCCCCCCCTCCCCCAGTGATTTTTACATTTAGTTTGACTTTTATTTTATTGGAGGTCGTATCAGCTCATGTTTTGGGAATTGCAACATCTTCAGCTCTGCCACGTCCATCTCTGTCCCTTTGTCTAGTCAATCGCTACAAGTCCTTTTCTCCTTCCTTACTCTTCAACTTCTTGTACAGCTCACAATATGCCTTTTCCTTTGCTTTTGCCACTTCTCTTTTCGCCTTACGCCGCATCTCCTTGCACTCCTGTCTACTTTCTTCATCTCTCCGACTATCCCAAAACCTTTTCGCCAACCTCTTTCTCCTTATGCTTTCCTGGACCTCTTCATTCCACCACCAAGTCTCCTTGTCTTCCTTCCACTGTCCAGATGTCATACCCAGTACTGCCCTAGCTGTCTCCCTCACCACATCTGCAGTACTTTTCCAGTTGTCCAAAATTGCTTCCCCTTCAACCAGTGCTTCTCTCACCTGCTCACTGAATTTCACACAACAGTCTTCCTCCTTCAGCTTCCACCATCTCATCCTTTGTTGAGCTCTCACTCTATTCTTCCTCTTTGCCTCTAAAGTCATCCTACAAACAATCATCCTATGCTGTCTAGCTACACTCTCTCCTGCCACCACCTTACAGTCTGATTTCTTTTAGCTTGCACCTCCTATAAAGAATGTAGTCCACCTGTGTGCACCTTCCTCCACTCTTATATTACCCTGTGCTCCTCCCTTTTGTAAAGTAACCATTTCCATCCTTTTTGCAAAATCATCTAACATCTGTCCATCAACATTCCTGTCCTTGATACCATATCTACCCAATACTTCCTCATCACCTCTGTTCCCTTCACCAACATGCCCATTGAAGTCTGCTCCTATCACCACTCTTTCATGCTTGGGTTCACTCTCCACCACCTCATCTAACACACTCCAGAAATCTTCTTTCTCCTTCATCTCACAACCTACCTGTGGGGCATATGCACTGATGATATTCATCATCACCCCTTCAATTTCCAAATTCACACTCATCACCCTGTCAGACACTCGCTTAACCTCCAACACACTTTTAACATACTCTTCCTTTAAAATGACCCCAACACCATTTCTCTTTCTGTCCTCACCATGGTACAACAACTCGTACCCACTGCCAAGGCTCCTGCTCTTACTTCCCTTCCACTTTGTCTCTTGCACATACAATATGTCTACCTTTCTCCTCTCCATCATATCAGCCAGCTCTCTCCCTTTACCAGTCAGACTGCCAACATTCAAAGTCCCCAGTCTCACTTCATTTACAGGATATTTACAACCCCAATTCCAGTGAAGTTGGGACGTTGTGTAAAATGTAAATAAAAACAGAATCCAATGATTTTCAAATCCTCTTCAACCTATATTCAATTGAATACACCACAAAGACAAGATATTTAATGTTCAAACTGATAAACGTTATTGTTTTTGTGCAAATATTTGCTCATTTTGAAATGGATGCCTGCAACACGTTTCTAAAAAGCTGGGACAGTGGTATCTTTCCCACTGTGTTACATCACCTTTCCTTCTAACAACACTCAATAAGCGTTTGGGAACTGAGGAAACTAATTGTTGAAGCTTTGTAGGTGGAATTCTTTCCCATTCTTGCTTGATGTACGACTTCATTTGTTCAACAGTCCGGGATCTCCGTTGTTGTATTTTGCGCTTCATAATGTGCCACACATTTTCAAAGGGCGACAGTTCTGGACTGCAGACAGGCCAGTCTAGTACCCGCACTCTTTTATTACGAAGCCACGCTGTTGTAACATGTGCAGAATGTGGCTTGGCATTGTCTTGCTGATCCTCTTGCTTGCCTCTACTGGTGGTTGGCTCTCACTGCGGTATTGTATCACTTCCTGTTCCGGAGCACAGCGGTGTTTTTCTGTATCTGTTAGCTGTTTAATCTGCGCAGTTAGATTGATCTAGTTATCTAGATTACGATTTGTTTCCCAGTGTAATCTTTACGTGCCTTAACTAAAGCACTCCTTCTGCTGAATCACCTCTAAATTATTTACACATTATTCACTTTGCATGTTTTTAGGAATCCGCTAGCTTAGCGCAGCTACTAGCTCTTAGCCGATTTAGCATGGCGGCTTCTCCTGTCTCTCCCGCACTTTCTGCTCTGGGTGTGAAATGTTTAGTTATTCCTCGGCCTCCTTTAGCAGTAACGGTACTTGTAATAAGTGTAGCTTATTCGTAGCTTTGGAGGCCAGGCTGGGCGAATTGGAGACTCGGCTCTGCACCGTGGAAAATTCTACAGCTAGCCAGGCCCCTGTAGTCGGTGCGGACCAAGGTAGCTTAGCCGCCGTTAGTTCCCCCCTGGCAGATCCCGAGCAGCCGGGAAAGCAGGCCGACTGGGTGACTGTGAGGAGGAAGCGTAGTCCTAAACAGAAGCCCCATGTACACCGCCAACCCGTTCACATCTCTAACCGTTTTTCCCCACTCGGCGACACACCCGCCGAGGATCAAACTCTGGTTATTGGCGACTCTGTTTTGAGAAATGTGAAGTTAGCGACACCAGCAACCATAGTCAATTGTCTTCCGGGGGCCAGAGCAGGCGACATTGAAGGAAATTTGAAACTGCTGGCTAAGGCTAAGCGTAAATTTGGTAAGATTGTAATTCACGTCGGCAGTAATGACACCCGGTTACGCCAATCGGAGGTCACTAAAATTAACATTGAATCGGTGTGTAACTTTGCAAAAACAATGTCGGACTCTGTAGTTTTCTCTGGGCCCCTCCCCAATCGGACCGGGAGTGACATGTTTAGCCGCATGTTCTCCTTGAATTGCTGGCTGTCTGAGTGGTGTCCAAAAAATGAGGTGGGCTTCATAGATAATTGGCAAAGCTTCTGGGGAAAACCTGGTCTTGTTAGGAGAGACGGCATCCATCCCACTTTGGATGGAGCAGCTCTCATTTCTAGAAATCTGGCCAATTTTCTTAAATCCTCCAAACCGTGACTATCCAGGGTTGGGACCAGGAAGCAGAGTTGTAGTCTTACACACCTCTCTGCAGCTTCTCTCCCCCTGCCATCCCCTCATTACCCCATCCCCGTAGAGACGGTGCCTGCTCCCAGACTACCAATAACCAGCAAAAATCTATTTAAGCATAAAAATTCAAAAAGAAAAAATAATATAGCACCTTCAACTGCACCACAGACTAAAACAGTTAAATGTGGTCTATTAAACATGAGGTCTCTCTCTTCTAAGTCCCTGTTGGTAAATGATATAATAATTGATCAACATATTGATTTATTCTGCCTTACAGAAACCTGGTTACAGCAGGATGAATATGTTAGTTTAAATGAGTCAACACCCCCAAGTCACACTAACTGTCAGAATGCTCGTAGCACGGGCCGGGGCGGAGGATTAGCAGCAATCTTCCATTCCAGCTTATTAATTAATCAAAAACCCAGACAAAGCTTTAATTCATTTGAAAGCTTGTCTCTTAGTCTTGTCCATCCAAATTGGAAGTCCCAAAAACCAGTTTTATTTGTTATTATCTATCGTCCACCTGGTCGTTACTGTGAGTTTCTCTGTGAATTTTCAGACCTTTTGTCTGACTTAGTGCTTAGCTCAGATAAGATAATTATAGTGGGCGATTTTAACATCCACACAGATGCTGAGAATGACAGCCTCAACACTGCATTTAATCTATTATTAGACTCTATTGGCTTTGCTCAAAACGTAAATGAGTCCACCCACCACTTTAATCATATCTTAGATCTTGTTCTGACTTATGGTATGGAAATAGAAGACTTAACAGTATTCCCTGAAAACTCCCTTCTGTCTGATCATTTCTTAATAACATTTACATTTACTCTGATGGACTACCCAGCAGTGGGGAATAAGTTTCATTACACTAGAAGTCTTTCAGAAAGCGCTGTAACTAGGTTTAAGGATATGATTCCTTCTTTATGTTCTCTAATGCCATATACTAACACAGTGCAGAGTAGCTACCTAAACTCTGTAAGGGAGATAGAGTATCTCGTCAATAGTTTTACATCCTCATTGAAGACAACTTTGGATGCTGTAGCTCCTCTGAAAAAGAGAGCTTTAAATCAGAAGTGTCTGACTCCATGGTATAACTCACAAACTCGTAGCTTAAAGCAGATAACCCGTAAGTTGGAGAGGAAATGGCGTCTCACTAATTTAGAAGATCTTCACTTAGCCTGGAAAAAGAGTCTGTTGCTCTATAAAAAAGCCCTCCGTAAAGCTAGGACATCTTTCTACTCATCACTAATTGAAGAAAAATAAGAACAACCCCAGGTTTCTTTTCAGCACTGTAGCCAGGCTGACAAAGAGTCAGAGCTCTATTGAGCTGAGTATTCCATTAACTTTAACTAGTAATGACTTCATGACTTTCTTTGCTAACAAAATTTTAACTATTAGAAAAAAAATTACTCATAACCATCCCAAAGACGTATCGTTATCTTTGGCTGCTTTCAGTGATGCCGGTATTTGGTTAGACTCTTTCTCTCCGATTGTTCTGTCTGAGTTATTTTCATTAGTTACTTCATCCAAACCATCAACATGTTTATTAGACCCCATTCCTACCAGGCTGCTCAAGGAAGCCCTACCATTATTTAATGCTTCGATCTTAAATATGATCAATCTATCTTTGTTAGTTGGCTATGTACCACAGGCTTTTAAGGTGGCAGTAATTAAACCATTACTTAAAAAGCCATCACTTGACCCAGCTATCTTAGCTAATTATAGGCCAATCTCCAACCTTCCTTTTCTCTCAAAAATTCTTGAAAGGGTAGTTGTAAAACAGCTAACTGATCATCTGCAGAGGAATGGAGTTTCAGTCAGGTTTTAGAATTCATCATAGTACAGAAACAGCATTAGTGAAGGTTACAAATGATCTTCTTATGGCCTCGGACAGTGGACTCATCTCTGTGCTTGTTCTGTTAGACCTCAGTGCTGCTTTTGATACTGTTGACCATAAAATTTTATTACAGAGATTAGTGCATGCCATAGGTATTAAAGGCACTGCGCTGCGGTGGTTTGAATCATATTTGTCTAATAGATTACAATTTGTTCATGTAAATGGGGAATCTTCTTCACAGACTAAAGTTAATTATGGAGTTCCACAAGGTTCTGTGCTAGGACCAATTTTATTCACTTTATACATGCTTCCCTTAGGCAGTATTATTAGACGGTATTGCTTAAATTTTCATTGTTACGCAGATGATACCCAGCTTTATCTATCCATGAAGCCAGAGGACACACACCAATTAGCTAAACTGCAGGATTGTCTTACAGACATAAAGACATGGATGACCTCTAATTTCCTGCTTTTAAACTCAGATAAAACTGAAGTTATTGTACTTGGCCCCACAAATCTTAGAAACATGGTGTCTAACCAGATCCTTACTCTGGATGGCATTACCCTGACCTCTAGTAATACTGTGAGAAATCTTGGAGTCATTTTTGATCAGGATATGTCATTCAAAGCGCATATTAAACAAATATGTAGGACTGCTTTTTTGCATTTACGCAATATCTCTAAAATCAGAAAGGTCTTGTCTCAGAGTGATGCTGAAAAACTAATTCATGCATTTATTTCCTCTAGGCTGGACTATTGTAATTCATTATTATCAGGTTGTCCTAAAAGTTCCCTAAAAAGCCTTCAGTTAATTCAAAATGCTGCAGCTAGAGTACTGACGGGGACTAGCAGGAGAGAGCATATCTCACCCATATTGGCCTCTCTTCATTGGCTTCCTGTTAATTCTAGAATAGAATTTAAAATTCTTCTTCTTACTTATAAGGTTTTGAATAATCAGGTTCCATCTTATCTTAGGGACCTCGTAGTACCATATCACCCCAATAGAGCGCTTCGCTCTCAGACTGCAGGCTTACTTGTAGTTCCTAGGGTTTGTAAGAGTAGAATGGGAGGCAGAGCCTTCAGCTTTCAGGCTCCTCTCCTGTGGAACCAGCTCCCAATTCAGATCAGGGAGACAGACACCCTCTGTACTTTTAAGATTAGGCTTAAATCTTTCCTTTTTGCTAAAGCTTATAGTTAGGGCTGGATCAGGTGACCCTGAACCATCCCTTAGTTATGCTGCTATAGACGTAGACTGCTGGGGGGTTCCCATGATGCACTGTTTCTTTCTCTTTTTGCTCTGTATGCACCACTCTGCATTTAATCATTAGTGATTGATCTCTGCTCCCCTCCACAGCATGTCTTTTTTCCTGGTTCTCTCCCTCAGCCCCAACCAGTCCCAGCAGAAGACTGCCCCTCCCTGAGCCTGGTTCTGCTTGAGGTTTCTTCCTGTTAAAAGGGAGTTTTTCCTTCCCACTGTAGCCAAGTGCTTGCTCACAGGGGGTCGTTTTGGCCATTGGGGTTTTACATAATTATTGTATGGCCTTGCCTTACAATATAAAGCGCCTTGGGGCAACTGTTTGTTGTGATTTGGCACTATATAAAGAAATTGATTGATTGATAAGCAGGGACGTCCCTGAAAAAGACATTGCTTGGATGGCAGCATGTGTTGCTCCAAAACCTGGATGTACCTTTCAGCATTGATGGTGCCATCACAAATGTGTAAGTTGTCCATGCCATGGGCACTAACACACCCCCATACCATCACAGATGCTGGCTTTTGAACTTTGCGCTGGTAACAATCTGGATGGTCTTTTTCCTCTTTTGACGAGAGGACACGACGTCCATGATTTCCAAAAACAATTTGAAATGTGGACTCATCAGACCACAGCACACTTTTCTACTTTGCGTCTGCCCATTTCAAATGAGCTTGGGCGCAGAGAAGGCGGCGGCGTTTGTGGATGTTGTTGATGTTTGGCTTTCACTTTGCATGGTAGAGTTTTAACTTGCACTTGTAGATGTAGCGACGAACTGTGTTAACTGGCAATGGTTTCCTGAAGTGTTCCTGAGCCCACGCGGTAAGATCCTTTACACAGTGATGTCAGTTTTTAATGCAGTGCCACCTGAGGGATGGAAGGTCACGGGCATTCAATGTTGGTTTTCAGCCTTGCCGCTTACATGTAGAAAGTTCTCCAGATTCTCTGAATCTTCTGATTATATTATGGAGTGTAGATGATGGAATCCCTAAATTCCTTGCAATTGAACGTTGAGAAACATTGTTCTTAAACTGTTGGACTATTTTTCATGCAGTTGTTCACAAAGTGGTGATCTTCACCCTATCTTTGCTTGTAGAATGGCTGAGCCTTTTGGGGATGCTCCTTTTATACCCAATCATGACACGCACCTGTTTCCAATTAACCTGTTCACCTGTGGAATGTACCAAACAGGTGTTCTTTGACCACTGTTGCCCCTGTCCCAGTTTTTTTGAAATGTGTTGCAGGCATCCATTTCAAAATGAGCAAATATTTGCACAAAAACAATAAAGTTTATCAGTTTGAACATTAAATATCTTGTCTTTGTGGTGTATTCAATTGAATTTAGGTTGAAGAGGATTTGCAAATCATTGTATTCTGTATATATATATATATATATATATATATATATATATATATATATATATATATATATATATATATATATACACACACACACACAACCCCATCAGGAAGATGACCTGAACTCATGACCCTGCGCAGAGCTGAATGGCACAGGAGACGGAGGAGAGAGAGCGAGAAAGCGAACTGCATTCATAGCTAATCCATTCGGATTCACCAAACAGCTGTTGGGGCAGAAGCACAGTGGGCGGCTCGTTTGCTCCAAGGAAGAGGTAGACCAGTTCCTGGAAAGCAACCTGAACGACCCTGAAAGAGAGCATGAGCTAGGGCCTCAAACTGCCTTGTTGGACATGCCATCTCCCACTGTTGATTTCATCACCTCTGAGCCCACCTGAAAGGAAATCCAAGAGGTGGTGACTGCAGCCAGAGCACGATCAGCTCCAGGACCCAGTGGACTACCCTACAAGGTGTACAAACGCTGCCTGGAGCTTCTTGGAATCCTCTGGAAGATCCTGTGTGTGATTTGGCACAGAGGAGCTGTTGCGGACCAGTGGAGGCAGGCGGAGGGTGTCTGGATACTCAAGGAGGAGAATTCCACAAAGTCAGAGCAGTTCAGTACAATCTCGCTACTAGTGTAGAGGGGAAGATTTTCTTCAACATCCTTTCCAGAAGGTTGACAGACTTCATCCTTAAGAATAATTACATTGACACTTCGGTCCAGAAAGGTGGGATCCCAGGGGTGTCAAGATGCCTTGAACACACCGGGGTTGTCACCCAGCTGATTAGGGAGGCACAGGAGGGTAAGGGAGACCTTGTGGTGCTTTGGCTTGACCTGGCCAATGCCTATGGTTCCATACCTCACAAGCTCATGGAGACTACCCTGGATCGACATCATGTACCCAGGACCTCATCCTGAACTACTACGGGAATTTCAGGTGCAGAGTCACTTCTGGGAGTGTAACATCAGAGTGGCACCGCCTTGAAAAGGGCATCATAACTGGGTGTACCATCTCAGTTACCTGCAGCTGCCCTTTTCACCTCAGCAGTGGACTGGGATCTACAAGTGGATTTGGACAAACAGCTCAAGTTCCCAGACCATGTCGCAACAACTGCTTTGAGGCCAGATATCGTGCTCTCGTCAGTTTCTTCAAGGCAGGTGCTATTGATTGAGCTGACAGTTTCCTGGGAGGATCACATAGTGGAGGCAAATGAGCGAAAATGATCAAAGTACCAGGAGCTGGTCAAGCAGTGCCAAAGAAGAGGCTGGAAAGCACGCTGTGAGCCCATTGAAGTGGGGTGCAGGGGTTTTGCTGGCCGCTCACTATGCAAGGTGTACTGGCTGCTTGGTATCACGAGGGCTGCAAAAAGGAAAGCCATCAAGTCCACCATGGAGGCAGCAGAGAGAGCCTCCAGATGCTTTGGATCAGGAGGAGCGATCTGTGGGCAAATGCTACTGGGACACAAGCCGGGGTCTGATCAACCCTTGCTGGCTCGCCGGAGGGAGACCATATGATGTTGAAAGACTCGAAACGTCTGATGAGCTCCGGAACATCACTGAAGATGTGTCCCAGTGTATCTCAGGATGTATCTTTTAGTTAGTTATATATATATATATATATATATATATATATATATATATATATATATATATATATATATATATATATATATATATATATATACAAGGTTGGGTAGGATTACTTTGAAATGTAATCCAAAAGTAATCAGATTACAACTAATCCAAATGTATGGACATACATACATGTAATCCACATGTATTCTTTCAAAGTAATCCTACCCAACCTTGTATCTATATATACATATGAGGTCTGTTAGAGAAGTATCGGACCTTTTTATTTTTTTCAAAAACCATATGGATTTGAATCACGTGTGATTGCATCAGCCAAGCTTGAACCTTCGTGCGCATGCGTGAGTTTTTTCATGCCTGTCGGTTGTGTCATTCGCCTGTGAGCAGGCTTTGAGTGAGCACTGGTCCACCTCTCTTGTCGTTAAGGAAATGGTGGAACAATTTGGAGCTTTGCTGCATCAATTTTTTCAGAAACTGTGAGAGACCTCCAGGTGGACACCACTCAGACAATTAATATGGCTTTCAGGGACGATTTTATGGGGATTACACAGATTAAGGAGTGCTCCAGCCGGTTTAAAGACCGCCCACAGCGTCTGAGAGCGCGGCGCACTCCGAGCGCCGATCGACAGGCTGAAACAACCAGATCATTTCCAACGTGAAGGCTTTGTTGATCCGGGACGTCGTCTGACTTTCACAAAAAGGCAGAAGGCGTGGACATCAGCACTTTTTCGGCACATTCTACTGTTACAGGAGTTTTTTCATGGAAAAAGAAGAGAATGAATGCACCACCATGCCGTTCATGGCGCGGCACAAAACCACCTCCGTGTTGGTCTCACAGGACGGCTTTCAGGTGGCTTTCAGACGGCTTCCGGTTGCTTTTCAGTCATGTGAATATCCGAGAAATTGAGCATGAGCTGGACAAGCCCCAACATGTCCTGTGAGGCTTCATCACGGTGTTACTTTGCTCCATGCGGCTCTGCCGCGACGCGTGTAATTCCTCCGCTCCTCTTTCCATGACAAAAACTCCTGTAACAGTGGAATGTGCCGTTCATTTCTAAACTGGATGCTGTCTTGATCCGGTATGTCGTCTGACTAGCACAGGAATTGTGGAAGACGTGGACATCAGCACTTTTTCGGCACATTGAGACAGACGTGCGGAGGAATTCCGCACGTCACGGCGGAGCCGTATGGCGCAAAGCAACGCCGTGATGAAGCCTCACAGGACATGTTCTGCAACCGGAAGCCATCTCAAAGCCGTCCTGTGAGACCAACACGGAGGTGGTTTTGTCCCGCACCATGAGCGGCACGGTGGCGCATTCATCCACTTCTTTTTCCATGAAAAAAACTCCTGTAACAGTGGAATGTGCCAAAAAAGTGCTGATGTCCACGTCTTCTGCCTTTTTGTGAAAGTCAGACGACGTCCTGGATCAACAAAGCCTTCACATTGGAAATGATCTGGTTGTTTCAGCAGGGTTTGAGCCTGTTGATCGGCGCTCGGAGCGCAGCACGCTCTCAGCAGTTGTGGGCGGTCTTTAAACTGTCTGGAGCACTCCTTAATCGTGTAATCCCCATAAAATTGTCGCTGAAAGCCATCTGAATTTTCCGAATGGTGTCCACCTGGAGGTCTCTCACAGTTTCTGGAAAAAAATTGATGCAGCAAAGATCCAAATCATTCAGACATTTCCTTAACGACGAGAGGGGTGGACCACACCTCACTCAAAGCCTGCTCACAGGCGAATGACGCAACCGACAGGCGTGAAAAAACTCACGCATGCGCACGAAGGTTCAAGCTTGTCTGATGCAATCACACGTGATTCAAATCCATATGGTTTTTGAAAAAAAATAAAAAGGTCGGATAGTTTTCTAACAGACCTCGTATATATGTGTGCGTGTACAAACACTTCTATGTGTGTGTGTTTTCAAGTGATGTAAATCCTAAAGCTGCTGCACCATGTTGTATTTGTTTACGTTTACGTCACTGATTTTTTTTCCTTTTGTTTATTAAATATTCCATGTAAACTGACGTGTCTTTACTCGTTACTCAGAATGGACAATCATTTGTCTTTTTTATTCTCACTTGTCCACATAACATGTTTTTCTTAGTAAATAAACCCAGCGTGATGAGTGAAGTGATCCGAATGATCAAACCACAGGAGCTGAAGTACAGTTATCCCAAAGAACCCTTCATGAAGACCCCGACCTCAGAAGTCTACAAAGGAGAGTTCCATGGATTCACTGTGGCCATCAAGAGATACACTGACCTCATCAACACCAGTCCCGGGTCAGTAAAACTTCCTTCCCCAACAGGGGGCTGTGTTTGTTTTTTCAGGGGAACCTGGCAGGGTGACCTTTGACCTTCTGGCTGATATGATCCAGACTGATCCTGCATACTTCATCAGATAGAGTCTGATGAGTCTTTACAATGGTCACAAGGAGGACAGTGGACAGTCTGGGGTTTTTATTATTCACCCACAGGCCCGAGTGCATCCTCAGGAAGCTTTTACAACCAGGGTCGCGGACCGAACGGTCCCCTCTAAAAATCGGTCCACCCTACCTTGACTGTGCATGCGTCATTAGCCGCGGTTCACTGATTATTACCTTGTTTCTGCTTCAAACTGCCTCCAGTCATCATTTGTCTCAGCGACAGATATCTGAAGCTTTTGTACAAGAATCATTTCCACATAAATTCAGCAATATTTCATCAGAAAAGGCAGAGGAAGCGATCAGAGCGCTGCAGCTAAACGAGTTGCTAGCTGATGCGTTCACTGCAGGTCGGACATTTCAAAGCGTCACTGATTATTGCCTTGTTTCTGCTTCAAACTGACTTTAGAATGATTTAAGAGGTTTTACTTGTCATAATCACATGAATCCATTTGATAATTTTGGGTGAAGAGACTCTGTCTCAGATGTGCTGCTGTGGTCCGAAACAAGGTATGCAGTGAAGGCAGGGCAGACTGATTTTTAGGGGGGACCGCTTGGTCTGCGACACCAGGTCCATCTGGGGTATTTGTGAAGACTGAGGTCTTCTGCAGCTTTTACAGAAAAAACCTACAGGAGCACACACACTCAGAATCTGAACAACATTGTACATTAGATAACTGTGCAGGATCTAAAGTACAGCCATGTGACCCTTCGTGTCACAAGCTGAGTACTGATGACCCCAGTGCAGAGAACAGGTCTCCAACATTCTTCACTCAAAGTTCTTAAGCAGGCCAAAGTCACAACCACAGCACATCAGTCAGCGGAACGAAGGAGTCTGTGAAAGCAGTGGCAGGACCTAAGAAACAGGCAGAAATGTTCCTCACACAGAAAGGTAGCCAACCAGGAGGAGGCAGGCAAAACCAGCAAGAAAGCAGCTGACATGAAACAGGGTAGCAGCAAGGAAAATACTGGGAAAAAAGAGCAACTGGAGATTTCTGACGTCTTCCAAGGGTTGACAAGGACTCAAAATAACAGATATGTGATTGACATTGTGACCCAGACTTGACCCGGATCTGGATTCCACAGCACAATGCCATAACTGCACCCTGATCCAGAACAGTTGGACTGATCACGATGTTACAATGTGATATTTAATTCAAAAGCTGAACAGAGCCGCGTCTTCCTGATGTTGGTTTACATCTTGATGTCATATCTTTCTGCTGCAGAACCAGAACCATATTGTTCCAGATCACTGACAAATTCATACACTAACTCTTTATTTGTACAACAGCCACATGGAATTTACATTTTGTCAAAATCCATCAAGCAGATTTGATATGATCCTCAAAATGGTGAAAATTTAAGAAATAATTCAGATTCTGGATCTTGATCCTGATCCACTCCAAAATATTTTGGAGGCGATCTCCAAAATATTTTGGAGGCGATCTCCAAAATATTTTGGAGATCGCCTCCAAAATTCAGTAGAGTCTTCCATGGCCCAATATCCATGAGTGGGGTCATTCCATGTGAAATCATCCAGGGGTGCTGGGTGACCCCCTCAGATTTTTAGGAAAAAAATTACTAATGTTTATCCATCAATATAATGGAGAAATCCAAAGTTTTGGTCCATAGGTCAAACCAAATTGAAACAACAGCCCATGGGAATTTTTTTTGTTTTCTTAGTTTTTGGACAATTGGGTTTTGGCCAAGTTTGAGCTTTTACTGCAGGTGCTCTGTTGAATGTGGGAAGCTGGTATTTACTTGGTAGGGCTAACTTCTCCTATAGAACCAGAAAATGCAGTCATTTTTATATCTTCACTAGTTTTGGTACAATAGAGGGCTCAAAATTGCCGAAAACCAATAACTGCAAATATTTCCACATCTTTTAAGCATCACTGCTCAAGAAATTTGCAAGATGGGAAGTTAATATTTGGCACAATTATAATGACAATATGTTTTTACAAGGAAATCCTACTTTTATATACACATTTTAAACAGATATGCTACAGGCGAAATTTTTCTGTGTCGTCTTTTGAAATTTTACCAAAAATTGACCATTTTCAAGGTCATGGTTGACCATGTTGACAGTAATTCAGCTCTTTCATATTTGTACCACATAATGTCACAGAAGTCAGCATGATGTGGTATGAAAATGGTTTTGGTGCTCAGCTTTGTTTTTTAACTCTGAATATTTTGTTAAGCTCATTTCATGTCGAGCGGAACTTATCACTATTTTCAATATTACATGCTAATGCAAAGAAAACTACTACTCACCAGTTCTTTTCTTGGCATGAACATTTTTAGGATCTGCGCAGACATGTTGCCGACTTTCATATCCAGATAAATACATCTTCTCATGATGCAAACAAATGGAGTTATAGTTATACTCCAGACCACCAAACCAATCCCACCTTGTCCTCACTGGTAAGATCATTGATGTAAAGTATCCCAGTTTTTCTAGCCCAAGTGGTTTTGTGGCATTTATTATGTAAAGTGCTGCCCAGATCACATGGAAGTAAATCCTGGCACTCCATGTCACTATCTGACTTGATGCAGCTATGACAACCCAACTTACCTTCACCTTTTTATATTTACCTAACGTGCACAATAATTTTCCAAAGCCGGTCCAGACAAATTTTAACTATGTCATCATGATTAAATTATGTCTATTTAAGGAAAGAGACAGACATGTCAGAATCACAAAATCAATGGAATAACTTTAAAAGGTGATATATATCAATCAATAAAGTATCAATTATTGCTAATAAAAATGAAGGAATACTTTTTGGAGGGGCACATAAGGTAATACTGACTGTTATTAACCCCTTAATGCCCAAATTTATATAGCTGTATATAAAAAAATGTTTTGTGTGTGTTTTTGCCTTTAAGTAGATGGTAAATAATGTTGAGATTATTCATTTCACTTTTGCACAAAAACTAGATAGTAATATTCGGTATTCTGGTAATGACTTTATGTTATAATGTTGTAATAATGATGGTATGTTGCAAATTTGCGACAACAGGCATACAGGTCAATTTGGTAAGTTGCATATTTGAGTCAGAGATTGTAGAATATATGCGACGATGGGCATTAAGGGGTTAAAGATTCAATGAACAATGATGACAAGGTCTGGAGCTAGTAAAGTTCCATCACACATTGCAAGAATGTGGAGAAGCCATTCCGACATGGCAAATATTGCCATAATCCAATGCAGTCGGGAGGAAAAGAGGCGTGGTCAGCCATGGTCCGAACGCATCCGGACTGCCTCGTGCACACCTGCAGGATGCAGCTCAAAGATATTTCAGACAACACTCAGATGACACAGACTGCTGTCAGACGGCACAGACTTTGGAGCTGTCACTCACTCACTCACTCACTCACTCACTCACTCACTCACTCACTCACTCACTCACTCACTCACTCACTCACTCACTCACTCACGCACGCACGCACGCACGCAGCCGGGTGAAAGGGACTTGACCAACTGTCTGCCCTGCACTGTGGAACGCAAGGTAAGGAAGGTGAGTTACATGTTTATTTATGTCATCATGTGCTGGGCAAACATTTCCACATCATACCTGCTACAGACTTAGGAGGTGTATGTGTAATAATGCATGCGTTACAGCAGTGACATCCTGTTCAGCTGCGTTGCTGGGCGCTGCACTGTACCTCTGACACATGCACAGTGCCACATACATGTTATTACATAACATTTCCTTGGCCCTTCCTGGCCAGGATCCAGTGGAGGTGGACAAACATGACACAACATGCCGACAGGCTTTGCTGTGACTGATTGATCTCAGAGCTCAATCAACCACGATCAGATTGTTTCAGATGCTGTTTTGATGCCGTCAGAATATGTAAATTGCGGTCAGATTATACATGGACTGCCATCTCAACAGCGCCCAGAGAGTTTTGAACATATGCTTCACACTCGGGGCCGCCGGCCGATTTTGACCAACTGTGTTGATTTCCGCAGATGGCTGTCAGAACATTTTGAGTGTCAGAACACTTTTCAGATGTGCACCGACTCATAAATCCGATGCCACTCTGCGTGATTCCAGCTATGTTTGATGGGGTATAAGACACAAAAAGTTTCAGTAAAAATCTATTGTAGCATAAAAATTCGTAATTAAAAACAAAGCTTAGCACCAAAACCATTTTCATACCACATCATGCTGACATCTGTGACATTATGTGGTACAAATATGAAAGAGCTGAATTACTGTCAACATGGTCAAACATGACCTTGAAAATGATCAATTTTTGGTAAAATTTCAAAAGGCGGCACAGAAAAATTTCATCTGTAGCATTTCTGTTTAAAATGTGTATATAAAAGTAGGATTTCCTTGTAAAAACATATTGTCATTATAATTGTGCCAAATATTAACTCCCCATCTTGCAGATTTCTTGAGCAATGATGCTTAAAAGATGTGAAAATATTTGCAATTATTGGTTTTCGGCAATTTTGAGCCCTCTATTGTACCAAAACTAGTGTAGATATAACAATGACTGCATTTTCTGGTTCTATAGGAAAAGTTAGCTCTCAGTAGCAAATACCAGCTTCCCACATTCAACAGAGCACCTGCAGTAGAAGCTCAAACTTGGCCAAAACCCAATTATCCAAAATCTAAGAATAAACAAACAAACCAAAAAAAAAAATAAAATTCCCATGGGCTGTTGTTTCAATTTGTTTTGACCTATGGACCAAAACTTTGGATTTCTCCATTATATTGATGGATTTACATCTGTGAATTGTTTAAAAAAATCTGAGGGGGTCAGCCAGCAAATGTGCCTCAGCTTGGATGATTTCACATGGAATGACCCTGTGGTGAACATTTCATCAAAATCTGTGCAGTAGTTTTGAGGTATTCCTGAAAACAGAGAGACAGACAAACACCTATGATTTTATCACATCCTCCCTGGTGGACGTAATAAGAACGCACATGTTCCAAGGAGCTGGAGAGAGAAACTTTAAGCACAGCAGGAGAGTGAGGTAACAGGAGGAAAGCAGCACACAGGAAGAGAATTTCAAACTAAAACAGGAAGTGAACATCAAGTGAGTAAAACAGGGAGGAACCAGAATTATTAACACAAGAGAAGAAACCAAAAGTAGATAACACAAGAAAATACAAAATGATTATTTATTAAAAACCTGAATCAAGAAATGAATAAACCAAAAGCCCAGACATAAGAAATTAGACTCGCACGATCCGGTCTCTGTATGACCAAAGTCATATGCTCTGTCCGCATTCTCACCATCACATCAGACCTGCTCCCGGTGGGTGTCTCTTGTCACCAATCCTGTTTGTGATGTTCAAGGACGGTATTTCAGGGTGCAGTCAGGGACTGGAGGGTGTCCGGTTCTTTTTTTTTTTTTCTTTTTTTTTTTTGTGGATGATGTGATTATGTTCTGCATACTGAGCAGGTCTGAGGCCAAGTGTGAAGCAACTGGGATGAGGATCAGTGCCTCCAAATCTTGATACCGTGGTCCTCTGTTGAAAAAGGGTGGATTGTCCCCTCTGCGTCAGGGGAGAGTTACTGCCCCAAGAGGAGGAGATTAAGTATCTCTGGGTTTTGTTCACGGGTGTGTGTAAGTTGGAGCATGAGCTTGATGGGCAGATTGGGGTGGAGTTTGATGTTTTTCAGAACATTGCGGTCAAGGAGCTGAGTTGGAAGGTCAGACTCTCAATTTATCAGTCAATTTCCTCTCCTGTCCTCACCTTGAACTTTGGGTAACGACTGAAAGAATAAAATCACAGATACAAGCAGCAAAAATGAGATTCCTCCTTTGGGTATCTGGACTTACACTCCTGGACAGGGTGAGAAGCTCAGCTATCCTGGAAAGACTCTGAGTGGAGCAGCTGCTTCTTTACATCAGAAGGAGACAGCTGAGGTGGTTTGTACACCTGGTGAGGATGCTCCTTGGTCACTCCAACTGGGAGGAGACCCCAGAGAAGACCCAGGTCATGTTGGAGAGATTACGAGGTCTGTCAATAAAGTATAGGTCCTTTTTATTTTTTTCAAAAACTATATGGATTTCATTCATATGTTTTTACATCAGACATGCTTGAACCCTCGTGCGCATGTGTGAGTTTTTCTACGCCTGTCGGTGACGTCATTCGCCTGTGAGCACTCCTTGTGGGAGGAGTCGTCCAGCCCCTCGTCGGAATTCCTTTGTCTGAGAAGTTGCTGAGAGACTGGCGCTTTGTTTGATCAAAATTTTTTCTAAACCTGTGAGAAACATCGAAGTGGACACGGTTCGAAAAATTAAGCTGGTTTTCAGTGAAACTTT
This sequence comes from Thalassophryne amazonica, assembly GCF_902500255.1. Lineage (NCBI taxonomy): Eukaryota > Metazoa > Chordata > Actinopteri > Batrachoidiformes > Batrachoididae > Thalassophryne > Thalassophryne amazonica. Next base: position 115,641,663 of record NC_047110.1, on the reverse strand, counting down.
TAACGGCTGATGAGAGATTTTGAGGTGATTCTGTCGCTTTAAGGACTTCCCACGGTGCGAGACGTCGTGCAGCGCTCTCAGCTGCCGTCATCAGCCTGTTTCAAGCTGAAAACCTCCACATTTCAGGCTCTATTGATCCAGGACGTTGTGAGAGAACAGAGAAGTTTCAGAAGAAGTCGGTTTCAGCATTTTATCTGGATATTCTACTGTTAAAGGAGATTTTTTTAATGAAAGACGTGCGGACGGGTCCGCGCGTCGGGACGCAGCCGCCGTGACGCTCCGCCACAGGAAAAACACCTCTGTTGGAAGCCTTAAGGACAAGTTGGAACATGTCCAGCTGTTAAACAATTTCTCATATACTCACTCCACTGAAAGCCATCAAAAGCCACCTGGATTTTACAAATGGTTATCAACATGGAGGTGTTTTTCCTGTGCCGCCGCACCGCGTCGGCTGCGTCCCGATGCGCGGACCCGTCCGCACGTCTTTCATTAAAAAAATCTCCTTTAACAGTGGAATATCCAGATAAAATGCTGAAACTGACTTCTTCTGAAACTTCTCTGTTCTCTCACGACGTCCTGGATCAACAGAGCCTGAAATGTGGAGGTTTTCAGCTTGAAACAGGCTGACGACGGCGCCTGAGAGCGCTGAGCGACGTCTCGCACCGTGGGAAGTCCTTAAAGCGACAGTATCACCTCAAAATCTCTCATCAGCCGTTAAAATTTTCACTGAAAACCAGCTTAATTTTTCGAACCGTGTCCACTTCGATGTTTCTCACAGGTTTAGAAAAAATTTTGATCAAACAAAGCACCAGTCTCTCAGCAACTTCTCAGACAAAGGAATTCCGACGAGGGGCTGGACGACTCCTCCCACAAGGAGTGCTCACAGGCGAATGACGTCACCGACAGGCGTGGAAAAACTCACGCATGCGCACGAGGGTTCAAGCATGTCTGACGTAAAAACATATGAATGAAATCCATATAGTTTTTGAAAAAAATAAAAAGGACCTATACTTTATTGACAGCCTTCGTATATGTCTCAGCTGGGTTGGGCAGGTCTCGGGATCTCCCAGGAAGAGTTAACATGATTTGGCCGAGAATGGGGAAGTGTGGGGTGAGCTGCTTGGTCTGCTGCCATGGTGACTGTGATAAGTGGCAGAAAATGAATGAATGAAAATTGACAGAGAATTGATAGACTGAATTAGATTTGTTGAGGTTTGATCCTCCAGGCACATGTCGACTGATCTCTAAAACATCTCTCTCTGAAGTGAGATACGAGCCGTCTTCAACAAGGAGGTGGAAACCATGAAGCGGTTTGAGTCGCCCAACATCCTACGAATGTTTGGCATCTGCGTCCAGGACGAGGACGGTGAGTGGACACAACACTACAACCAGCACCTGCCAATCACCGCACTGACGTGTCACTGGCACCTCCTGTAGGACCCAAACCACAGTTCCTCATCGTCATGGAGTACTGTGAGAAGGGGAGCCTCCGGGAGGTTCTGGACTCCTCCTGCAAACTGTCCTGGACCAGGAAAGCGCGTATGTGCTGGGATGCAGCTCGTGGACTCTACCGGTGAGTCTGGACAAATTGTGACGTCTTTGTGCATGTTGGTGGGTCAATGAGGCAAATCTGATGAGCAGAAAAGTCCTCAGAGAGGGACATCACAGGCTTGTCAAAATGTCCAGAATGTCAGATGGGCTTTGGAACAGTCAGGTTCACTGAAAACAAAATACCCAGACTTATTTCTTTAAAATGCAGCGACGCCTGGCGCCGGTTCTCGCTCCCACACACAACCTGCTTTTCTTAAAAGCCATTTCTCTGTATATTAGAACTGGAGCCAAAATGTTGACCTTGATCTCTGACCTTGGATACTGATGGGTCCTTACCAAAACCAAGTCACTTCATCCCAACCATAGGCCCAGTGTGGCCACCACTGATTAGACGTTCTTAAGTCATCTTGATACTCGCAGAAATAACGTCCTGAAGAGACCAAAGTGCTGACGAGAACACGCACTGAATAACACACAGACTGTTCCTACAACACAACTTAGAACCTTTAGCACACAGTTTGATAAATGAAGGCAGAGGAATCTATTTTAAGTGCACCTGTCTTCCAGGAAACTCAGACCTGGATTTCGTCTGTCGTCTTTCTGCCTTTGGCTCCACCGTGAAGCTGTGATCGGTGGAGCATCAATGACTACGTTTACATGCCGTTAATATTCGGGTTAAGGTCCATATTCCGGTTTCTGAATCATTAGGAATAACCCGTTTACATGCTTAAGCAGACAGAGTTACTCCTGTACACATGGTCACTGGTATCATTTGGAATCTCCCCATCTCAACAGCGACACACGTCTTCCACCGGTGCTTGATTTGATCTGGCGTTCGTGCAAATTCTGCTTCGTGTAAAACCCCTCACTACACACTTTATACACTTTTCTCAAACAGGCATTTTCTCATTTTTCTCTCCTGTGTAAACACTCTCTTTTTTCATCTGGGCGAGAAGATTATAACAGACACACGCAGAGCTCAATGCGCGCGCTCTCCCTTCACTCACTGCCTCCGGCGGTACGGATGCGGGACCCGCAAAGAATCCAAGTCATGGCCATGGAGCTCTGTGGCTGCGGTTACTGAGACCCTGCAGCGCTGGGGATTTTTCCGCAAATGCCGGAGCGCTCCACATCAAAACAGCAAGCGTAGTCTCTGGACCTGTTGCCAGAGTTGGCGCAACTCCACACAGCAGAGAGGGGGGCGGTGTGAAGTGGCCCACTGCGGCGTTTACCGAGCCGGCAGATTCAGTAAGCACATCGGAGGCAGAGCAATCACAGTGATGCCAACCGGTGCCGCAACCGGCCCGCCTGTTAAGGACGCAGAACACAATGCGCTGTTTACCTCTGCTTCTGTGGTCTCCGGTGGGTTGCGTGCGCCGCATACAAGTAGTTGCCGTACTCAAAAGACCAAGATTCCTTGCGGCTAGGACATGCACAGAACACAAAATAATGTTCCTTTTTATGGGGATATCCCGATGCGCGTTTATATGACCTGATATTCGGGTTAGAAAAGGAGTAACCCAGGGATCATATTTGGGGTTTTTACAAACCGGAATATGACCATATTCAGGTTTTTGTGGGTGTTTACATGGCCGTGCGCAACCGGATTATTGCTAATATTCCGGTTATGAAAGGGTTATTTGCTGCATGTAAACATAGTCAATCTCTCTAATCACAGCCACTGACGCCTCCAGCTCCATCAGAGGGGTCATAGAAAAAAGGAAGAATTTGAGAATCTAATGTTGTTGTTTTGATTTGATTTGTGTTTGTTCTCTTCAAAAACAAACAAACAACCAAAATGGTGTCATTGGCCTTTCTTGGTGGCTTCCCTCATTAGTCCTGCTGGAATAAGGTTGATTTGTGTGTTAAGCCTGAATTACACAGTCAATGTTCTACAACACTGGAATCATAAGTTGCCTGTTGTTCATTAAGTTTACTGTAGTATACCGCCTGCTGCAGAGGTCAGGACCTGACCGCCTGCTGCTGCAACTGTCAGGTCCTGCGCCTGCTGCAGAGGTCAGGACCTGACCGCCTGCTGCAGAGGTCAGGACTTGACCGCCTGCTCCAGAGGTCAGGACCTGACCGCCTGCTGCACAGGTCAGGACTTGACCGCCTGCTGCAGAGGTCAGGCCCTGACTGCCTGCTGCAGAGGTCAGGAACTGACCGCCTGCTCTAGAGGTCAGGACCTGACCGCCTGCTGCAGAGGTCAGGACTTGACCGCCTCCTTCAGAGGTCAGACCCTGACTGCCTGCTGCAGAGGTCAGGAACTGACCGCCTGCTCCAGAGGTCAGGACCTGACCGCCTGCTGCTGCAACTGTCAGGTCCTGCGCCTGCTGCAGAGGTCAGGACCTGACCGCTGCAGAGGTCAGGCCCTGACTGCCTGCTGCAGAGGTCAGGACCCGACCGCCTGCTGCAGAGGTCAGGACTTGACCGCCTGCTCCAGAGGTCAGGCCCTGACCGCCTGCTGCAGAGGTCAGGAACTGACCGCCTGCTCCAGAGGTCAGGACCTGACCGCCTGCTGCAGCGGTCAGGACTTGACCGCCTGCTGCAGAGGTCAGGAACTGACCGCCTGCTGCAGAGGTCAGGACCTGCACCGGTCCTGCGTCGCCTGCATGTTAATGAGTGGTGCTGTTGTTTCTCAGACTGCACCAAACAGAAGAAAAAAGTAAAGTTCATGGATGCATCAATAGCAACAAGTTTCTGGTGGCTCAAGGCTACAGAGTCAAGGTAAGACAGTGTTATTACTGTTGCACTCCCATTAATCTTGCCGTCATTCTCATGTTTCATTTATCTGGCCACAAAGAGAAACCAGAGATCAGGTTTTAAAAGTCTTCTAAAAAAGGTTACTGCTGAAGACTGAACAGTTTCTTGTAAAATTAATCTGTGATTCAGTAAAAAGTGTAAATGTTTGGTGCACTGAGCAGAGACTGACAGTCATTAGACTCTGGATAAGCACCTCAGATTTACATACAGTTTGTATTTTGACCTTTGAATATACAACCCCTGGCAAAAATGATGGAATCACCGGCCTCGGAGGATGTTCATTCAGTTGTTTAATTTTGTAGAAAAAAAGCAGATCACAGACATGACACAAAACCGTTACTGACTGTCACAATCTTTTTTTCTTGATTTCTTATAGTGTTTCTTAAAGCCAGAAAGTTGCCATTTAAAATGACTTTAGTTTTGTCTCATGTCTGTGATCTGCTTTTTTTCTACAAAATTAAACAACTGAATGAACATCCTCTGAGGCCGGTGATTCCATCATTTTTGCCAGGGGTTGTAGAAGCATTAGATAGGTTGAAAACTTTCCCTTTTGGGACGAGGTGTATTTTTCTGACCCCAGTAACTTTTAGGGTTCCAGCCTGATTGGGACCTAATTCAGGCATGTACTTGGCAACACACAGCTGAACCCACTTACCAAATTTGGCTGAACTCAGTCCCATATGGAAAAGGTGTTTTTTTTAGACCCCGATAACTTTCAGGGTTCTGGCCCGATTGGGACGATAATGAATTATGCACCGCTACACCCCCAGCATGTCACATTTCAAGCAGATTAGCCGCTGAGACATAGTCCAGAAACCCCCGCGTGACACATGCACAGATACGTACCAGCAATTATTATAAGATTCATAATAACGGAGGAATTCTGTGTTTTTTCTGTCACATTCAAGCTCACCAAGCTCATTTCCTGCCAGCTGATCCACATGCTTAACTCGTCATGTTGGTGATTCCAAGTGTCACTTATTGTCAGGAACTCTGAGTGGCTTCTGCAGCAGCAGACGGAAGCTGTGTCATGGATTTGGCCGGGTCTGGGCGCTGAGCCCTTGTTTTTCCCCTTTTTGTGGTTTTCCGTCTGCTTCAGTTTGGATTTATCAGTGATTATTTTCATCATGAGTTATTCTGTTATGTTTTTCTTATCTCTTTGTTACTTTCCATACTTTAGCCTTTGTCCAGTTCTGTTCTAGTTTTGTTCTGCCGGTTTGTGTTTTCATTGTTTCTCTTCTAGCTTTCATCTGTTTTCTGTTATACTTTTATAACGGGTTTTGATTTCTGTTTATTAATCTGTTCCTGTTTTATTCTGCTTTTGTATTGATTTCCTGAGCAGTTGTAGTTGCTTCTGTGCTCATGTTTGATTTTGGTTCCTGGTGTTGTATGATATTCTGACCATGATTTACAATTTAGCTCTGCTCTGTTTTTGCCATTTGTTTCCACTTCGCACCTCCCGTCATGTCTTCATTCCTTGTCTCACGCTCAGTTACTTATTTTCACTCCACGTCCTGCACCTGTCCCATGTCTTTGTTTCCCACCTTGTTTATTTTTGCTTTGTGTTTTCATTCACTCCCACTCTTGCTCCAGCTCACGTGTATTTGTCTGTTACTTCACTCCACTCTGTGCTTTCCTTCCTTCACTATCTTGTACTCTGCACAGCCTTTGGCTCCCCTGGTCACGCCCCCTTCCAGTGACTTCCACGCACCTGCTTCACATCACCCTAATTTGTTTGCTCCTTATGTAAACCATCACAGTCTCACAGCTCACTGCCAGTTTGTTGTCTCGTACACATTCCAGCGCCTTTGTCAGTTCAGATTTTTGCTTCACCGTGTATCGTACCTCTGCTCTGTTTTTCTCGACCATGCCTTTTGCCTCGTCCCGGACGTCTGTGTTTGCTTGTGCCTCTGACCCCTGCTCAACTATGACTGCATTTTTGCCTGATCCTGATTGTACCTCTGCTCCGCGGCTTGATCACATGTGTACCGAACCAGAGCCTGAAATAAAGACCATGTTTTCTCCTACACCTAAACCTAGTCCGGGAGTTTGCATTGTGGGTCCAGCCACCATGGTAGACGGGCCTCCGCCCAGTCTGACAAGCTGATGTAGTGAGACGCTGTAATTCTGTAATCCTTTCCATGAAAACATGCGGTTTGCCAACATGTGAACATGTAAAAACACCAACAGGGATGGGGTGTTGACCTTTGACGTCCAGAAAGAGCTCAGAGTGGACCTCCTGCTGACGGGCCAGACGGCACCGAGTGGTTGGATACAAATGCAGCATTCAGGTCTCAGCTTCACAGAGTTTAATGTCAGGGCTTGCATGGGTCGGTACACAAAAAGACAGTCCAAAAATAGCAACAGTAACTGAAGCATTTGGCAGAGACAAGTTCCAGAAACAGGCAGACAGGTCGATACACGGTAAAGCAAAAACAGGACTGTGAAAACTCTGAAGACAAACACTCAAAAGAGGCACAACAATCTCACAAGAGAGAGAGGAAGAAGGTGTGACTAATAAATGGGATGTGATCAGGGTAAATGCACCGCAGGTGTGTGAGGAAAGATCCAGAAAGAGGCGTGGCCACAGGAAGGGCAGACAGGAGGGAAACGCCCAACACCAAACAACACAAAAGAAATCCAGCCACCAAACCCCAGTGCAAAAACTAACAGAATACACAAAAGAGCAAACAATAAACCCCCACAGACCCAATCATGACACCTGCTCCTGGTTCCTATGATTTGGATGATTCCCAGTTGCCTCTCTCTGGAAATTTTTCTGGGAGCAAGTTGTACTTGGGAGAATAAGTACAAATCAGGGCAAATCACAGCAGAACAGCTCGTATGAGGGAACCACGAAAATATCAGGCTGACGGGCAGGCTTGAACTATGCCGCTGCGATGGTTTCATGCACGCAGAAACACAGCGCGAGCAGCTGCAGCATGTGTAACCACATCGCACAGCTGCTGTGAAAAAATAAAAAATACATACCACCCACGGGATTCGAACATGCAGTTTCCAAAAGCTCCGATTGCCAGCCAGAAATATTACCACTGAGCTACCATCGCCGTCCTGTAAAAGCTGTGGGAAAATGCCTGATATCAAGAAGGACATGGACGTATTTAAAAAAAATAAAACCACACACCATATACAAACACCGCATTTTATTGAATCCCTCTTATCAAGCGGACAATACAATACAATGAACTGTCTATTCCTCTGTAGATGACCCATGGTCACAGATGTACAGACATGAAATGACTTGAATGAGAAGCAGGGCGCTCTTATCATGTCCACATCTGCTGGCGGCGTGTTCAGCCGGTCCGTTTCACCTGGGACACCCTGTCAATGTGCGCAGTGTGTGCTCACTCGCTGCAGCCTATTGCAACAGTGATATATGTTTTTATGTATGTCCACGTGAGGACAGCAACCAGACACACGCGCATCACAGTGGACAGTTGTTAGTTCATGTCCGTCCAATCACAGTACGTGTTCTCCAGCTGGGACGTCCAGATCCACAGATCTCCACAACGGCTCCTGTGGGCAGACACACCCCGTCAGTTCAGCACACACACCAACGTGTCACTGTGTCTGTTTGAAAAGTCACACTCGTGGGGGCACTTAGACAAATTTCACATCCAGCTCGACAGTGATCGTCTGCTAACTGTTTTCGTGCCAACAGCGCAAATGGCCACACATTTTCTAAGTGCCATGTGAGTGGCATTAGATGTTTATGTTTGTCAGCTGGAATTTGGCCAACACCTGCCACGAGAGGGTTTGATGGGCTCGCACAAGGCACACTCTGTCTTTCAGCTGCTGGTGTGCATAAATAGTTATAGCAACAGGTGTACGAGGTGTTAGAGGCAGCTACGATTTTACATGTATTGCATATGATTCCTGCTTCATGCACACTTTGACCACATTCATACTGTGTGTGAAGGGGCCCTTACAGATGCAACAAATATAACACATGCAAAAAATGCAACACGTGTAATATGTGCAACAAATCTAACAAATGCAACACATGTAACACATACAACATGTAACAAACCAACCAACCAATGCATTATGGGATTGTTGGATGACATTTGCTCGCTGAGCTGATGTGAGGTTTTGTCTGTGTTGGTATGTTGTGGTGCAGCTTGGAGGATTTGAACTCGCTAAAACAGAGACATCGCTGAAGAAGATGACAAAGGGCAAAGAGATTAAGTCTCTTTGCTACTCGTGTCCCCAGAAACTCAGTGACATCAACCACCCCTACAGCAAAGACTGTGAGATTTACAGGTCAGAACACTTTGCCACCTTAAAGCAGGTGCTGCCTTGCTCAGTGGCACATCTGATGTGATTGATTGTGTTGCTCACTTCACTTCTTGAAACAAATTAGTCTCTTATTATTAACTTCTTACTTGTCTGTTTCTCTAACCTGATTCCTATTAATGAATCAAATGAATGAAATAAAGAATAGGAATTAAACCACCCTCGATTTCTGTTTCTCAGCTTTGGAATTGTCCTGTGGGAAATTGCAACAAGGAAGAAGCCCTTTGATGGTAAGTATCAAAGCAGCAGCAACCGGCCGATTGAATTTTAGACGTAATCCCATCCGGTAAATCAGTAACTCATCGCCGTGATAAAAGGCTGCTCACAAATGTGTGTAAAAATGGATTCAGGAAAAGAAAAAAGTCTGCATTTCAAACTTCCTCCAACAGTAACTTCTTTCAGAAGGTATCGTTATTTCCCAGCAGATTACTGGTGTCCACTCATGATTTGATCGCGGGCGGGTATGTGGAAAATATAACTACTCTGTGTGTGTTTTTGGGGGGGGTTAAAAATGCCAAGCTCGTTTTTTAATCAGTGTGATTGTGTTTAATGGATTCAGCACGTAAGAAAACAAAGAACAGGTGGTGTTCTGTTTTTTCACATTGACTCCATGTCACTATGAGATGAGCAGAAATGGTGCTGAAGACTTGAAAAAATAACTCACCCTAAAGCGAACCAACAGAGACAGAAACCCGGCGAGAGTGATATAGGATGTGATGCAGATTGTGATGTAGAAAGTGATATAAGAAGTAATGTGGAGAGTGATATAGGATGTGATGTAGAAAGTGATATAGGACATGACGTAGAAAGTGATGTAGAAATAATGTAGGTTGTGATGTAGGAAGTGATACAGGAAGTGATATGAGAATGATATAGAAAGCAATATACATGTGATATAGAAAGGTCTTTTCCCAGAATTTGTTGGGCACCAGACAAATAATGTGGCATATTTTTCAATATGATTGGAGCATTTTTAAGTTTTAACCCCTGTGGAATTCTGCAATGACCCCATCTGGTCACCAATTGCAAATTCAATTGGCCCGTCTGCTTTTTCAAAAGAGTTGATGTCTAAAGGCACCTTGGCACTTGAATGCATTTAACCCTCGCACTGCTGCGCAATTTGTCATGCAAATACGACCGCTTTGTCCTGCTGGATGGTGCGCTATATGAAATAATTATTTTATAGTGGATTAATCATTTACTCTCAGAACTTAGCAGATGAAACCACCTCTAATCGCTCTAGAATCACAGAGAAATTTTCTACAGCTGCAGCTTTTCTGTCTCTCTCTCTCTCTCTCTCTCTCTCTCTCTCTCTCTCTCTCTCATGTGCTTCATGAGGTGGAGAACGCATTTGGAAATGTCTCAAAGGTAATTATTTGTAATGTTTATATTGTAATGGCTTGGTAAAACAGTTGCATGTTCATTCCTTCTTATGAGTATCTGTAAAATTATGTTTTTGATAGATTTAACATCTTGTTATAATCCTTCAGATGAGCTGCGCTGTGATGCGCTGCACTGATGCAGTGACTCACAATGACACACAGTGTTTTTGAATTGTTGGTGCAATGTTCACGTGAAGTTCACAAAATTAATGCCGGCCAGAGATTTTGAACATTTCAAATTTTTCTTTGCACACTTGAATGCAGCCGTGCACAGTTTATAATGGTTTACAATAAGTTGACTCTGTGGTACAGCAGATTGCATACCAGCATGCAGATCAAATATGTGCAAGTGTCAAGGCACCTTCATGAGTATTTGTGCCAAATTTGGTGCTTCTATCACCATTTCAAAGATTCCTCTGTAAATATTCTGGTGTGTGCTGCATGTTATTGTTGGGGAAAGTGTAGTGACACGGACCCACAACAGGGGGCGCAAATGAACGGTCAGTAGATGAGCCAAAAGGTAACAATTTAATGTTGTGAATGTGCACAACGACTATACAGACAATCTCAGAATATGATAGCAGTCAATACACAAAGGTGACGTGTGGGCAGGCTCCAGGATAGAAGACGTCTGTCCTGAGAAGAGCCGGAACCACACGATTTCCGCCGCCACCGAACCTGGTGAATACTGGAGCCACCAAGTCCCGAATTCCCAGGTGATCACCGTCCCCGACTGTCGGATCTGGTACTGCTGGTGAGGAGCACAAACAGTGAGATGTGGGTGTGTGCACACCCAGTAACAAAAACATTCAGAAGGTGGAAAGTCACCTCCACCTCTAATCACACACACGTGCAGCTCCTGTTAACCACTTATCTGGTTGGGGTGTGAAGCGAAGCCGTCGCTGATCACACCAAACGCCAATCCACAGATAAGGAAACACTTACAGGAAAACAGCTGCAAAGAAGTTCAGACTATTAGTCAGTGTTTTCAGTTTAGCAGAGAATTACCTTCACAGGTAGATGATATCTCGGCAATGAGGTGGAGATGACATCCGGGTTTTATGGAGTAGTATGATGAAGCGTAGATGGGTGACAGCTGTCATGAGATAATGAGTGACAGCTGTCACTCCCGGCTGTGTCCGTGGCGGCAGCGCCCTCTCGTGCCTGAAGCCCGCACTTCAGGCAGGGCGCCCTCTGGTGGTGGGCCAGCAGTACCTCCTCTTCTGGCAGCCCACACAACAGTTATAGGAGAATCCTGGGGCCACTAGGCCTCCCTGAAGGGCAAAAAGGTAGCTATCATACTTAGAAATTAATTGTCAAAAAACAATTTCTGTAATTTTGCATCTTTCAGAGATTTACTTTTACCAAATGACTTTAGAGGTAAAGAAGAAGAAGAGAGTGAGAGCTCAACAAAGGATCATATGGTGGAAGCTGAAGGAAGAAGACTGTTGTGTGAAATTAGCGAGCAGGTGAGAGAAGCACTGGTTGGAGGGGAAGCAATTTTGGACAGCTGGAAAAGTACTACTGACGTGGTGAGGGAGACAGCTAGGGCAGTACTGGGTATGACATCTGGACAGTGGAAGGAAGACAAGGAGACTTGGTGGTGGAATGAAGAGGTCCAGGAAAGCATAAGGAGAAAGAGGTCGGTGACAAAGAATAGTTGGAGAGATGAAGAAAGTAGACAGGAGTACAAGGAGATGCGGTGTAAGGTGAAAAGAGAAGTGGCAAAAGTGAAGGAAAAGGCATATTGCGAGCTGTACAAGAAGTTGAATAGTAAGGAAGGAGAAAAGGACTTGTACCGATTGGCCAGACAAAGGGACAGAGCTGGAAAGGATGTGCAGCAGGTTAGGGTGGTAAAAGATGCACATGGTAATGTGCTGACAAGTGAGGAGTGTGTGCTGAGAAGTTGGAGGGAATATTTTGAAGAGCTGATGAATAAAGAAAATGAGCGAGAGAAAAGGCTGGATGATGTGGTGAGAGTAAATCAGGAAGTACAAGAGATTAGTAAGGAAGAAGTGAGGGCTGCTATGAAGAGGATGAAGAGTGGAAAGGCAGTTGGTCCAGATGACATTCCAGTGGAGGCATGGAAATGTCTAGGAGAGATGACAGTGGAATTTGGTGCATTCATCTCTAGCCTGTCAGCTAGTGTGGACAACATTTTGATTATTGGTGATTTTAATATTCACATAAATAAGCCCTTTGATCCCCTTTGCAAGTCATTTATGGAACTTGTGGATGCACTGGGATTCCAGCAATGTATTCAGGATTCAACACATACTAGTGGAAATACCCTTGATCTGGTACTCACACGTGGCCTTGCTGTCACAAACATTGACATTTTGCCTCTTGCCTCGGTGATCTCTGACCACTCATTTGTTAGGTGTGCATTTATGTTGCCACGCCTAGTGGATCAAAAGCCTTGTCTTTCTTTGCGGCGACGCATTACTCCTTCAATTATGATAGAACTCGAAGCCAGACTGCCTGAAATTTTGGCCTCGGGGTTAGAGAATATTCAATCAGTAGATAGTCTTGCGGATGGCTTGAACTCAGCGCTCAAGGCCACACTGGACAAGGTTGCGCCTCCTCTCTTGAGGACACGCCTTCCCAAGGCATACTCACCTTGGTTTAATGGTTACCTGCGTGACCTTAGGCAGAAGGCTCGAGGTTTTGAACGGAAATGGCGTAGTTCTAAGTTAGAGGTGTTCCATCTTGCATGGCGAGATGCTGTCTTGGAATATAAGCAGGCACTACTGGCTACAAAGCGTGCCTATTATTCTGATTTGATTAATAAAAATAAGCATAATTCCAAGTTTTTGTTTGAAACTGTAGCACTTCTTATTCATGGACAGCCACCTGTTATTCACTCTCCTTTCTCAGCACAGGACTTCTTGGATTATTTCGAGAAGAAAATTGAGGATATTAGGTTGAGTATATCTCAGCAGGCTTTGGCCCAACCACTGCATACTGCTGTGGAGGTGGATGCGCCCACTGAGGTGGTATCCAGATTTACAGATTTTGATGGTATCTCGCTAGGCGCACTGACGAAGCTCGTGACGTCTACTAAAAGCACAACCTGTTTAATTGATCCTATACCAGCAAAACTGTTTAAGGACCTGTGGCCCACTCTTGGACCAACTGTGCTGGAAATTATAAATCTCTCATTAACTTCTGGATCTGTTCCTAAATGTTTTAAGTCTGCAGTGATCAAACCATTACTTAAAAAATCTAATCTCAACCCTAGTGTATTGAAGAATTATAGACCGATATCAAATCTGTCATTTTGTTCTAAAATCCTGAAAAAAGTGGTCTCGCGACAGCTCGTGGACTACCTCACTGAGAATAATCTTTTTGAGCCACTGCATTCTGCTTTTAGAAAATTTCACTCCACAGAGACAGCACTTACTAAAGTAGTGAATGACCTTTTGCGAGCAATGGACTCGGATATCACTACGGTCCTGGTGCTGCTGGATCTTAGTGCTGCATTTGACACTGGATTACCATATTCTACTCAATAGGCTGGAGAATCACTTTGGGATTACTGGAACTGCTCTTGCATGGTTGACGTCGTACCTGTCCAGTCGTTCCTACTGTGTATTGTGTAATGGAACCTCCTCCGATCGTAGAGACATGAAGTTTGGGGTTCCTCAGGGATCCGTTTTGGGCCCCTTGCTTTTTTCTCTTTATGTAGCACCCCTCAGGAATATATTGTGGCGTTTTGGGATTCCCTTTCATTGCTATACTGATGACACTCAATTGTATATGCCAATAACTGCTGGTAATCTTACTCACATAAAATCCTTGGAAGATTGTCTTGCATCAGTAAGAAGTTGGATGTCTAGTAACTTCCTACTTTTAAATTCTGATAAGACTGAAGTTATGGTTTTTGGTCCAGCAAGATATCGGCATCAATTTGATCAGCTAGCATTTAGCTTAGGTCCGTGTGTTATACATCATATGGATAAAGTGAGGAACCTTGGAGTAATTTTTGATCCTGCGTTGTCCTTTGATCTCCACATTAGAGACATTACAAGGACTGCCTTCTTCCATTTGCGAAATATAGCGAGGATTCGTCCTATTCTGTCTATGGCAGATGCTGAGACTTTGATTCATGCGTTTGTCTCTTCTAGATTGGACTATTGTAATGCTCTATTCTCTGGCTTACCGCAGTCCAGGATCAGGGGTCTTCAATTGGTTCAGAATGCTGCTGCCAGACTTTTGACACGGAGCAGAAAGTTTGACCACATTACGCCAATCTTGGCGTCCCTGCACTGGCTTCCTGTTTCTGCAAGATTGGATTTTAAAGTACTGATTTTAGTTTATAAAATTGTTCATGGACTTGCACCTCCCTATCTGGCTGACTTGATAAGCCCCTATGTACCAGCTCGGGCCCTGCGTTCTCAGGGTGAAGGACTTCTGTGTGTTCCCAGGGTGAATAAAAAGTCTGCCGGTCACAGAGCTTTTTCCTATCGTGCCCCAGCTCTGTGGAACGATCTGCCGGCACACATTCGGCAGTCGGACACTGTGGAGACCTTTAAATCACGTTTAAAGACTCATTTATTTTCCCTGTTTTATCATTAGTGTTATGATGTGTTTTTAATCTTCTATTCTTTTACTGCTGTCTTTCTTTTATGGTTGTTTTTATTGTGTTTTAAATTTTTAATTGTTTTTTATGTTGTGAAGCGCCTTGAGACGATTTTGTCGTGAATTGGCGCTATATAAATTAATAAATTTGAATTTGAATTTGAGTTTCTAACCAGATTGTTTAATAAAATCTTGGAAAGTGAGAGGATGCCTGAGGAGTGGAGACGAAGTGTGCTGGTTCTTATTTTCAAGAACAAGGGTGATGTGCAGAGCTGCAGTAACTACAGAGGCATAAAGTTGATCAGCCACAGCATGAAGTTATGGGAAAGAGTAGTAGAAGCTAGGCTTAGAAAACAGGTGAAGATCTGTGAGCAGCAATATGGTTTCATGCCGAGAAAGAGCACTACAGATGCAATGTTTGCTCTGAGTATACTGTTGGAGAAGTACAGAGAAGAACAGAAAGAGTTACATTGTGTGTTTGTGGACTTAGAAAAAGCTTATGATAGGGTGCCAAGAGAAGAGCTATGGTATTGTATGAGGAAGTCTGAAGTGGCAGAGAAGTATGTTAGGGTAGTGCAGGACATGTACAAGAATAGTGTGACAGCGGTGAGATGCGCAGTCGGAATGACAGACTCATTCAAGGTGGAGGTGGGATTACACCAAGGATCAGCTCTGAGTCCTTTCTTGCTTGCAGTGGTGATGGACAGGTTGACGGATGAGATCAGACAGGAGTCCCCATGGACTATGATGTTTGCAGATGACATTGTGATCTGCAGTGAGAGTAGAGAGCAAGTTGAGTCTAGTCTGGAGAAGTGGAGATATGCTTTGGAGAGAAGGGGAATGAAAGTCAGTAGAAGCAAGACTGAGTCCATGTGTGTGAATGAGAGGGAGCCCAGTGGAATAGTTCAGTTACAAGGAGTAGAAATGGTGAAAGTTGATGAGTTTAAATATTTGGGGTCAACTGTTCAAAGTAATGGAGAGTGTGGTAGAGAGGTGAAGAAGAGAGTGCAGGCAGGGTGGAGTGGGTGGAGAAAGGTGGCAGGAGTGATTTGTGACCGAAGAATATCAGCAAGAGTGAAGGGGAAAGTCTACAAGACAGTAGTGAGACCAGCTATGTTGGACGGCTTAGAGACCGTGGCACTAACAAAAAGACAAGCGGCAGAGCTGAAGATTTTGAGATTCTCTTTGGGAGTGACGAGAATGGACAAGAATAGGAATGAACATATCAGAGGGACAGCTCAGGTGGGACGGTTTGGAGACAAAGTCAGAGAGGTGAGATTGAGATGGTTTGGACATGTGCAGAGGAGGAACCCAGGGTATATAGGGAGAAGGATTCTGAGGATGGAGCCACCAGGCAGGAGGAGAAGAGGGAGACCAAAGAGGAGGTTTATGGATGTGCTGAGGGAGGACATGCGGGTGGTTGGTTTGACAGAGAAAGTTACAGAGGACAGGGTGAGATGGAAACGATTGATCTGCTGTGGCGACCCCTAACGGGAGCAGCTGAAAGACAAAGAAGAAGATATATTAATGAGTTGCAAGGGTGGTGGCCAAGTGGTTAGTGCACTTGGTTTCAGTATGTCAGGTTCCCGGTTCAAATCTCACCCCTGTCACATTTCTCCATGTAATGTGGAGTTGCGTCAGGAAGGGTATCCAGCATAAAACATCTGCCAATTCGACATACAGATCCATCTCGGATTTGCTGTGGCGACCCCAAGTGAAAACAAGCGAGCAGCTGAAGAGTCTCTCTCATATATTAATGACTTACTTCATGCCACTATTATTATTATTATTATTATTATTATTATTATCATTCACAACTGTAAGTTGCACTTGTCAAGAGACGTTGCTGTCCTTCCAACCGTCCATTCGTTCACCTGTACAGCAAAACCTTTAGCATCTGTAAAACTCTCATAATCAAACTATTTATATATTAATACTGAGAGGTCAAAGCTTTGCGTACCCCCCCCCCCCCCAAAAAAAAAAAAATCATGCATTTCTGCCATTTATAAATATCTTTTTTTTCTTTTCTTTAATTGAATTTTGGGTTTCAAGTAGGATGTGCACACAACAGCCCTGAAATGCTCACAGCTCCTGCTAGATGGTGACAAAAGCTACGCAATTGTGCAGCAAGGTCTCATTTATTTATTTGAGAAGTTAATTTTTGGTGAAAAAAAAAAAAAAACTTACAGCTGTGTCCCTGCTCTTATCGGACTCTTTTCTTGTTGGTGCTATTATTTCAGGTTGTTCAAGTCAGCAAATCTATGACAAGGTTTGTGTGGAAAAGTGTCCAGAGCCTCTTCCTGAAGACTGTCCGGATGCACTGGGAGAGCTGGTCAATGCATGCCGGGCCTTCGAGAGCTTTAGCAGGCCATCAGCAGGAGGTACCGTTATGAACACTGTCACATCATCAGCATAAAGGTTTAGTTTGACCATGTTCAAAATCTTAATATGTTGTTGCACCTCACAGCAGGGATGGGAACTAATGTCAGACAATAAGTCACGACACATTTCACAGTTTTATTGAGTGATTTCTCGATTTAATGTGTGGTTACAAAGTGTTTCTGCTGACAGAATCAGTCTGTGTGTTCTGCAGTGCTGGTGGACAAACTGCAGTGCATGGTGGAGAGTTTGGAGGACAAATGAAACCTTCATCTTGATGCAGGGTCATCACCAGAGAGGACACACACCCGGAGAGTTCAGAAAGTGACCCGTACGGACTCTCACACAAATAACAGCTTTAATTCTGTTGCTTTTAAAAGCATTTTTCCTGCAGCTAAATCTGGGATATGAGGAAAGCTCTCATAGTAGTCCAACTTTCAACTTCCTCTGCTGTGCTGTCAGACGCCTGAGTGTAGCACAACAACGACACCCACAAGATGTAATAATACGAGGTCTGTTAGAAAAGTATCGGACCCTTTTATTTTTTTCAAAAACCTGATGGATTTGAATCACGTGTGCTTGCATGAGCTAACCTTGAACCTTCGTGCTCATGCGTGATTTTTTTCACGCCTGTCGATTGCGTCGTGAGGATGGGTGGAGTCTCTTGTTGTTTTTTCTTTGCAAGGAAATGGCGGAACGACAAGCAGCGCAACTGCATCAAATTTTGCCAGAAACTGGGCGACAGCCAGGTGGAAACCATTCAGATTATTCAGACGGCTTTCGGTGACGATCCTCTGGGCATCACACAGATTAAGGAGCGGTACAACCGGTTTAAAGACGTCTGCACAACGGTGGAGGGCGAGCCACGCTCCGATCAGCATCAACACGCTGAAACGACCAGATCATTTCCAAAGTGAACTCTGTGGTGATGTGGAACTGTCGTGTGATTATCCGAGAAATTGTAGAAGAGGTGGACATCAGCACTTTTTCGGCACATTCCACTGTGACAGAAGATTTTGCCATGAAAAGAGTTGCAGTGAAATTCATCAGCACGAAGCTGATGGCACAGCAACAGCGCCTCCGTGTTGAAGTCTCACATGACTTGTTGTAACATGCCCTGACATGTCCAGCTTGTCCACAATTTCTCGGATAGTCACACGACTGAAAAACCACTGAAAGCCGTCTGAATCTTCTGAATGGTTGATGAGCTGGGCATGTTACAACATGTCCTGTGAGACTTCAACACAAAGGCGCTTTTGCTGCACCATCAGCTTCGTGCCGATGAATTTCACTGCAACTCTTTTCATGGCAAAATCTTCTGTCACAGTGGAATGTGCCGAAAAAGTGCTGATGTCCACCTCTTCCACAATTTCTCGGATAATCACACGACGGTCCCACATCATCACAGCGTTCACTTTGGAAATGATCCGGTCGTTTCAGCGTGGTGATGCCAATCAGAGCGTGGCTCGCTCTCCACCGTTGTGCGGCCGTCTTTAAACCGGTTGTACCGCTCCTTAATCTGTGTGATGCCCAGAGGATCATCACCGAAAGCCGTCTGAATAATCCGAATGGTTTCCACCTGGCTGTCGCCCAGTTTGTGGCAAAATTTGATGCAGTCGCGCTGCTCCAGTTGTTCCATCTTTTTCCTTGCAAAGAAAAAACAACAAGAGACTCCACCCATCCTCACACAAAGGCTGCTTACAAGCAAATGACGCAACCGACAGGCGTGAAAAACATCACGCATGCACACGAAGGTTCAAGGTTTGCTTATGCAAGAACACATGATTCAAATCCATCAGGTTTTTGAAAAAAATAAAAGGGTCCGATACTTTTCTAACAGACCTTGTAAGTATATAATACAACATTGTATACAGTCATAACAGCCATCTTTTAAGCAGTGATGCCGGTAACGTGTTACTAAGTAACGTGTTACTCTAATCTGACCACTTTTTTTAGTAAAGAGTAATCTAACGCGTTAATCTTTCCAAATCAGTAATCAGATTAAAGTTACTTCTCCATGTCACTGTGCGTTACTATTATTTTTGCACTGTGAGTCGATAGCAGCATTAAACTTGGTCTGTGGTCAGGAGGTCGGGGTTCGACTGAACTGCCCACTTTAAGCGAGCTGTGAGCTTTTCATCCGCGTTTTTTTGCAGCAGCTACGACTCGTCCTCACCTCTTACAACACACCTGCACTGAGCTTTACAAAGACATTTTTATGCTTTTTTTCTCCTTTATTTAGAATTCTGAGCTGAGCCGCTCTGTATCTGCTCGCTAAAAACAGCTGATCCTCCGCGACGCATCAACAACTAACACTATTTTCCACTCAAATGCACCTAAACTCTCTTTCTGAGGACCACATGATGTGAAAACACAATAAAACTTTCTTACCTGTAAATCTGGTCATGTTTTCTGCATAAATAAATGTTATCCATTCTTTGTGCTCAAACGCCAAAGCAGGGGCGAATCCAGATGGGCTGGGGGCGTGGGGCAGGGATGTGCCCCCCCACAACATCCCTAGATTAAAGATCCAGTTTTGAAGCCTTTTTTTTACTACAACTACTAATACTACTTATAATAATAATAATAATAATAATAATAATAATAATAATAATAATAATAATAATAATTTCGACAACTAAAATGTTTAGAGAGAATTTAAATGTTAGAAAGAATTTAATAGTTACATTTATAAACAATGTAGGTTAGAAATTGCAAGTTTTACTGTTACAGTGCTGTCAACAGTTAAATATGAGGTCAAGAAAGAGGTCTTTATTTTACTTTTAGGGTTTGTAAGAGTAGAATGGGAGGCAGAGCCTTCAGCTTTCAGGCTCCTCTCCTGTGGAACCAGCTCCCAATTCAGATCAGGGAGACAGACACCCTCTCTACTTTTAAGATTAGGCTTAAAACTTTCCTTTTTGCTAAAGCTTATAGTTAGGGCTGGATCAGGTGACCCTGAACCATCCCTTAGTTATGCTGCTATAGACTTAGACTGCTGGGGGGTTCCCATGATGCACTGAGTGTTTCTTTCTCTTTTTGCTCTGTATGCACCACTCTGCATTTAATCATTAGTGATTGATCTCTGCTCCCCTCCACAGCATGTCTTTTTCCTGGTTCTCTCCCTCAGCCCCAACCAGTCCCAGCAGAAGACTGCCCCTCCCTGAGCCTGGTTCTGCTGGAGGTTTCTTCCTGTTAAAATGGAGTTTTTCCTTCCCACTGTAGCCAAGTGCTTGCTCACAGGGGGTCGTTTTGACCGTTGGGGTTTTTCTGTAATTATTGTATGGCTTTTGCCTTACAATATAAAGCGCCTTGGGGCAACTGTTTGTTGTGATTTGGCGCTATATAAAAAATTGATTGATTGATTGATTGATTGACTTTTTATAAAACAAGTATTTATTTTCATTGAAGTCAAGAAAGGGTGACTATAAAGTGAGTTTTGGCAAAACAGGTATCATTGTCATGTTGACGTGGGTTGTTGTCGGCAGCTGGGGAAAGTAACTAAAAAAGTAACTAGTAATCTAACTTAGTTACTTTTACAATTGAGTAATCAGTAAAGTAACTAAGTTAATTTTCAAGGAGTAATCAGTAATTGGATTACTTTTTCAAAGTAACTGTGGCAACACTGATTTTAAGTAATTTTCACCGTTGTTTTTTTAACTGTTTTTACAAAAAAAAAAATTGGATACCCAGTCGGGACATGTCAAGTGAGTAATGTGTGGTAATCGTGGCGTTGCAGAACATTGTAACCCAGTGTGAAGGTTTTCAAAATGTTGTGACACATCATGATCCACAAAAGTGATCAATCAGATGTAAAGTGTGCAGATAAGAGGGCGATGCCTCTTTAACTTCATTACTTTCCACACAGAAACACAACTTTAACATAAGCAGTGTCATTTCATGAAATACCTGCACACACACATGAAACCCCTGAAAACAAGTGAGTTTAAATTAACATATTTTATTATCATACCAAATAACAAACATGGGTACATTTTAACAAACTTGAGTAACAGCAAAACAACATGAGGAGCACGTAGAATCATACAACAGTTACAAAAACAAGAAAAGAAAAAAATAAATAGTTATATGCAAGGATGATCAATCAACTGGAAATTCGATCATAAACAAGAACAGTTTTTGTCCTTTAGGTCTTTTCATAACTCTCTTTAAGGATCAATCGGTGACTGTGCTCATCTGACACACTCTGGCCTGGAAAGGTGTTAAACAGCGACCCCTGCTGATGATGAAGTGCCATGACTGAAGTAAACTTTGCTGATGCTCAGACTAAAAAACAGTGGCTTCTTTCTTAGAATGTGTTTCTTTCAAGAAAACAAAATTAGCTTTTTTCCCTTTACAGAACAAGAAACAAAACTTTGTCTTTTTGTTAAGTCTCTCAGGCCCATCACAGATGAAAGAGAAATGTCCTTTCTGTCTAAGGACACCAGGGACAAAACTGTAGACCTGCACAAACAGGACAACAGGCAGCAGCTTGGTGAGCAGGCAACAACAGTTATGATTATTTATTAGAAAATGGAAGAAACACAAGATGACTGTCAATCTTCCTCAGGCTGGGGCTCCATGCAAGATCTCACCTTGGTAAGGATGATTCTGAGAAAGCTCAGAACTATACAGGAGGACCTGGTCAATGACCCGAAGAGAGCTGGGACCACAGACAAATGTTTGTCTTTCTCTCCGGCTCTGTGTTTGTCTTTTGGAGGTGGATTACTTTGTTTTCCAGTTTCTTTATTTTCCCTTTGCATTCTTGGATTTCTGCAGGGTTGAATTCCGCTTTAGTGAGACTCATCACAGCTAATGTGTTTTGTTGTACATCAGCTTTGAGATCAAGTATTGACTTTTGAAGAGGGCTGACTGCAACAAGAACTGTAGCACTTTCATCTGACTTCATTTTTGGGGGGTGCTGGGGTTTCATAGGTGAAGTCTGAATGTTTTTAGTGCCTTTAAGGTTGGTCTCCATGTGCTTTGGGAAGGTGCTGTGATTCTTGGTGTGTCTTTACTTTTTTATAGAGATGTTCTTGTTCATGAATGCTAGTCCAGACTGAGTTTCTTCAGCACAGTTACATCATGTCTGCTCCCTCCACCATCTTGCCCGCCGTTCACACGGAAAAGAAAACATGGAATGTGCATAACGGCTATGACATCAGCATTTCACAAAAGTTGCATATTAGTTATCAGTGTTGGGCAAGTTACTTTAAAAAGTAATGACAGTTGTATGTAAAAGTTTGGGTCCCCCTGATAATTTTCATGATTTTCCTTAATAAATCATTGGTTGTCTGGATCAGAAATTTCAGTTAAATATATCATATAGCAGACAAACACACTAATATTTGAGAAGTGAAGTTTTTAGTATTTACAGAAAGTGTGCAATAATTATTTAAACAAAATTAGGCAGGTGCAAAAAATTGGGCACCCTTGTCATTTGATTGATTTGAATACATTTAGCACTAATTATTGGAACACAAAATTGGTTTGGTAAGCTCATTGACCCTTGACCTTCTTACACAGGTGAATCCAGTCATGAGAAAGGGTATTTAAGGTGGCCATTTGCAAATGTTTCCCCTCTTTGCGCCTCTTCTAATGAGTGACAACATGGGAGCCTCTAAACAACTCTCAAATGACCTGAGTCTAGTGGTTAAGGTGTTGGGCTTGTGACCAGAAGATCCTCAGTTCAAATCCCAGCCTGACTGGAAAATCACTAAGGGCAAGATCTTTAATCCCCCCTTGCTCCTGGTGTGTAGTGAGCACCTTATATGGCAGCAGCCTCACTTCATTATTTGTAAAGCGCTTTGAGCATCTGATGCAGATGGAAAAGCGCTGTATAAATGCAGTCCATTTAATGTTCATGAATCAGTGACAAAGTTGAAGTTGTGCCGGGGCTGGATCTTTCAACAAGACAACAACCCTAAACACTGCTCAAAATCTACTAAGGCGTTCAGGCAGAGGAACAAGCACAATGTTCTGGAATGGCCATCTCAGTCCCCAGACCTGAATATTATTGAAAATCTTTGGAACAATCTACCTGCAGTTATTAGGCAGTCTGACACGGTGGAGACTTTTAAATCAAGATTGAAGACCCACTTTTTTAGACTGTCTTATCATTAATCTATTCTGTTTTTATGTTTGCCTTGTAATTTCTTTTTATTCTACTGTGTTTTACCTTTTTATTGTGCCCTTATGATTTTAAATTTTGATTTCAAAATTACTTTGTGTTGTCATAAATTGTGTGTTATGTGAAGCGCCTTGGGACGACTATGTCATTAGATGGCACTATATAAATTAATAAATTGAAATTGAAATTGATTGGTGTGATTTTAAGCGGGCTGTCCATGCTCGGAAACCAACAAACCTGAGATGTTTTGTAAAGAAGAATGGTCCAAAATACCTTCAACCAGAATCCTCATTGGAAGCTATAGGAAACGTTTAGAGGCTGTTATTTCTGCAAAAGGAGGATCTACTAAATATAGATGTATTTTTTCTGTTGGGGTGCCCAAATTTATGCACCTGCCAAAGAATTATTGCACACTTTCTGTAAATCCTAAAAACTTCATTTCACTTCTCAAATATCACTGTGTTTTTCTGCTATATGATATATTTAATTGAAATTTCTGATCCAGACAACCAATGATTTATAAAAGGAAAATCATGGAAATCATCAGGGGGGCACAAATTTTTACATACAACTGTTTAGTTACTTGTTACTTCTCCCAAAAAGTAACTGACTTAGTAACTGAGTTACAGCTTTATAAAAGTAATTAGTGACTAGGGAAAGCCATTCTTTACTTTTCTTTTCTTTTACTTTTTAAAAATGTTCAAATATATCAGTGAACTTGCCCCCCCCCCCCCCCAGTTTAATGAACCTTAAATTCAACTGTATGATAGATTATTTATAATAAAACTGAATGTTAAATATGCTTAATGAATTAAATGACCACTTAATACAATAAATTATAGGCCACAAATAGTGTTTTAAAGGTTAAAAAGTCATTAATATTGGGTGGATGTAGCATTTGCTCCTTTCTTCAAAACTTGTATACAGGAGATTTAATCTTGGGAGTAGCAGCAGGTGCATGGCAGCTTTTTGTTTTTCTGTCCTTAGACAGAGTGTAAATCTGGAAGGTTCTTTATTCATTACACATTTTTGAATTGAATTACACCTTTTGTCATTTGTCATTTACTGTGTGTACAGCTCATCAAGTGTGTTTTTTTTTTTACACCCTGAAGGGTCACCACAACATTTAGAAGAAAACATGCTCAGATTAAAGTCAGTCCGTAGGCCAGCAGTGTTGTAATGTATCAAAGTATTTCTACTTTGTTGCAGTACTAAAGTAGAATTTTGACGTACAACCCCAATTCCAGTGAAGTTGGGATGTTGTGTGAAATGCAAATAAAAACAGAATACAATGATTTGCAAATCCTCTTCAACCTATATTCAATTGAATACACCACAAAGACAAGATATTTAATGTTCAAACTGATAAACTTTATTGTTTTTGTGCAAATATTTGCTCATTTTGAAATGGATGCCTGCAACGCTTTTCAAAAAAGCTGGGACAGTGGCAACAACTGACTGGAAAAGTTGATGAATGCTCAAAGAACAGCTGTTTGGAACATTCCACAGGTGAACAGGTTAATTGGAAACAGGTGAGTGTCATGATTGGGTATAAAAGGAGCATCTCCAAAAGGTTCAACCGTTCACAAGCAAAGATGGGGTGAGGATCAACACTTTGTGAACAACTGTGTGAAAAAATAGTGCAACAGTTTAAGAACAGCAGACTTGCCTTTATTGTCATTGTAATTTGCATTACGAGATTTGAGTGCAACTCCAAAAAGGTGCTTTCTGTGGTGCGAGTAATTTTTTGCCAAATAAAAGATAGTGAAATTTAACAATAAATTATTTAGAGTATATGTACAACTAATATAAACATCAGGTAAAATAAAATGAAATGTGGACCCTGTAAAATGTAAAACGAGAATTACATACAACTGTGGAATCATATTGCACGGGAATATTGCACATGGTTTACAGATATTGCACAAGAAACTTGAAGGTGCGGATTAGAGTGATTTGTTATTATTCAGAGCAGTGATCGCTCTGGGGAGAAAGCTGTCCCTGAGTCTGTCCTAGTTTTGATTGACCTATACCGTCGGCCGGAGGGTAGTAGGTCAAACAGGTGGTTGCTGGGGTGGGATGTGTCTTTGCTGATGCTGACAGCTCTGCTGAGGTAGCGAGAGCTGGCAATGTCCTCCAGGCTGGGCAGAGAGCAACCAGTGATCCCCTGGGCCATTTTGATCACCCATAAACTTCATAAACAGCCTGGACTAAAAACCTGATGCACCGGAGGTCTGCTTTCCAGATGTTGGACCAGGTGATCTTTCGTTGCAGGACATTCTCCCATTTAGTCCAAGCTCCTTGTTGCACCATTCCCACCATCCTGCTAGTTCGTTCTTCCTCCATGCCTGCCCACACTTCCTCCTGAACAAGACGCTGTCACTCTTTACCCTTGGCCTTGTCCACCCTGGTTACTGGAAAGTAGCCAATCCCTGCATGCCCCATGGCTATGGACCCCATCACTGCCTTCTGCCTCAGCCATGACTCTGCCACCTCCAAAGCTTTGTCTGCCCTCCATTTCCTACCTGTATGCACCTGGATGCCAGCCACTGCCACCTTTGAATCCCTGGATTCCCTATACTGCAGGACTTGACACCATGACCCCGCTGAATGGAAGATGGTGGATGCTACTTGTACCATATAGGGTGGAGCTGCTCAAACTGTGCAGCAGACCAAGCCATCCCCTGCACTCCACCTCTGCTGACTTAACTATCATGGTTATGGCAAGGGCAAAAAGTATGACTGAGATGGTGCAGCCTGTTATTATTCCTTTCTCAAGTTGATGCCAGTCTGATGTACCTGACCCATCAGTGACTCTTAGCCTGGAATTGTTGTAATAATCCCTGATAAGGTCTGTGATTTTATTGGAAACATGATGTTGATGGAGGGTGAGTGCAACAGGTTTGTGAGGTATGGAATCATTTGCATTGGCGATGTCCAGCCAGAGTACAGTGAGATCTTTCCCTTCGCGAGCCTCCCTGATGAGTTGTGTCACCACACCAGTATGTTCCAAACAGCCGGGCACCCCAGGGATCCCACCCTTTTGAACAGATGTATCAATATAACGATTCTTCAGAAGGAACTTGTTGTATGGCTGGGGGGGCCTGGCTGCCTTTTGTTTCTGTCTTCTGTGCTGTCTTTTGTTTTTCCTTCCAGGTGGCACGCATTTAGGACTGAGTGGCTGTGTGGCTGAGTTATCAGGACCTCACCCTGATCACCTGAGGCTGATCATGTGCAGCTCGTCAGGACTCACAGCTGTGGTGCATCTACACGGATTGGAGCATGGTGGCATTTAAGTCTGGAGTACACAGTGTGTATTTGCCAGAGACTCGACCTTGTGACCAGACGGGTGAGATCGTCGTCTTGAGAGCCATCTCATCATTATGGATGCAGAGAACTTCCAGGTTTGATGCCATGGTCTGTGAAAGAGGAGGGGGTGAGGTCTCACGCTCGTCAGCACACTTCCTGAGGTACGTTAGGTTTTGTGACTAACATTTGTACAGTCAGTAAATGTGGTGTCCCTCACACCTTATTATATTGAGCTGTTATGTTAGTCGTTTATTCAGCTTCCACTGCAGTGATAATGTGAACTGGGTGTTCCATGCCTGCAGGGTGGGAAGCTGATTAAGTGATTAAGCCAGGAAATGTTTGCTGTTTATGTACACCTTTGAGTGGTCTCTCTGTGTGTGGAGTGTGGACTCACATGATGGTTTCTTCTTTCACAGACTCGGTTTGTCGCGGCCACCTGGGGGGCGTCGGCGGGGTCCTTGGGTCCGAACTGGTTCTGGCTCCGGACCGTTTGCGCTGCTAGGAGCGCACCGCTTATCCACCACGCCAGACCGCGCACTCATTTGTTGTATTTAGCACATCACTGTTATGTTTATTAAATTCAGTTATCCTTTGTACCGTGCTCTGCTTATTTCATACTGGGTCCTTCAAACGCTGGTCGGTTCTCCGGGCTGCGTCCGACACATAACAGAACTCTGTTAGTCGTCGTGACAGGATGCTGAAAAAGATTTTACCTTCGACACTTAGCAGCAAGATGGTTTTAAACTGGCTGATGTTCTTGGAGTCCTCTTCCTTGGGGATCCACACACACACACTGCGCATCTCCACTGACCTGCTACTTTTCCCCTATGCCAGATCACTCTCAAGATCTTCCAAAGGTGCCGAAGGAGTTGAGGGCAGCGCTTGTACACGAGGTATGGAATACCACTGGGGCCTGGGGCTGAAGATGTTCTGGCTCATATAATCAGAAGGTTCAGAGAATCTGGAGAACTTTCTACACGTAAGCGGCAAGGCCGAAAACCAACATTGAATGCCCGTGACCTTTGATCCCTCAGGCGGCACTGCATTAAAAATCGACATCATTGTGTAAAGGATCTTACCGCGTGGGCTCAAGAACACTTAAGAAAACCATTGTCAGTTCACACAGTTCGTCGCTACATCTACAAGTGCAAGTTAAAACTGTACCATGCAAAGTGAAAGTCATACATCAACAACATCCAGAAACGCCGCCGCCTTCTCTGGGCCCGAGCTCATTTGAAATGGACAGACGCAAAGTGGAAAAGTGTGCTGTGTCTGATGAGTCCACATTTCAAATTGTTTTTGGAAAACATGGATGTTGTGTCCTCTGGACAAAAGAGGAAAAAGACCATCCAGATTGTTACCAGAGCAAAGTTCAAAAGCCAGCATCTGTGATGGTATGGGGGTGTGTTAGTGCCCATGTCATGGACAACTTACACATCTGTGATGGCACCATCAATGCTGAAAGGTACATCCAGGTTTTGGAGCAACACATGCTGCCATCCAAGCAACATCTTTTTCAGGGACATCCCTGCTTATTTCAGCAAGACAATGCCAAGACACATTCTGCATGTGTTACAACAGTGTGGCTTCGTAGTAAAAGAGTGCGGGTACTAGACTGGCCTGCCTGCAGTCCAGACCTGTCGCCCATTGAAAATGTGTGGCGCATTATGATGTGCAAAATACGACAACAGAGACCCCGGACTGTTGAACAACTGAAGTCGTACATCAAGCAAGAATGGGAAAGAATTCCACCTACAAAGCTTCAACAATTAGTGTCCTCAGTTCCCAAACGCTTATTGAGTGTTGTTAGAAGGAAAGGTGATGTAACACAGTGGGAAACATACCACTGTCCCAGCTTTTTTGAAACCTGTTGCAGGCATCCATTTCAAAATGAGCAAATATTTACACAAAAACAATAAAGTTTATCAGTTTGAACATTAAATATCTTGTCTTTGTGGTGTATTCAATTGAATATAGGTTGAAGAGGATTTGAAAATCATTGGATTCTGTTTTATTTACATTTTACACAACGTCCCAACTTCATTGGAATTATTGTTATATCTGTACTTTACATTTCTGGCAACTTTCACTTTTACTCCACTACATTTCCCTTAACCATCTTCGTTACTCGTTACTACAATATAAAAGAGCAGCAGATACAGTTCTCTACAGCCGGAGTGCAGCGCCTTCCTCTCCTGCAGCATCAAGTGTCATGTTTGACATATAACAAGTTTAAAAGACGAACAATATAAAAGACGACAGGTTGAATCTGTGCCTCCGTTGAGGCAGATGAGACTGTGGAGGATGAAAACCATCTCAGCTTTGGACTCCAAATGTGCGCACACACACACACACACACACACACACACACACGGATCAGCTCCTGCTGGACTCCAGCGCATGATTGGAGTTAGCACACACTTAAGGGGAAAACTTCAGTACCGACAAAACTGGCCGGCGTAGCTGTTTCGTTTCATTATTTTATTTGAAATGTTCACAGAGAAGGAAAAGTTGCGCCACTTTTTGGATTCAAGAGCACAAAGACCGCCGCATTACGCATTTTATGCATTTTGTTGCGTTGCAGTGGTTGGTAGGGACGCTTGAAGAGGTTTTTTTTTTTTTTTTTTTTTTAACTTTTCCTTAAATTTGACACAACTGTGTAACTATAAATGACTGTTCTGTTTGACAAGAGCCTGGCTGTTGCGTTTAACAGAAAAGTGTGTGTGGGTCTTCCAGGAAAAGGGGCTGAGGCCCCCTCCTGGTTTCTCCAGACACCACACTGACTTTCTGTTTGCGTTGCCGTTTCACTCTCCACTCGTTTTAGATTTTACTTTTACTTAAAGTACATTTTATATGAGAAATTTACTTTTTATATTTAAGTACAGTAAATGTCAGATACTTTAAGACTCACGCAAGTAATATTTTTAAACGAGACTAACTTTTGCCAAAGTAATTTTATGGTAAGATGCTTCTACTTTCACTCAAGTATCACTTTGAGGTACTTTATACTTTAAGACTGTAGGTCAGATAGGTGAGTAACACCCAGTGTGGTAAAACTGCTGATCTGGCATTTTTGTTGGAGAAAGTGTAGTGACACGGACCCACAACAGGGGGCGCAAATGAATGGTCAATAGATGAGCCAAAAGGTAACAATTTAATGTTGTGAATGTGCACAACGATTATACAGACAATCACAGAATCTGACAGCAGTCAATACACAAAGGTGACGTGTGGGCAGGCTCGAGGATAGAAGACGTCTGTCCTGAGAAGAGCCGGAACCACACGATTTCCACCGCCACAGAACCTGGTGAATATTGGAGCCAAGTCCCGAATTCACAGCTGATCACCGTCCCCGACTGTCGGATCTGGTACTGCTGGTGAGGAGCACAAACAGTGAGATGTGGGTGTGTGCACACCCAGTAACAAAAACAGTCAGAAGGTGGAAAGTCACCTCCACCTCTAATCACACACACGTGCAGCTCCTGTTAACCACTTATCTGGTTGGAGTGTGAAGCGAAGCCGTCGCTGATCACATCAAACGCCAATCCCACAGATAAGGAAACACTTACAGGAAAACAGCTGCAAAGAAGTTCAGACTGTTAGTCAGTGTTTTCAGTTTAGCAGAGAATTACCTTCACAGGTAGATGATATCTCGGCAATGAGGTGGAGATGACGTCCGGCTTTTATGGAGTGATGAAATGATGGGTGACAGCTGTCACTCCCGGCTGTGTCCGTGGCGGCAGCGCCCTCTCGTGCCTGAAGCCCGCACTTCAGGCAGGGCGCCCTCTGGTGGTGGGCCAGCAGTACCTCCTCTTCTGGCGGCCCACACAACAATTTTGGTCACTAATCTACAGTATGGGGACTTGCAAATGTATGGTGGCCATACAGGGTGGCAGCTGTAGCCAGTTAGAGGTCAACATTTAAAAATGCACCAGTCATATTGTAAACTACACCACTGTCAGGCTTTGGGTTCTGTTTGCTGCTTTCTTGGTTTTGGTTTAATTGTTCTGTTTTGTTTTATTTCTTGCTTGGGTCTGTCTATCCTTTTCTCTCTTGTCTGTCTCTGTTGCCTCTTGGTGGTGGGTGTTTCCTTCTCTCTGGCCACACCCTCTTTCTGGAGCGCTCCAAGCACACCTGCTGTCAATCTGCACCTCATCACCTGGGTGTTTATAAGCTCCTCTGTTTGCCTCAGTCCTTCGCCAGATTGATGCGCCTAGTGCCTTCTGTCCAGCTCTGTATTGTGTATTCTTGACCCGCCTGCCTCACGTCTGTTACGACCTGCCTGTATTCTTGACCACACCTTCTGCCTGATGTTCCTGATTTTGTTACTCTTGTTGGACTACCTTACTGTGTACCAGACCTTGTTTACCATTTCAGTAAACTGCTTTTTCTTACAGAGCTTGTTGTCTGAGTCCTGCATTTGCATCCAGCGAAATCCGTCATTCAGACCCGATAACAACATTTTGTGTCTGATCATAAAGAGTCAAAAAAATGATGGTTTGGACAAACTGACTGAATGTTCTGGAGTTATGGGGTAAAAACAGGGGGAAATGGTGATAAAGGACAATTTCAATTTGTGCAGGATCAAATTTTAAAGCTGCTCTAATTCTGGTTAAAAAAAAAAAAAACAGTGATGTTACTGGTTGACTTTAAAGTCAGCTATTGCTGGAAAAAAAGAACTCAAATAAAAGTACTGAGTCTCAAAAAGCTCAAGTGTCCAAGAACAACTACAGTAGTGTTCAGAATAATAGTAGTGTTATGTGACTAAAAAGATTAATCCAGGTTTTGAGTATATTTCTTATTGTTACATGGGAAACAAGGTACCAGTAGATTCAGTAGATTCTCACAAATCCAACAAGACCAAGCATTCATGATATTCACACTCTTAAGGCTATGAAATTGGGCTATTAGTAAAAAAAAGTAGAAAAGGGGGTGTTCACAATAATACAACCCCTGGCAAAAAATTATGGAATCACCGGCCTCAGAGGATGTTCATTCAGTTGTTTAATTTTGTAGAAAAAAAGCAGATCACAGACATGCAGTGATGCCCGTAACGCCTTACTTAGTAACGCGTTACTAAGTAACGCCTTACTTAGTAACGCGTAAGTAACGCCTTACTTAGTAAGGCGTTACTAAGTAAGGCGTTACTAAGTAACGCCTTACTTAGTAACGCGTTAATCTTTCCAAATCAGTAATCAGATTAAAGTTACTTCTCCATGTCACTGTGTGTTACTATTATTTTTCATTGTGGGTCGATAGCAGCATTAAACTTGGTCTGTGGGCAGGAGGTCGGGGTTCGACTGAACTGCCCACTTTCAGTGAGCTGTGAGCTTTTCATCCGCGGTTTTTTGCAGCTGCTCGACTCGTCGTCTCCTCTTAAAGCGCAGTGATAACAGCACACCTGCACTGAGCTTTACAAAGACATTTTTATACTTTTTTTCCTCCTTTATTTAGAATTCTGAGCTGAGCCGCTCTGTATCTGCTCGTTAAAAACAGCTGATCCTCCGCGACGCATCAACAACTAACACTATTTTCCACTCAAATGCACCTAAACTCTCTTTCTGAGGACCACATGATGTGAAAACACAATAAAACTTTCTTACCTGTAAATCTGGTCACGTTTTCTGCATAAATAAATGTTATCCATTCTTTGTGCTCAAACGCCAAAGCAGGGGCGAATCCAGATGGAATGGGGGCGTGGGGCAGGGATGTGCCCCCCCACAACACCCCTAGATTAAAGGTCCAGTTTTGAAGCCTTTTTTTACTACAACTACTAATACTACTTAAAATAATATTAATTTCGACAAGTAAAATATTTAGAGAGAATTTAAATGTTAGAAAAATGCTAGAATGAATTTAATAGTTACATTTATAAACAATGTAGGTTCAAAATTGCAAGTTTTACTGTTACAGTGCTGTCAACAGTTAAATATGAGGTCAAGAAAGAGGTCTTTATTTTACTTTTTATAAAACAACTATTTATTTTCATTGAAGTCAAGAAACGGTGACTATAAAGTAAGTTTTGGCAAAACAAGTATCATTGTCATGTTGAGGTGGCAGAGGGTTGTTGTCAGCAGCTGGGAAAAGTAACTAAAAAAGTAACTAGTAATCTAACTTAGTTACTTTTACAATTGAGTATTCAGTAAAGTAACTAAGTTACTTTTTCAAGGAGTAATCAGTAATCAGTAATTGGATTACTTTTTCAAAGTAACTGTGGCAACACTGCAGACATGACACAAAACTAAAGTCATTTCAAATGGCAACTTTCTGGCTTTAAGAAACACAATAAGAAATCAAGAAAAAAAATTGTGGCAGTCAGTAATGGTTACTTTTTTAGACCAAGCAGAAGGAAAAATATATGGACTCACTCAATTCTGAGGAATAAATTATGGAATCACCCTGTAAATTTTCATCCCCAAAACTAACACCTGCATCAAATCAGATCTGCTCGTTAGTCTGCATCTAAAAAGGAGTGATCACACCTTGGAGAGCTGTTGCACCAAGTGGACTGACATGAATCATGGCTCCAACACGAGAGATGTCAATTGAAACAAAGGAGAGGATTATCAAACTCTTAAAAGAGGGTAAATCATCACACAATGTTGCAAAAGATGTTGGTTGTTCACAGTCAGCTGTGTCTAAACTCTGGACCAAATACAAACAACATAGGAAGGTTGTTAAAGGCAAACATACTGGTAGACCAAGGAAGACATCAAAGTGTCAAGACAGAAAACTTAAAGCAATATGTCTCAAAAATCGAAAATGCACAACAAAACAAATGAGGAACGAATGGGAGGAAACTGGAGTCAACGTCTGTGACCGAACTGTAAGAAACCGCCTAAAGGAAATGGGATTTACATACAGAAAAGCTAAACGAAAGGCATCATTAACACCTAAACAGAAAAAAACAAGGTTACAATGGGCTAAGGAAAAGCAATCGTGGACTGTGGATGACTGGATGAAAGTCATATTCAGTGATGAATCTCGAATCTGCATTGGGCAAGGTGATGATGCTGGAACTTTTGTTTGGTGCCGTTCCAATGAGATTTATAAAGATGACTGCCTGAAGAGAACATGTAAATTTCCACAGTCATTGATGATATGGGGCTGCATGTCAGGTAAAGGCACTGGGGAGATGGCTGTCATTACATCATCAATAAATGCACAAGTTTACGTTGATATTTTGGACACTGTTCTTATCCCATCAATTGAAAGGATGTTTGGGGATGATGAAATCATTTTTCAAGATGATAATGCATCTTGCCATAGAGCAAAAACTGTGAAAACATTCCTTGCAAAAAGACACATAGGGTCAATGTCATGGCCTGCAAATAGTCCGGATCTTAATCCAATTGAAAATCCTTGGTGGAAGTTGAAGAAAATGCTCCATGACAAGGCTCCAACCTGCAAAGCTGATCTGGCAACAGCAATCAGAGAAAGTTGGAGCCAGATTGATGAAGAGTACTGTTTGTCACTCATTAAGTCCATGCCTCAGAGACTGCAAGCTGTTATAAAAGCCAGAGGTGGTGCAACAAAATACTAGTGATGTGTTGGAGCGTTCTTTTGTTTTTCATGATTCCATAATTTATTCCTCAGAATTGAGTGAGTCCATATTTTTTTTCCCTCTGCTTGGTCTAAAAAAGTAACCGTTACTGACTGCCACAATTTTTTTTTCCTGATTTCTTATAGTGTTTCTTAAAGCCAGAAAGTTGCCATTTGAAATGACTTTAGTTTTGTGTCATGTCTGTGATCTGCTTTTTTTCTACAAAATTAAACAACTGAATGAACATCCTCCATAATTTTTGCCAGGGGTTCAGTCAGTGAGTTTGTCAATTTTGTGGAACAAACAGGTGTGAATCAGGTGTCCGCTATTTAAGGATGAAGCAGCACCTGTTGAACATGCTTTTCTCTTTGAAAGCCTGAGGAAAATGGGACGTTCAAGACATTGTTCAGAAGAACAGCGTAGTTTGATTAAAAAGTTGATTGGAGAGGGGAAAACTTATACGCAGGTGCAAAAAAATTATAGGCTGTTCATCTGCAATGATCTCCAATACTTTAAAATGGACAAAAAAACCAGAGACGCGTGGAAGAAAATGGAAAACAACCATCAAAATGGATAGAAGAATAACCAGAATGGCAAAGGCTCATCCATTGATCAGCTCCAGGATGATCAAAGACAGTCTGGAGTTACCTGTAAGTGCTGTGACAGTTAGAAGACGCCTGTGTGAAGCTAATTTATTTTCAAGAATCCCCCGCAAAGTCCCTTTGTTAAATAAAAGACATGTGCAGAAGAGGTTACAATTTGCCAAAGAACACATCAACTGGCCTAAAGAGAAATGGAGAAACATTTTGTGGACTGATGAGAGTAAAATTGTTCTTTTTGGGTCCAAGGGCCACAGACAGTTTGTGAGACGACCCCCAAACTCTGAATTCAAGTTCACAGTGAAGACAGTGAAGCATGGTGGTGCAAGCATCATGATATGGGCATGTTTCTCCTACTATGGTGTTGGGCCTATATATCGCATACCAGGTGTCATGGATCAGTTTGGATCAGTCAAAATACTTGAAGAGGTCATGTTGCCTTATGCTGAAGAGGACATGCCCTTGAAATGGGTGTTTCAACAAGACAATGACCCCAAGCACACTAGTAAACCAGCAAAATCTTGGTTCCAAACCAACAAAATTAATGCCTCGCAGATATGAAGAAATCATGAAAAACTGTGGTTATACAACTAAATACTAGTTTAGTGATTCACAGGATTGCTAAAAAAGCAGTTTGAACATAATAGTTCTGAGTTTGTAGCGTCAACAGCAGATGCTACTATTATTGTGAACACCCCCTTTTCTACTTTTTTTTTTACTAATAGCCCAATTTCATAGCCTTAAGAGTGTGCATATCATGAATGCTTGGTCTTGTTGGATTTGTGAGAATCTACTGGTACCTTGTTTCCCATGTAACAATAAGAAATATACTCAAAACCTGGATTAATCTTTTTAGTCACATAGCACTACTATTATTCTGAACACTACTGTACATCTGCCAAGGATGTAATAAAAATCATCGGCATCTATTTATTTATTTATTCATCTGTCTTTTAGCAGGATTTTGTCAAACTACTGTACGGATTTTGATGAGATTTTCACCACAGATAGATATTAGGGCCTAGAATACACCACTGAATTTTGGAGGTGAGCCGGATCCGGATTGGCGGATGTCAGAAATCTCATACTGCTCTTGTTAACATATGTTTCTCCTGTAGACCTCAGATCCTGAGACTTACTGCTTCCAATAACTCAGACTCACTGAGAACCCACCTTCATTATTTTTGGACTCAAACTTTTTAATATAATCCCGACAGATCTGTAGAATGAAATATCAGTTAAGATTTTGTAATTGATGGGTTAAACTCCATATTCAAAATTATCTTTTTTGTTTTACCTTATACACATTATAGCAACACTGTACCACTGTAATAAGATAACTTCAAAAAGCACGATGTTTTCAAATGTGATCTTGTTTTAATGTTGTTCATTCTAATTTTTTTTGGTGTTATTACAGCTGGTGTTTAAACTACAGCTGTTTGTAAATACAATGGCATATGAGTATTTTCACATATTTCTACTGTTAAATTCACAGTTCACGTTCATTCCACATTTTACAAATTATTGCTGTCATTTAAATACGACTCTATTGTTTTCTTTTTACAGGGTTTATTTCGGCATTTCACAGGATTTCCCTGTTAATTTCACAGACTTTTTTTTACAGTATTGTTTCACTGGTTGGATCTGATTTTTACTTATTCTTGTCATTGCTGGCACTTTGGACTAGTCCTGGATTCACTTGTTATGAATGAATGATTTTGAAGGCATTTTTTTAATACTTGTATTTTTATTTTTTCATCTCTGGTCTGCTGATGCTTTTACATGTTCACATCTGAAATAAATAAATCAACCAAAAACACCAGCATCTGCCTCGGCAGGTAAATAAAAGACCAGCATCTGCTGTGGCACATACAGATGCCACAGGAAGTGCCACAGGAAGTTCTGAGACACGATGCTGCTGCTACAAAATGCACCTGCTGTCTCTCTGTTTTTCCACTCTCTCTCAGCCAGCCTGGACATCGTAATGGTCACTTTATCAAATTGTACAGTGTTTTCAGTGTCCAGGCTGTTAGATATGTTGGAGCCCAGGTACTTGAAAGAGTCAACAACATCTAGTTGTGGTCCATCGAGAGAGGAAGCTGTCAGGTGGACCTGCTCGCCCAGCTGAGGAAAAAGCCCCATTCCTCTTCAATGCCAAGTCCATCACACAAAATGGACGAGCTGGAGTTGCTGTTTGCTGCCAACATGAGGTGACCGTCACTGGCCATTGTTCCACCCGGCTTTAAATCAGCCATGATCATCCCAGTCCCAAAGAAACTTGTTGTAGACAGTTTGAATGGCTACAGACCTGTCGTCTTCACTCCTATTGTCACAAAATGCCTTGAGAGATGACAGTGCTGAGGCACATTAAAACCTGCCTCCCACCCATATTTGACCCCAACTAATTTACATACACAGAAAATGGGTGGCAGAGAATGCCATCACTGTTATTGTTCACAAAGCTCAGGAACACCTAGATCCTACATTCAAATGCATTTTATTGATTACAGTTCTACATTCAGAACTACATACAAGACATACTGATAAAGAAACTACTCCACTTGGGCCTCCACACTCACCCCTGCACCTGGATTATGGACTTTCTCACAAGCTGTTAAGCTCAGCCATTGCCTCTCCTCCCCCGTCACACTCAGCACTGGTGCCCCTCAGGGCTGTCTGGTGAGCCCACTCCTGTGCAGTCTTTATACAGGATGAAGTTCTTTGTGCTTCCCTTGTGCATCCACAAAATGTGCGAGGATGCGGTTGGAAGCTCAAGAGAGGCAAAAGGTTTCTCAGCAGCCAGCGATGTGTTGTGTCGCCAGCTGCTGAGGACCTCAATCTCTACATGGCTTCATTATAAACTGTCATCCCCACTGAGGTCCTTAGTTTGGGTCTCATTAACATCAGATCACTGTCCTTGAAGTCATTGGTGTTTAATGATCTAATTATGGATCATCACTTAGATATGATTGGGTTATCTGAAACCTGGCTTAAACCTACAGCTGTCCTCCCCTTAAATGAGGCCTGCCCACTGGCGTACACATTTAGTCATGTTTCTCATAATACAAAGCAAGACGGGGGTGTTGCTTTTATATATAAATCTAAGTTTACCTTATTAACTGTTGGGGGTCACAAATATAATTTATTTGAGCATCTGATTCTCCGCTCTGCCCACGATGCCACGTGTTGTCAGGATCAGAAAAATGGAAATCAGTTATGTTATTTTCTCATTGTTTATAGGCCTCCTGGCCCATACTCTGATTTCTTAGATGAATTTGGTGTGTTCATCTCTAACTTGTTGACTAGTGCAGATAACATTCTGATCATGGGTGACTTTAACATTCATATAAATAAGTCTTCTGATCCCCTCTGCATATTATTTATGGAAATTGTGGATGCATTAGGATTTCAGAAATGCATTCAGGACTCGACGCACATTAGTGGAAATACCCTGGATCTGGTTCCTGCACGTGGCTTTGCTGTAACAAATATCAATATTAAGCCACTTGCATCAGTGGTCTCTGATCACTCACTTATTAGGTTTACAGTTTCGCTGCCACGTTTAGTGGAACAACAACCCTGTCTATTACTGCAGCGATGTATTATAAACATGCACTGTTGGCTACAAAGTGGACCTATTATTCTGAATTGATCAATTAAAAACAAGCATAACTCAAAGTTTTTGTTTGACATGGTAGCAATTCTCATTCATGGAAAGCCACCTGTTAGTTGCTCTCCCTTTTCAGCACAGGACTTCTTGGATTATTTCGAGAAGAAAATAGAAGACATTCGGTTGAGCATATCTCAGCATGCCTTGGCCCAGCCACTACACCCTGCTATTGAGGTGGGTGCCATTACTGAGGTATTATCTAGATTTACAGAATATAGTATTTCAGTATTTCATTAGGCGCGTTAACGAAACTCATAACGTCTACAAAAAGCACAACCTGCTTATTTGGTCCTATACCAACAAAACTGTTTAAGGACCTGTGGCCCACTCTTGGGCCGACTGTGCTGGAAATGATTAATCTTTCTTTAACTTCTGGATCAGTTCCTGAATGTTTCCAATCTGCAGTGATTAAACCATTACTTAAGAAATCTAATCTTGATCCTATTGCATTGAAAAATTATAGGCAGATATTGAATCTATCATTTTGTTCTAAAATTTTGGAAAAAGTGGTTTCACAGCAGCTCGTGGACTATCTTACTGAGAATAATCTTTTGAGCCACTGCAGTCTGCTTTTAGAAAATATCACTCCACAGAGACGGTGGTCACTAAAGTTGTGAATGACCTTCTGCGAGCATTGGACTCGGATACCACTACGGTTTTGGTGCAATTAGATCTTAGTGCTGCGTTTGATACCGTGGATCATCATATTCTACTCGATAGGCTGGACAATCATTTTGGGATTACTGGGAGTGCCCTTGCATGGTTGACGTCATACCTGACCAGTCGTTCTCACTGTGTTTTGTACAGTAACACTACCTCTAACCTTAGTGACATGAAATTTGAGATTCCACAGTGGTCCGTCTTAGGCCCCCTATCAGGTCTGGAAGATAGTGCAGGCTGGACACAAATGCAGGACTCTGACAACAGGCTCTGTATGTAAAAACAGTTTACTGAAACAGTAAACGGGGTCCGGTACACAGAAAGGCAGTCCAACAGGAATAACAAAACTAGGAACATCAGGCAAACGCGTGGTCGAGGAAACAAGCAGGTGGTCAAAAAACACATGAAGCAGGCCGAACAAGAAAACAAGATACAGAGCTGGAGAGAAGGCACTAGGCGCATCAATCTGGCGAGGGAGTAAAGCAAAATGAGGAGCTTAAATACACCCAGGTGATGAGGTGCAGATTGAGAGCAGGTGTGCATGAAATACACCAGAATGAGGGTGTGGCCAGAGAGAGGGAAACACCCACCACCAAGAGCCAGCAGAGACAGACAAGAGAAAAAGTGACAGACAGACCCAAAGAGGAAAAACTCCAACAAGAGAACAAACAAAACAGAAAACAACTGAAAAAAAACCCCACAAAGCCAAGAAATAAAAGCAGACAAAACTCAATTCCTGACAGGACCCCCCCCCAAGGGCCGGCTCCAGATGGCCCAGGAGCAGCAGGTGGGCCAAATGAAAATCACGGACAAGACCGGGGTCCAAAATAAAACGAGAGGGAACCCATGACCGCTCCTCGGGGCCGTAACCCTCCCAGTCAACCAAATATTGGAACCCACGGCCCCGACGGCGCGAAGCAAGTAGCCGCCGAACAGAAAAAACAGGCCCCCCATCCATGCACTGGGCGGCAGGTGTGGGAACGGCCAGAGGGCACAAAGAACCAGACCGGAAAGGTTTGATATTGCTAACATGAAATGTGGGATGAATGCGCATGGATGGGAGCAACCGGAGACGAGGGTTGATAACCTTGGATATGGAGAAGGGACCAACAAACCTGGGAGCCAATTTTTGTGGAACCCCACTGAGAGATAAGTAGACAACCAAACCTTTTGGCCTGCAGAATAGGCAGGAGCGATTGATCGCTTGCGGTCTGCTGCGGCGTTATACAAAATGGAAGAACGACCGAGGGCTCGACGAGCCTTCTCCCAGGTTCGCTGGCAGCCAACGATCAGACTGAGGGCCGAGGGAACCGGGGAACGCAGGCTAACGGGTGAAAACAGAGATGGTTGATGGCCAAAAACTACATGAAATGGAGAATACCCAGATGAAGCAGAAGGCAGACTATTATGTGCTAACTCAATCCAAGATAGCTGAGATGCCCAAGTGGAAGGATGTTGAGAACATAAAATTCTGAGACACTTTTCCAATTCTTGTTTAAAGCATTCAGTCTGACCGTTAGCTTGAGGATGGTACCCAGATGTGAGACTGGATGTGGCCCCGAGGAGACGGCAGAACTCCCTCCAGAAACCCGACACAAACTGAGGAACCCGGTCTGAAACAATGTCCTGTGGAAAACCATGAAGACCGAACACATGAGTAAACATGATTTCAGTGAGTTCCTTAGCAGATGGTAACTATGACAGAGGCACAAAATGACACATCTTTGACAAACGATCTACTACTGTTAGGATTACCGTGTGTCCATTAGATGGCAGAAGGCCAGTGACAAAATCTATGGAAATGTGAGTTCAAGGCTGTTTGGGAATTGACAGTGGCAACAACATACCAGCA
The DNA here is from genome assembly GCF_902500255.1 of Thalassophryne amazonica. Lineage (NCBI taxonomy): Eukaryota > Metazoa > Chordata > Actinopteri > Batrachoidiformes > Batrachoididae > Thalassophryne > Thalassophryne amazonica. Next base: position 115,600,930 of record NC_047110.1, on the reverse strand, counting down.
GGAGGTTGTGTGGTAGACTTGTGCATGGCACAAACTTGACAGGCATTTACAAACTCTGCAATATCAGTTTCCATACAAGGTCACCAAAACCGTTGCTGCACAACAAACATGGTTTTCTTAATTCCTGGATGGCAGGAAAACCGACTGCTATGCCCCCAATCAATGACCTCCCCCCTGAGGGCTCCTGGGACAAACAATTTCCCCAAAGGACATTCGGCGGGAATAGATTCATTAACAAGTGCGGACCTTACCCGAGTCTCAATTTCCCAGGTGATGGCAGAGATAAAACAAGATGGAGGTAGGATATTACCAGGCTCTACCGGGCATTAGGACCATCATACTGTCTAGACAATGCATCAGGTTTTCCGTTCTTAGAACCGGGCCAATAGGTGATGACAAAGTCGAAGCGACTGAAAAATATCGCCCAACGGGCCTGGCGGGCATTGAGGCGCTTAGCTGTGCATAAATAAGCCAAATTCTTATGATCAGTGTAGACTAGAAATGGCATCTGTGCCCCCTCAAGCCAATGCCGCCACTCGTCCAAGGCCACCTTTACCGCCAGCAGTTCCCGGTCGCCGATGCTGTAATTGCGTTCTGCTGCAGTTAACTTATGAGACAGATGGGCACACGGGTGTAGCCTTCTGTCAGTGGGACACATCTGTGACAGAATGGCTCCCACGCCAACGTCAGAAGCATCGACCTCGACCACAAACTGCCGAGCGGGGTCAGGAAGGAGCAGCACAGGGGCTGACGTAAAGCATTGTTTTAGGACCCTGAATGCCTCATCACACTCCGGCGTCCACTTGAACGCTCGAAGGGACGAGGTCACATGATAAAGTGGAGAGGCTACCGAGCTGAAATTACGGATGAATTTACGATAGAAGTTAGCAAACCCAAGAAACCTCTGCACCTCCTTACGGCTGCTGGGTACCACCCACTCACGTACTGCCGCTACCTTATCAGGGTCCATCTGGATCCTCCCTTCTGTAATAACGAACCCCAGAAAAGACACTGTGGCTCTATGGAATTCACATTTCTCAGCTTTTACGTACAAATCGTTCTTCAGCAGGGTGCGTAGCACAGACCTTACATGCTGGATGTGGGTTTCAAGATCAGATGAGAAAATTAGAATGTCATCTAAGTAAACGAAGACGAATTTGTTTAGATATTCACGTAAAACATCGTTAACGAGGTTCTGGAAAATGGCTGGTGCATTAGTAAGGCCAAAAGGCATCACCAGGTATTCGTAATGCCCCGTAGGTGTATTAAATGCCGTCTTCCACTCGTCTCCTTGCTTAATTCTGACTAAGTGATATGCATTCCGGAGATCCAATTTTGTAAACACTTTGGTGCCCTCTAGTGATTCAAACGCAGATGACAAAGGTAACGGATAGCGATTCTTCACGGTAATATCATTTAACCCATGATAATCTATGCAAGGACAAAGCTTTCTATCTTTCTTTTCAACAAAGAAAAACCCCGCTTCCGCGGGTGATGAAGAGGGCCGAATCAACCCGGCATCAAGAGACTCCTGAATATATTCCTGCATAGCAGTGCGTTCTGGGCCTGACAACGAATACAGTGTTCCCCGGGGTGGACTTGCCCCAGGCAGGAGATCTATGGCACAGTCATAAACACGATGAGGTGGAAGTGATTTTGCTTAAGCCTTGCTAAATACTAGCGCTAAATCATGATAACAGGCTGGTACTCTCACGAGATCAGGAGGAACAGCAAGCGGTGGAGATTTTGACCTGATCAAACATTTCCCAGAGCAAGATGATCCCCACTCGCTTATTGTCCCATTGATCCAGTTGATATTAGGGCTGTGCTGTTGCAGCCAGGGGTGCCCCAGGATCACAGGGTGAGTCATCTTGTCAAAAACAAAGAAACAAATTGATTCCACATGGTTCTCATTTACAGTCAAACGTACGGACTGGTCTGGTCTTTATGGAGTGAGATGATGTAGAGTAGATGGGTGACAGCTGTCAAGAGATAATGAGTGACAGCTGTCACCCCCGGCTGTGTCCATGGCGGCAGCGCCCTCTCGTGCCTGAAGCCCGCACTTCAGGCAGGGCGCCCACTGGTGGTGGGCCAGCAGTACCTCCTCTTCTGGTGGCCCACACAACATTCTGTGCTAGTCACGGACTGTCCATAATTAACACCATGTTCGAACATAAGGATGCTCATAAGTGTAGTGGTACCAGAGCACCCTATGCTGAACTGGGAACATCTGGAGGAGCCCACTGTCCGACACATCTTCAACTCACACCTCTGGCAGAGCTTCTCTAGCATCCCTGTGGAGGTTGGGGGCATTGAACCAGAATGGGCAATGTTCGAAGCTTCCATTGCTGAAGCTGCAGTGGGGAGCTGTGGCCTGAAGGTCTTAGGTGCCTCAAAGGGTGGCAACCCTCGAACACTGTGGTGGACACCGGTGGTCAGGGAAGCCGTCCGACTGAAGGAGTCCTTCCGGGATAAGTTATCTCGGCAGTTGCAAGGTACCAACAGGCCCGAAGGGCAGCAGCCTCTGCTGTGGGGGAGGCAAAGCAGCGGGTGTGGGAGGAGTTTGGAGCAACCATGGAGAAGGGCTTTCGGTCGGCACCAAGGTGCTTCTGGTGGACTGTGAGGCACCTCAAGAGGGGATAACGGGGAACCATCCAAGCTGTCTACAGTAAGGATGGGACTCTCTTGACATCAACTGAGGATGTAATCCGGCACTGGAAGGAACTCCTGCATCAGACCGGAGCGCCCTCTATAGTTGGGGCAGAGCTGGAAGCTGATGGAGGATTTTCAGTAATTTCCCTGGTGGAAGTCACTGAGGCAGTCAAACAAAGGCTCCAGACAACACAGCTGTCAGGTTCATAGCGGCACACAAACCTCTCCACCACGATAAGGGGATGGTTCCCATAGAGGTTTTTTCCTCCCTGAAAGTTTGCTGTGCGCCCTCCAGTACTGTATGTGGCGGTAATGCCCCTCTCCGGTTTCCAAGCCTCTCTAAATCCATCAGACGAAGAGTAGTTGTAGACGTCACTGTTATGTGGGCGGGGCGAGGGGCTTGGCGCGGGGAGATTCGAGCTTCGCTGTAGTTCTTATGTTGTTGTTGTTGTTTTTGGCGCTTCGATGTTAAACTGGATGATTGTAATTTGTAAACCACCGCAGCGACACATACTCGGTGTTTGTCACGGAGTCATGCTGGTGTTTGTTGCGCCATATCAAGTCGGGATCAGCGGCTATTAGATCCTTTTCTGCCGGTAGGTGTTCTCTCTCGTTAGCATTAGCTTAGCTTAGCACAGCTACTGTCGAGCGTCTGTGGTTCTATTTTCTTCTGTTTTGTCATCCGAGTTTACGGACCACAGTGGAAAAGTTTTTATACTCAATTTTGTTATCCGGGTAATTAAATGTTCATTTTATGTTTGTAGTACTTTGTCTTACTAAATAAAATAACCAAGCAGTTAACGTCGTAACTCATAATATAGAAGTGACGTTTTACCGTCATAATGATTTGAACGCTCGTCTGTTGGACGAAGGTTTCCATGGTTGCCTGAGGATCGTTTGCTCCTTGTGGTTTTGTGTAACGGTCGTTGTCCGTTTTCGCTCGGAGGCCCGCGCTCGACCTCGGTCTCGAGTTGTGGTCGCAGCCGTTGGAAGCTCCACCAGGCCGGTGTTCTGCTTCAAACTCGCTGCCTCGCGTTTATCTACCGTCCAGAACCGTCCAGTGCAGACCAGAGCAGTCCACACAATAATGATTATCAATATAGTAATAAAAAATGCAATTTTTTGCCATCAGTTGCAGTAATCTTTATTTTCAACATCACTTTAATAGGCAGGAAATAAAATTATGTTAGCAGGGCCTTGAAGCTCACCTGGTTGAATAAAATATATGAGAGAGTGAAAAAAAAATTCAAAATTTTCCCTTTAAAGTTAATTCTTGTTTACCTAATTTTAGTATAATCCCTTACAGTGTCAGAGAACTCTGTGGATTATCCCCATCAAAGGAGGTGTGAAGTGTTCAGTGTAGAGCAGAGTTCAAGTAACACAAAGGTGTGATGAACCATATATACTCAAAATGGAGGTAAACTGGAAGCCCGAGAAGATCAGTGACTTAATTGAAAAAAATCCACCACATTGTCCAGCTACAGTTTAAAGATATCCGACGGGCACTGTATGGACAGGGGAACTTTCAGCTTGCCCCGCATGTACAGCACTTCAGAGTTGCACATGTAAACCGGACTGCGAAGACAGAGGACGAAAAGGAAAGAATATACCAAGACTTCATGAAACATAAAAAAAGTGTAAATATTCACACGTGCGTCAGCAGCTGATGCATTTTATTTTACTACGGAACAGCTGGTTGCTGTGCATTTATCTTACAAATCACCATATATTTTTATTCTGCTTCTCAAGACTGTGATCGACACACGACATAGCTGCTGACACTGAGCCACAGGAAGAGGAGAACAAATTGATTTAGTGCTGCTGTTTCCAAAGTATATGGGCGCGGCCATCTGGTGGACTGTGAAGGTACTGCAGGTAGTTTGCGAGAGGTTGTCTTCTTTCAGCTGCTCCTGTTAGGGGGCGCACTGATCTGTAATATATTACTGGATCGCCCATTGGCCCACACACTGCATAGTCCGCTGAAGCAAACCAGCGGCCATCTTGCCACTCCCAGCTTATGCAGACCGCAAATTAAGATAAGATTTTATTGATCTCACAGTGGAGAAATTCACATGTTACGTCAGCTCTTAAAAAACACAAGATGGGTGCGAGTAGGGATGGGTATTGATAAGATTTTATCTATCGATTCCACTTATCCATCCGATCCCTTATCGACACCCCTTGTGAATTTTCTGTGTACTTAGCTAAAAAAAAAATTAGCTTATTAGAACGTCAACAATTTCAAGTAATAACTAAACTGATTCTCTCATTTACTTATTTTTGTTCTTCGGATTATGCAAGATTGATCCCTCATAATCTATGCCTGCTATGATTAGCTATTTGATTTATTTTCTTTCTTTCTTTTATTACTTTCTTCACTTCTATTCTCACTTACTCATAAGACAAATACTCAATTATAAAAATTATCATTCCTTAATCAAAGTTTATACCTTTTGTGGAATCATCAGAAAGCTATATATATATATATATATATATATATATACACACACACACACACACACACACACACACACACACAGTGGGGTAAAAAAGTAGTCAGTCCCTGATTGTGCAAGTTCTCCTACTTAGAAAGATGAGAGAGGTCTGTAATTATCATCATAGGTACACTTCAACTATGAGAGACAAAGCGAAAAAAAAAAAATTCCAGGAAATCACATTGTAGGATTTTTAAAGAATTTATTTAATTATGGTGGAAAATAAGTATTTGGTTAATAACAAAAGTTCAACTCAGTACTTTGTAACATAATCTTTGTTGGCAGTGACAGAGGTCAAACGTTTCCTGTAAGTCTTCACCAGGTTTGCACACACTGTAGCTGGTATTTTGGTACATTCCTCCATGCAGATCTCCTCTAGAGCAGTGATGTTTTGGGGCTGTTGCTGGGCAACATGGACTTTCAACTCCCTCAACAAATTTTCTATGGGGTTGATATCTGGAGACTGGCTTGGCCACTCCAGGACCTTGAAATGCTTTTTACAGAGCCACTCCTTCGTTGCCCGAGTGGTGTGTTTAGGATCATTGTCGTGCTGGAAGACCCAGCCATGTTGCATCTTCAATGTTCTCACTGACAGAAGGAGGTTTTGTCTTAAAATCTCATGATACATGGTCACGTTCATTCTTCCCTTAACATGGATCAGTCGTTCTGTCCCCTTTGCAGGAAAACAACCCCAAAGCATGATGTTTCCACCCCCATGCTTCACAGTAGATATGGTGTTCTTGGAATGCAACTCAGCATTCTTCTTCCTCCAAACACAGCGAGTTGAGTTTTTACCAAAATGTTCTATTTCGGTTTCATCTGACCACATGATATTCTCCCAATCCTCTTCTGGATCATCCATATGCTCTCTGGCAAACTTTAGACGGGCCTGGACATGTACGGTCTTAAGCAGGGGGACACGCCTGGCACTGCAGGATTTGAGTCCCTCTCTGCGTAGTGTGTAGCTTTTGTTACTTTGGTCCCAGCTCTCTGCAGGTCCTTCATCAGGTCCCTCCATGTAGTTCTGGGATTTCTCTTCACCATTCTCATGATCATTTTGACCCCACTGGATGACATCTTGCGTGGAGCCCCAGATCGAGGGAGATTATCAGCGGTCTTGTATGTCTTCCATTTTCTTACAATTGCTCCCACTGTTGATTTATTCACACCAACTTGCTTGACTATTGTAGATTCACTCTTTCCAGCCTGGTGCACATCTACAATGTTCTTCCTGGTGTCCTTCGACAGCTCTTTGGTCTTGACCATGGTTGACTTTGGAGTCTGACTGTTTGAGGCTGTGGACAGGTGTCTTTTATACAGATAACGAGTTCAAACAGGTGCCATTTATACAGGTAACAGGTGGAGGACAGAAGAGCTTTTTAAAGAAGTTGTTACAGGTCTGTGAGAGCCAGAAATCTTGCTTGTTTGTGGGTGACCAAATACTTATTTTCCACCATAATTGACAAATAAATTCTTTAAAAATCCTACAATGTGATTTCCTGGATTTTTTTTTTTTTTCTAATTCTGTCTCTCATAGTTGAAGTGTACCTATGTTGAAAATTACAGACCTCTCTCATCATCAGAGTGTCAGGATCAACACCACCTCATCCTCCAGTATCATCCTGAACACTGGCTCACCCCAGGGTTTTGTGGTCAGTTCACAGCTGTACACATTGAATGACCTTCGACCACAGAGCCCAACACAAGAATAATCTTGTTAAGTTTGCAGACGATACAGCAGTGATCAGGCTCATTAGCCAAGGGGATAAGACAGCATACAGGCGAGAAGTGGAGAACCTGACAAGGTGGTGCAGAGACAACAGCCTCATCCTCAACACCCAGAAGACCAAGGAGATAGTTGTTGACTCCCGCAGGTCAGCCCCCACCACCCCCTCCCCCCTCTACATCAGTGGAACAGCCGTGGAGATCGTCTCCTCCATCGGGTATCTTGGAGTCCACCTCTCCAACACTCTCACCTGGCACACCGACACCACGGCTGTCATCAAGAAAGCCCACCAACGTCTCTATTTTTTGAGGAAATTGGGAAGGGCCGGACTGAACACTGAGGTCCTCGGGGCCTTCTACAGCTGTGCAGTGGAGAGTGTCCTGTCCTGCTGCCTCCCTGTGTGGTATGGTGGTGGAGAAGAAAGCGCTGCAGCGGGTGGTGAAGTCTGCATAGAGGACCATCGGATGCAGCTTAGCACCCACTGGGGACATCTACATCTCCAGATGTAGAGACAAAGCCGCCTGCATCCCCCGAGACTCCACCCACCCTGCGCACAGTCTGTTCACACCCCTTCCCTCTGGAAGGAGGCTGTGCAGCATCCGGGCAAAAACATCCAGACTGAAAAACAGCTTCTACCCAAATGCTGTCAGACTGTTGAACAGTTCAGCATCCACCACCAAACTCTGAACATTGGACTACATGCACATTGTCACCTTCTTAATACTCTAACGCTGCTGCTGCTGCCGACCCTCTGCCTTGTATATATGTTCTATGGCCACAGGGGTGCGCATATTGTACATTGCAAGAGTTATATTGCAAAAGTTTATACAATAGGTTAA